>NW_028188247.1:0-489456 GCF_964204655.1 Triturus cristatus
GTGTAGTTGTGTGTGTGGTTGTATGTGTGGTTGTGTATGTGGTTGTATGTGGTTGTGTGTGTGTGTGTGGTTGTGTATGTGTGTGCTTGTGTGTGTGCTTGTGTGTATGGTTGTTTGTGTGTGTGGTTGTGTGTGTGGTTGTGGTTGTGTGTGGGTGCGGTTGTGGGTGTGTGTGTGGTTGTGGGTGTGGGTGTGTGTGTTGGTGTATGGTTGTGTGTGTCATTGTGTTTGTGTAGTTTTGTGTGTGTGTGGTAGTGTGTGTGTGTGGTTGTGTGTGTGGTTGTATGTGTGGTTGTGTATGTGGTTGTGTGTGGTTGCATGTGTGTGGTTGTATGTGTGTGGTTGTATGTGTGTGGTTGTGTGTATGGGTGTGAGTGTGGTTGAGGGTGCAATTGTGGGTGCGGTTGTGGGTGTCTGTGTAGATGGGTGTGGGTGGATGTGTGGTTGTGTGTGTGTGGTTGTGTGTGTGTGGTTGTGTGTGGTTGTGTGTGTGGTTGTGTGTGCTGTTGTGCTTGCTGTTGTGTGTGTGTGGTTGTGTGTGTATGGTTGTGTGTGTTTTTGTGTGTGTATGGTTGTGTGTGTGGTTGTGTGTATGAGTGCTGTTGTGGATGCAGGTGCTGTTGTGGGTACGGTTGTGAGTGTGTGTATGGATGTGTGGTTGTGTGTGATTGTGTGCGTGTGGTTGTGTGTGTTGTATATGTGTGTTGTGTGTGTGGTTGTGTGTGGTTGTGTGTAGTTGTGTGTGTGTGTGCTTGTGTGTGTGCTTGTGTCTGTGGTTGTGTGTGTGGTTGTGGTTGTGAGTGGGTGTGGTTGTGGGTGTGGGTGTGGCTGTGGGTGTGTGGTTGTGTGTGTCATTGTATGTGTGGTTGTGTGTGTGGTAGTGTGTGTGTGTGTGGTTCTAAGTGTGTGTGGTTGTGTGCGTGTGTGGTTGTGTGTGTGTGGTTGTGTGTGTGTGGTTATATGTGTGGTTGCGTGTTTGGTTGTGTGTGTGGTTGTGTGGGTGTTGTGTGTGTGTGTGGTTGTGTGTGTGGGTGTGAGTGTGGTTGAGGGTGTGATTGTGGGTGTGGGTGGATGTGTGGTTGGGTGTATGGATGGATGGGTGGTTGTGTGTGTGTGGTTGTGTGTGGTTGTGTATGGTTGTGTGTGGTTGTGTGTGGTTTTGTGGATGTGTGTGGTTGTGTGTGGTTGTGTGTGTGTGGTTGTGTGTGGTTGTGTGTTTGGTTGTCTGTGTGGTTGTGTGGATGTGTGGTTGTGTGTGTGTGGTTATGTGTATGGTTGTATGTGTGTGGTTGTGTATGTGGATATGTGTGTGTGGATGTGTGTGTGGTTGTTTGTGTGGTTGTGTGTGTGGTTGTGTGTGTGGTTGAGTGTATGGTTGTGGTTGTGTGTGGTTGTGTGTGTGTATGGTTGTGTATAGTTGTGTGTGTGTGTGGTTATATGTGTGTGTTTGTGGGTGTGGTTGTGTGTGGTTATGTGTGTGGTTGTGTGTGTGTGTGGTTGTGTTTGTGGGTGTGGTTGTGTGTGGTTATGTGTGTGGTTGTGTGTGTGTGTGTGGTTGTGTTTGTGGTTGTGTGTGGTGTGTGTGTGGTTGTGTGTGGGTATGTGTGTTTTTTGTGGTTGTGTGTGTGGTTGTGTGTGTGGTTGTGTGTGTGGTTTTGTGTGGTTTTGTGTGGTTTTGTTTGTGTGTGGTTGTGTGTGTGGTTGTGTGTGTGTGGTTGTGTGTGTGGTTGTGTGTGTGGGTATGAGTGCGGTTGAGGGTGTGATTGTGGGTATGGTTGTGGGTGTGTGGGCAGATATGTGGTTGTGTGTGTGGTTGTGTGTGTGTGGGTTTGTGTGTGGTTGTGTATGTGTGTGGTTGTGTGTGTGTGATTGTGTGTGGTTGTGAATGTGTGTGGTTGTGTGTGTGGTTGTGTATGTGGTTGTGTATGTGGTTGTATGTGTGTGTGGTTGTGTGTGTGTGGTTGTGTGTGTGATTGTGTGTGTGTGGTTTAGTGTATGGTTGTGGTTGTGTGTGGTGGTGTGTGTGTGTGGTTGTGTGTGTGTAGTTGTGTGTGTGGTTGTGTGTGGGTTGTGGGTGTGTGTGTGGTTGTGTGTGTGGTTGTATGTATGTGTGTTTGTGGGTGGGGTTGTGTGTGGTTATGTATGTGGTTGTGTGGGTTTGTGGTTGTGTTTGCAGTTGTGTGTGTTGTGTTTGTGATTGTGTGTGGGTATGTGTGTGTTTGTGGTTGTGTTTGTGGTTGTGTGTGTGGATGTGTGTGTGGTTGTGTGTGTGGTTGTGTGTGATTGTGTGTGTGTGGTTGTGTGTGTGTAGTTGTGTGTGTGGTTGTGTGTGTGTGTGTGTGTGTGTGTGGTTGTGTGTGTGGTTGTGTGTGTGGTTGTGTGTGGGTATGAGTGCGGTTGAGGGTGTGATTGTGGGTGCGGTTGTATGGGTTGATATGTGGTTGTATGTGGTTGTGTGTGGTTGTGTGTGTGTGGTTGTGTGTGGTTGTGTGGTGTGTGGTGTTGTGTGTGTGGTTGTGTGTGTGTGGTTGTGTATCTGTGTGGTTGTGTGTGTGTGGTTGTATGTGTGGTTGTGTATGTGTGGTTGTGTGTGTGGTTGTGTGTGTGGTTGTGTGTGGTGTGTGGTTGTGTGTATGGTTGTGGGTGGTTGTGTGTGTGTGGTTGTGTATGTGGTTGTTTGTGTGTGTGGTTGTGTGTGTGTGGTTGTGTGTAGGTGCGGTTGTGGGTGTGTGTGTGGTTGTGGGTGTGGGTGTTGGTGTATGGTTGTGTGTGTCATTGTGTGTGTGTGTTGTGTGTGTGGTTGTATGTGTGGTTGTGTATGTGGTTGTGTGTGGTTGTGTGTGTGTGTGTGTGGTTGTGTGGGGGTGCGGTTGTGGGTGTGGGTATGGTTGTGGGTGTGTGTGTTGGTATATGGTTGTGTGTGTCATTGTGTGTGTGTAGTTGTGTGTGTGTGGTAGTGTGTGTGTGTGGTTGGTGTGTGGTTGTATGTGTGGTTGTGTATGTGGTTGTGTGTGGTTGCATGTGTGTGGTTGTATGTGTGTGGTTATGTGTATGGGTGTGAGTGTGGTTGAGGGTGCAATTGTGGGTGCGGTTGTGGGTGTATGTGTAGATGGGTGTGTGGGTGGATGTGTGGTTGTGTGTGTGTGGTTGTGTGTGTGTGGTTGTGTGTGCTGTTGTATGTGCTGTTGTGTGTGTGTGGTTGTGTGTGGTTGTGTGTGTGGTTGTGTGTGTATGGTTGTGTGTGTGTGGTTGTGTGTGTTTGGGTGTGTGTGTTTTTGTGTGTGTATGGTTGTGTGTGTGGTTGTGTGTATGAGTGCAGTTGTGGATGCAGGTGCTGTTGTGGATATGGTTGTGAGTGTGTGTATGGATGTGTGGTTGTGTGTGATTGTGTGCGTGTTGTTGTGTGTGTTGTATGTGTGTGTTGTGTGTGTGGTTGTGTGTGGTTGTGTGTGGTTGTGTGTGTGTGCTTGTGTGTGTGCTTGTGTCTGTGGTTGTGTGTGGTTGTGTGTGTGGTTGTGGTTGTGAGTGGGTGTGGTTGTGGGTGTGGGTGTGGTTGTGGGTGTGTGGTTGTGTGTGTCATTGTATGTGTGGTTGTGTGTGTGGTAGTGTGTGTGTGTGTGTGGTTCTGTGTGTGTGTGGTTGTGTGCGTGTGTGGTTGTGTGTGTGTAGTTGTGTGTGTGTGGTTGTATGTGTGGTTGTGTGTGTGGTGTGTGTGGTTGTGTGGGTGTTGTGTGTGTGTGGTTGTGTGTGTGGGTGTGAGTGTGGTTGAGGGTGTGATTGTGGGTGGATGTGTGGTTGGGTGTGTGGATGGATGGGTGGTTGTGTGTGTGTGGTTGTGTGTGGTTGTGTGTGGTTGTGTGTGTGTGGTTTTGTGGATGTGTGTGTGGTTGTGTGTGTGGTTGTGTGTGTGTGGTTGTGTGTGTGGTTGTGTGTGTGGTTGTGTGTTTGGTTGTGTGTGTGGTTGTGTGGATGTGTGGTTGTGTGTGTGTGTGGTTATGTGTATGGTTGTATGTGTGTGGTTGTGTGTGTGGTTGTGTGTGTGTGGATGTGTGTGTGGATGTGTGTGTGGATGTGTGTGTGGTTGTGTGTGTGGATGTGTGTGTGGTTGTGTGTGTGGTTGTGTGTGTGGTTGAGTGTATGGTTGTGGTTGTGTGTGGTTGTGTGTTTGTGTGTGGTTGTGTGTGTGTGTGGTTGTGTGTTGTTGTGTGTGTGTGGTTGTATGTGTGTGTTTGTGGGTGTGGTTGTGTGTGGTTGTGTGTGTGGTTGTGTGTGTGTGGTTGTGTTTGTGGTTATGTGTGGTTGTATGTGGGTATGTGTGTTTTTGTGGTTGTGTGTGTGGTTGTGTGTGTGGTTGTGTGTGTGGTTGTGTGTGTGGTTGTGTGTGGTTGTGTGTGTGTGTAGTTGTGTGTGTGGTTGTGTGTGTGTGGTTGTGTGTGTGGTTGTGTGTGTGGTTGTGTGTGTGTAGTTGTGTGTGTGTGGGTATGAGTGTAGTTGAGGGTGTGATTGTGGGTGTGGTTGTGGGTGTGTGGGCAGATATGTGGTTGTGTGTGGTTTTGTGTGTGGTTGTGTGTGTGTGGGTGTGTGTGTGGTTGTGTATGTGTGTGGTTGTGTGTGTGTGATTGTGTGTGGTTGTGTGTGTGGTTGTGTGTGTGTGATTGTGTGTGTGTGGGTTTAGTGTATGGTTGTGGTTGTGTGTGGTGGTGTGTGTGTGTGTGGTTGTGTGTGTGTGTGTGTAGTTGTGTGTGTGGTTATGTGTGGTTGTGTGTATGGTTGTGTGTGGTTGGGGTTGTGTGGGTGTGGTTGTGTGGGTGTGGTTGTGTATGTGGTTGTGTGTGTGGTTCTGGGTCTGTGTGTTGTGTGTGTGTTGTATGTGTGCAGTTGTGTGTGGTGTGTGTATGGTTGTGGTTGTGTGTGTGCTTGTGTGTATGGTTATGTGTGGTTGTGTGTGTGGATGTGGGTGTGGTTGTGTGTGTGGTTGTGTTGGTGTGGTTGTGTTGGTGTGGTTGTGTATGTGGTTGTGTGTGTGTGGTTGGTTGTGGTTTTGTGGTTGTGTGGTTGTGTGTGGTTGTGTGTGTGTATGTGGTTGTGGGTGTGGTTGGGAGTGGGTGTGTTTTAGGTTGTGTGTGTGGTTGTGTGTGGTTGTGGTTGTATGTGTGGTTGTGTCTGTGGTTGTGTGTGTGTGGTTGTGTGTGTGGTTGTGTGTGTGGTGTGTGTGTGGTTGTGTGTGTGTGGTTGTGTGTATGGTTGTGGGTGGTTGTGTGTGTGTGGTTGTGTATGTGGTTGTTTGTGTGTGTGGTTGTGTGTGTGTGGTTGTGGTTGTGTGTAGGTGCGGTTGTGGGTGTGTGTGTGGTTGTGGGTGTGGGTGTTGGTGTATGGTTGTGTGTGTCATTGTGTGTGTGTAGTTGTGTGTGTGTGGTAGTGTGAGTGTGTGTGTGTGGTTGTGTGTGTGGTTGTATGTGTGGTTGTATATGTGGTTGTATGTGGTGTGTGTGTGTGTGTGGTTGTGTATGTGTGTGCTTGTGTGTGTGCTTGTGTGTATGGTTGTTTGTGTGTGTGGTTGTGTGTGTGGTTGTGGTTGTGTGTGGGTGCGGTTGTGGGTGTGTGTGGTTGTGGGTGTGGGTGTGTGTGTTGGTGTATGGTTGTGTGTGTCATTGTGTTTGTGTAGTTTTGTGTGTGTGTGGTAGTGTGTGTGTGTGGTTGTGTGTGTGGTTGTATGTGTGGTTGTGTATGTGGTTGTGTGTGGTTGCATGTGTGTGGTTGTATGTGTGTGGTTGTATGTGTGTGGTTGTGTGTATGGGTGTGAGTGTGGTTGAGGGTGCAATTGTGGGTGCGGTTGTGGGTGTCTGTGTAGATGGGTGTGTGGGTGGATGTGTGGTTGTGTGTGTGTGGTTGTGTGTGTGTGGTTGTGTGTGGTTGTGTGTGTGGTTGTGTGTGCTGTTGTGCTTGCTGTTGTGTGTGTGTGGTTGTGTGTGTATGGTTGTGTGTGTTTTTGTGTGTGTATGGTTGTGTGTGTGGTTGTGTGTATGAGTGCTGTTGTGGATGCAGGTGCTGTTGTGGGTACGGTTGTGAGTGTGTGTATGGATGTGTGGTTGTGTGTGATTGTGTGCGTGTGGTTGTGTGTGTTGTATATGTGTGTTGTGTGTGTGGTTGTGTGTGGTTGTGTGTAGTTGTGTGTGTGTGTGCTTGTGTGTGTGCTTGTGTCTGTGGTTGTGTGTGTGGTTGTGGTTGTGAGTGGGTGTGGTTGTGGGTGTGGGTGTGGCTGTGGGTGTGTGGTTGTGTGTGTCATTGTATGTGTGGTTGTGTGTGTGGTAGTGTGTGTGTGTGTGGTTCTGTGTGTGTGTGGTTGTGTGCGTGTGTGGTTGTGTGTGTGTGGTTGTGTGTGTGTGGTTATATGTGTGGTTGCGTGTTTGGTTGTGTGTGTGGTTGTGTGGGTGTTGTGTGTGTGTGTGTGTGTGTGGGTGTGAGTGTGGTTGAGGGTGTGATTGTGGGTGTGGGTGGATGTGTGGTTGGGTGTATGGATGGATGGGTGGTTGTGTGTGTGTGGTTGTGTGTGGTTGTGTATGGTTGTGTGTGGTTGTGTGTGGTTTTGTGGATGTGTGTGGTTGTGTGTGGTTGTGTGTGTGTGGTTGTGTGTGGTTGTGTGTTTGGTTGTCTGTGTGGTTGTGTGGATGTGTGGTTGTGTGTGTGTGGTTATGTGTATGGTTGTATGTGTGTGGTTGTGTATGTGGATATGTGTGTGTGGATGTGTGTGTGGTTGTTTGTGTGGTTGTGTGTGTGGTTGTGTGTGTGGTTGAGTGTATGGTTGTGGTTGTGTGTGGTTGTGTGTGTGTATGGTTGTGTATAGTTGTGTGTGTGTGTGGTTATATGTGTGTGTTTGTGGGTGTGGTTGTGTGTGGTTATGTGTGTGGTTGTGTGTGTGTGTGGTTGTGTTTGTGGGTGTGGTTGTGTGTGGTTATGTGTGTGGTTGTGTGTGTGAGTGTGGTTGTGTTTGTGGTTGTGTGTGGTGTGTGTGTGTGGTTGTGTGTGGGTATGTGTGTTTTTGTGGTTGTGTGTGTGGTTGTGTGTGTGGTTGTGTGTGTGGTTTTGTGTGGTTTTGTGTGGTTTTGTGTGTGTGTGGTTGTGTGTGTGGTTGTGTGTGTGTGGTTGTGTGTGTGGTTGTGTGTGTGGGTATGAGTGCGGTTGAGGGTGTGATTGTGGGTATGGTTGTGGGTGTGTGGGCAGATATGTGGTTGTGTGTGTGGTTGTGTGTGTGTGGGTTTGTGTGTGGTTGTGTATGTGTGTGGTTGTGTGTGTGTGATTGTGTGTGGTTGTGAATGTGTGTGGTTGTGTGTGTGGTTGTGTATGTGGTTGTGTATGTGGTTGTATGTGTGTGTGGTTGTGTGTGTGTGGTTGTGTGTGTGATTGTGTGTGTGTGGTTTAGTGTATGGTTGTGGTTGTGTGTGGTGGTGTGTGTGTGTGGTTGTGTGTGTGTAGTTGTGTGTGTGGTTGTGTGTGGTTGTGGGTGTGTGTGTGGTTGTGTGTGTGGTTGTATGTATGTGTGTTTGTGGGTGGGGTTGTGTGTGGTTATGTATGTGGTTGTGTGGGTTTGTGGTTGTGTTTGCAGTTGTGTGTGTTGTGTTTGTGATTGTGTGTGGGTATGTGTGTGTTTGTGGTTGTGTTTGTGGTTGTGTGTGTGGATGTGTGTGTGGTTGTGTGTGTGGTTGTGTGTGATTGTGTGTGTGTGGTTGTGTGTGTGTAGTTGTGTGTGTGGTTGTGTGTGTGTGTGTGTGTGTGTGGTTGTGTGTGTGGTTGTGTGTGTGGTTGTGTGTGGGTATGAGTGCGGTTGAGGGTGTGATTGTGGGTGTGGTTGTATGGGTTGATATGTGGTTGTATGTGGTTGTGTGTGGTTGTGTGTGTGTGGTTGTGTGTGGTTGTGTGTGTGTGTGGTTGTGTGTGTGGTTGTGTGTGTGTGGTTGTGTATCTGTGTGGTTGTGTGTGTGTGGTTGTGTGTGGTTGTGTGTGTGGTTGTGTGTGTGTGGTTGTGTGTGTGTGTGTGGTTGTGTGTGTGTGTGGTAGTGTGTGTGGGTGTGAGTGTGGTTGAGGGTGCGGTTGTGGGTGCAGTGTGGTTATGTGGGTGGGTGTTTGGTTGTGTGTGGTTGTATGTATGGTTGTGTGTGTGTGGTTGTTAGAAGGCCGCTCTCCGGGGAGTCAGACGGTGTCGGATGGGCCACCCCGAGAGCCACCGTTCCGTAGGAAAGTAGCCGAGCGCCGCTGAGAAGCCTCCGGGGCGAGGTCCTTCTCCTATGATTGTACCAGCCAAGCAACCCCCCCACCACAAAGGGACACAACAAGGGTATCAATTCTCACAAGTCTTTACTGGTATTAAAGGCAGGTTTCTGTGGCAATATTTACAGGTGGATCGAGGGATCCAAAAGAGTCTCAGGGTCTTTCAGGGACGGGGTAGCAGGACAGTCTCAGTACCGGCCTGGTACGGGAGCACCCTGCGCCCAGCTCTCAATCCTCGAGCTGGGAGAGTTCCGGGAGCCGTGACGTCATCCGCAGGCTCAGATGGTTACTTCTGCGAGGTCGAGCCGCAACGAGGTCAGCAGGGCTCCGATGGTTTAGCTCAGCGAGGTCAAGCCGCGACGAGGTCAGCAGGGCTCTGATGGTTTAGCTCAGCGAGGTCGAGCTGCGACGAGGTCAGCAGGGCTCCGATGGTTTAGCTCAGCGAGGTCGAGCCGCGACGAGGTCAGCAGGGCTCCGATGTTCCGTGAGGGTCTTCTTCTCAGAAAGGGGGAGCCGCGACGCAGTCAGCAGGGCTCGAGTTCCAAGTTCCAGGCAATGAGTCTCTCTCCGTAGGGTCAGCCGCGATCCGATCAGCAGGGCTCTTGACTCCAGGATACAACTGCCGTCCTGGTTTTGGCCTGCCCCAGATATAGGGCTGGAGCCCTTTGATGTCCGGACCCTTCGCGCCTTGGGGGAGTCGGAGGGGCCGGGATGAGAGAGTCCAGACACCCAGCGGGGGGGACGCCAGCGCCTAGGGAGGCCGGAGGGTGATCGGAGCCAGGCGTAGGGGGACGGCTGGAGGCCCCATCGAAACTCTCCTCCTCCGGGAGCTGTGGAGTGGCCACTCGACCCCCCTTGGTTGGGTCTTGGCGCCTCGATGTCGGGGCTTCGCTGGGACTGAGGCCGGAGCGGGCCGCGTCACGAAGGCTGGTGCGGGTAGCGGGGTACAATCCAGGGGGACCCCGAAGGGTGGGGGCTGCCCCCGTCTGGTCGGGTAGGAGGGTTCGGGACCACGCCACGAGGCCGGGTCCAACAGTGGTTGTGTGTGTGGTTGTGTGTGTATGGTTGGGTGTGTGGTTGGGTGTGTGTGGTTGTGTGTGTGGTTGTGTGTGTGAGTGCGGTTGAGGGTGCAGTTGTGGGTGCGTTTGAGGGTGTTTGGGTGGATGTGTGGTTGTGTGTGTGTGGTTGTGTGTGTGTGGTTGTGTGTGGTGGTGTGTGGTTGTGTGTGTGGTTGTGTGTGTTTGAGTGTGTGTGGTTGTGTATGTGTGTGGTTGTGTGTGTGTGGTTGTGTTTGTGTGTGTGGTTGTGTGTCGGGTTGTGTGTGTGTGGTTGTGTGTGGTTGTGTGTGTGTGGTTGTGTGTGTCGTTGTGTATTTGGTTGTGTATGTGGTTGTATGTGGTGTGTATGATTGTGTATGTGTGGTTGTGTGTGTGTGTGTGGTTGTGTGTGGTTGTGTGTGTGTGCAGTTGGGTGTGGTTGTGTGTGTGTGTGCGGTTGTGTATATGGTTGTGGTTGTGTGTGTGGTTGTGTGTTTGGTTGTGGGTATGGTTGCGTGTGGTTGTGTGGGTGTGTGGTTGTGTGTGCAGTTGTGTGTGGTTGTGTATGTGCGGTTGTGTGTATGGTTGTATGTATGGTTGTATGTGGTTGTGTGTGTGGTTGTGTGTGGTTGGGGTTGTGTGTGTGTGTGGTTGTGTTGGTTTGGTTGTGTATGTGGTTGTGTGTGTGGTTCTGGGTATGTGTGTTGTGTCTGTGTTTGTGTGTGCGTGGTTGTGTGTGGTTGTGTGTGTGGTTGTGTGTATGGTTGTGCTTGTGTGTATGGTTGTGTGTGGTTGTGTATGTGGTTGTGGGTGTGGTTGTATGTGTGTGGTTGTGTTGGTGTGGTTGTGTTGGTGTGGTTGTGTGTGTGGTTGGTTGTGGTTGTGTGGTTGTGTGTGGTTGTGTGTGTGTGTGGTTGTGGGTGTGGTTGTGTGTGGTTGTGTGTTAGGTTGTGTGTGTGGTTGTGTGTGTGGTTGTGTGTGTGTGGTTGTGTGCGTGGTTGTGTGTGTGGTTGTATGTGTGGTTGTGTGTGTGGTTGTGGTTGTGTGTGTGGTTGTGTGTGTGAGTGCAGTTGTGGTTGCAGGTGCAGTTGTGGGTGCTGTTGTGGGTGTGTGTGTGTGTGTGGATGTGTGGTTGTGTGTGCTTCTGTGTGTATGGTTGTGTGTGTTGTGTGTGTGTGTGTTGTGTGTGGTTGAGTATGTCTGTGGTTGTGTGTATGGTTGTGGTTGTCTGTGGATGCGGTTGTGGGTACGGGTATGGTTGTGTGTGTGGGTGTGTGGGTGTCATTGTGTGTGTGGTTGTGTGTGTGGTTGTGTGGTTGTGTGTCTGTCTGTGTATGTGTGGTTGTGTGTGTGTGGTTGTATGTGTGGTTGTATGTGTGGTTGTGCGTGTGGTTGTGCGTGTGGTTGTGTGTGCGTGGTTGTATGTGTGGTTGTGTGTGTGGTTGTGTGTGTGGTTGTGTGTGCGTGGTTGTGTGTGTGGTTGTGTGTGTGATTGTGTGTGTGTTGTTGTGTATGTGCTTATGTGTGTGTGGTTGTGTTGGTGTGGTCATGTGTGGTTGTGTGTGTGGTTGGTTGTGGTTGTGTGTTTGGTTGTGCGTGGTTTTGTGTGTGGTTGTGTGTGTGTTGTTGTGTGTGTGCTTGTGTGTGTGTGGTTGTGTTGGTGTGGTTGTGTATGGTTGTGTGTGTGGTTGGTTGTGGTTGTGTGGTTGTGTGTGGTTGTGTGGTTGTGTGTGGTTGTGTGTGTGTGTGGTTGTGTGTGTGGTTGTGTGGTTATGTGTGTGTGGGTGTGGTTGTGTGTTAGTTTGTGTGTGTGGTTGTGTGTGTGTGGTTGTGTGTGTGGTTGTGTGTGTGTGGTTGTGTGTGTGTGTGGTTATGTGTGACTGGTTGTGTGTGTTTTTGTGTGTGTATGGTTGTATGTGTGGTTGTGTGTGTGGTTGTATGTGTCTGGTTGTGTGTGTTTTTGTGTGTGTATGGTTGTGTGTATGGTTGTGTGTGTGGTTGTGGGTGTGGTTGTGTGTGTGGTTGTGTATGTGAGTGCTGTTGGGAATGCAGGTACGGTTGTGGGTGCAGTTGTGAGTGTGTGTGGATGTGTGGTTGTATGTGCTTGTGTGTGTGGTTGTGTGTGTTGTGTGTGTGGTTGTGTGTGTGTTGTTGTATGTGCTTGTGTGTGTGGGTGCTTGTGTGTGTGGTTGTGTGTGTGGTTGTGGTTGTGTGTGGGTGCGGTTGTGGATGTGGGTATGTGTGGGTGTATGGTTGTGTGTATCATTGTGTGTGTATGGTTTTGTGTGTGTGGTTGTGTGTATGTGTGTGGTTGTATGTGTGTGTGGTTGTATGTGGTTGTGTGTGTGTGGTTGTGTGTGTGTGGTTGTATGTGTGGTTGTGTGTATGTTATGTGTGTGGTTGTGTGTGTGGTTGTGGTTGTGTGTGGTTGTTTGTGTGTGTGGTTGTGTGTGTGTGGTTGTATGAGGTTGTATGTGTGGTTGTGTGAATGTATGTGGTTTTGTGTGTGGTTGTGTGGTTGTATGTGTGGTTGTTTGTGTGGTTGTGAGTACGGTTGAGGGTGCGGTTGTGGGTGCGGTGTGGGTATGTGTGGGAGTGTTTGGTTGTGTGTGATTGTATGTGTGGTTGTGTGTGTGTGGTTGTGTGTGTGGTTGGGTGTGTGTGGTTGTGTGTGTGGTTGTGTGTGTGAGTGCGGTTGAGGGTGCAGTTATAGGTGCAGTTGTGGGTGTGTGGGTAGATGTGTGGTTGTGTGTGGTTGCATGTGTGGTTGTGGTTGTGTGTGTGGTTATGTGGTTGTGGTTGTGTGTGTGGTTGTGTGTGTGTGGTTGTGTGTGTGTGATTGTGCATGTGTGATTGTGTGTGTGGTTGTGTGTGGTTGTGGTGTGGTTGTGTGTGTGTTTGTGTGGCCTTATGTGTGGTTGTGTGTGTGGTTGTGTATGTGGTTGTGTATATGGTTGTGTATGTGGTTGTGTATTTGTGGTTGTGTGTGTGGTTGTGTGTGTGGGTGTGAGTGCGGTTGAGGGTGCAGTTGTGGGTGCGGTTGTGGGTGTTTGGGTGGATGTGTGGTTGTGTGTGTGTGGTTGTGTGTGTGTGGTTGTGTGTGTGGTTGTGTGAGTGGTTGTGTGTGTGGTTGTGTGTGTGGTTGTGTGTGTGGTTGTGTATGTGTGTGTGGTTGTATGTGTGTGGTTGTGTGTCGGGTTGTATGTGTGTGGTTGTGTGTGTGGTTGTGTGTGTGGTTGTGTATTTGGTTGTGTATGTGGTTGTGTGTGGTGTGTGTGTGTGATTGTGTATATGTGGTTATGTGTGTGTGTAGTTGTGTGTGTGGTTGTGTATGTGATTGTGTGTGTGGTTGTGTGTATGGTTGTGGTTGAGTGTGTGGTTGTGTGTGCGCTTGTGTGTGTGGTTGTGTGTGTGTGGTTGTGTGTGGGTGCTTGTGGGTGTGGTTGTGTGTGTGGTTGTGTATGTGGTTGTGTGTGTGTGTGGTTGTGTGTGGGTGTGGATGTGTGTGCATTTGTGTGTGGTTGTGTGCGTGTGGTTGTGTGTATGGTTGTGTGTGGTTGTGTGTGTGGTTGTGTTTGGTTGGGGTTGTGTGTGTGTGGTTGTTTGGGTGTGGTTGTGTATGTGGTTGTATGTGTGGTTCTGGGTGTGTGTGTTGTGTGTGTGCTTGTGTGTATGCAGTTGTGTGTTGTGTGTGTTTGTGTGTATGGTTGTGGTTGTGTGTGTGCTTGTGTGTATGGTTGTGTGTGGTTGTGTGTAGGTTTGTGGGTGTGGTTGTGTGTGTGTGGTTGTGTTGGTGTGGTTGTGTGTGTGGTTGTGTGTGTGTGGTTGGTTGTGGTAGTGTGGTTGTGTGTGTGGTTGCGGGTGCGGTTGGGTGTGGTTGTGTTTTAGGTTGTGTGTGTGGTTGTGGTTGTGTGTGTGGTTGTGTGTGTGTGGTTGTGTATGTGTGGTTGTGTGTGTGGTTGTGTGTGTGGTTGTGTGTATGTTTGTGTGTGGTTGTGTGTGTGGTTGTGTTGTTGTGGTTGTGTGTGTGGTTGTGTGTGAGTGGTTGGATGTGGTTGTGTGGTTGTGTGTGTGGTTGCAGGTGTGGTTGGGTGTGGTTGTGTTTTAGGTTGTGTGTGTGGTTGTGGTTGTATGTGTGGTTGTGTGTGTGGTTGTGTATGTGTGGTTGTGTGTGTGGTTGTGTGTGGTTGTGTGTGGTTGTGTGTATGGTTATGGGTGGTTGTGTGTGTGTGGTTGTGTGTGTGGTTGTTTGTGTGTGTGGTTGTGTGTGTGGTTGTGTGTGTGGTTGTGTGTGGGTGCAGTTGTGGGTACGGGTGTGGTTGTGGATGTGGGTGTGTGTGTGGGTGTGTAGTTGTGGGTGTTGTGTGTGTGTGGTTGTGTGTGTAGTTGTGTGTGTAGTTGTGTGTGTGGTTGGGTGTGTGTGTGGTTGTGTGTGTGTGTGGTTATGTGTGTGTGGTTGTGTGTGTATGGTTGTATGTGTGGTTGTATGTTTGGTTGTGTGTGTGGTTTAATGTGTGGTTGTGTGTGTGGTTGTATGTGGTTGTGTGTGGTTGTGTGGATGTGTGTGTGGTTGTGTGTGTGGTTGAGTGTGTGTGGTTGTGTGTGTGGTTGTGTGTTTGGTTGTGTGAGTGTGGTTGTGTGTGTGGTTGTGTGTGTGTGGTTGTGTGTGTGGTTGTGTGTGAGTGGTTGAGTGTATAGTTGTGGTTGTGTGTGGTTGTGTGTGTGTGTGGTTGTGTGTGTGTGGTTATGTGTGTGGTTGTGTGTGTGTGGTTGTGTGTGTGGATATGTGTGTGGTTGTGTGTGTGGTTGTGTGTGGTTGTGTATGTGTGGTTGAGTGTATGGTTGTGGTTGTGTGTGGTTGTGTTTGTGTGTGTGGTTGTGTGTGGTTGTGGGTGTAGGTGTGGTTGTATGTGTGGGTTTGTGGGTGTGGTTGTGTGTCATTGTGTGTGTGATTGTGTGTGTGGTTGTGTGTGTGTGGTTGTGTTTGTGGTTGTGTGTGTTGTGTGTGTGGTTGTGTGTGGGTATGTGTGTGTTTGTGGTTGTGTGTGTGGTTGTGGGTGTGGTTTTGTGTGTGGTTGTGTGTGTGGTTGTGTGTGGCTGTGTGTGTGGTTGTGTGTGTGTGTGTGTGGTTGTATGTGTGGTTGTGTCTGTGTGGTTGTGTGTGGGTATGAGTGAAGTTGAGGGTGTGATTGTGGGTGTGGTTGTGGGTGTGTGGGCAGATATGTGGTTGTGTGTGGTTTTGTGTGTGGTTGTGTGTGTGGTTGTGTGTGTGGTTGTGTGTGTGGTTGTGTGTGTGGTTGTGTGTGTGGTTGTGTGTGTGTGTGCTTGTGTGTGTGCTTGTGTATATGGTTGTGTGTATGTGTGGATGTGTGTGTGGTTGTGTGTGTTTGATTGTGTGTATGTGGTTGTGTATGTGGTTGTGTATGTGGTTGTGTATGTGGTTGTGTATGTGGTTGTGTATGTGGTGGTGTGTGTGTGTTTGTGTGTGTGTGTGTGTGGTTGTGTGTGTGGTTGTGTGTGTGATTGTGTGTGTGTGTCATTGTGTGTGTGGTTGTGTGTGGTTATGGGTGTGTGTGTGGTTGTGTGTGTGGTTGTGTGTGTTTGTGGGTGTGGTTTTGTATGCTTGTGTGTGTGGTTATGTGTGTGTGTGGTTGTGTTTGTGGTTTTGTGTGTTGTGTGTGTGGTTGTGTGTGTGGGTATGTGTGTGTTTGTGGTTGTGTGTGTGTGTGGTTGTGTGTATGGTTGTGTGTATGGTTGTGTGTGTGGTTGTGTGTGTGGTTGTGCAAGATTGTGTGTGGGTGGTTGTGTGTGTGTGGTTATGTGTGTGGTTGTATGTGTGTGTGTGTGTGGGTGGTTGTGTGTGTGGTTGTGTGTATGTGGTTGTGTGTGTGGGTATGAGTGCGGTTGAGGGTGTGATTGTGGGTGTGGTTGTGTGGGTGGATATATGGTTGTATGTGGTTGTGTGTTTGGTTGTGTGTGTGTGGTTATGTGTGAATGTGTGTGTGTGGTTGTGTGTGTGGTTGTGTGTGTGGTTGTGTGTGTGGTTGTGTGTGTGGTTGTGTGCGGGTGTGTGGTTGTGTGTGTGGTTGTGTGTGTGTGGTTGTGTGTGTGGTTGTGTGTGTGGTTGTATGTGTAGTTGTGTGTGGGTATGGGTATGGGTGTGTGTGTGGTTGTGTGTGTGTGGGTGGGTGTGTTTGGTAGTGTGTGTGGGTGTGAGTGTGGTTGAGGGTGCGGTTGTGGGTGCGGTGTGGGTATGTGGGTGGGTGTTTGGTTGTGTGTGGTTGTATGTATGGTTGTGTGTGTGTCGTTGTGTGTGTGGTTGTGTGTGTGGTTGTGTGTGTGGTTGTGTGTGTGCAGTTGTGTGTGGTTGTGTGTGTGCGCGCGGTTGTGTGTATGGTTGTGGTTGTGTGTGTGGTTGTGTGTTTGGTTGTGGGTATGGTTGCGTGTGGTTGTGTAGGTGTGTGGTGGTGTGGTTGTGTATGCAGTTGTGTATGATTGTGTGTGTGTGCGGTTGTGTGTATGGTTGTGTGTGTGGTTGTGTGTGGTTGTGTGTGTGATTGTGTGTGGTTGGGGTTGTGTGTTTGTGTATGTGGTTGTGTGTGGTTCTGGGTATGTGTGTTGTGTCTGTGTTTGTGTGTGCGTGGTTGTGTGTGGTTGGGTGTGTGGTTGTGTTTGTGGTTGGTTGTGGTTGTGTGGTTGTGTGTGTGTGTGGTTGTGGGTGTGGTTGCGTGTGGTTGTGTGTGGTTGTGGTTGTGTGTGTGGTTGTGTGTGTGGTTGTTTGTGTGGCTGTGTGTGTGTGGTTGTGGTTGTGTGTGTGGTTGTGTGTGCGAGTGCAGTTGTGGTTGCAGGTGTGGTTGTGGGTGCTATTGTCGGCATGTGTGTGGATGTGTGGTTGTGTGTGCTTCTGTGTGTGTGGTTGTGTGTGTTGTGTGTGTGTGTTGTGTATGGTTGTGTGTGTCTGTGGTTGTGTGTATGGTTGTGGGTGGTTGTGTGTGTGTGTGTGGTTGTGTATGTGTTTGTGTAAGTGGTTGTTAGTGTGTGTGGTTGTGGTTGTCTGTGGATGCAGTTGTGGGTACAGGTATGGTTGTGTGTGTGGGTGTGTGGGTGTCATTGTGTGTGTGGTTGTGTGTGTGGTTGTGTGTGTGTGGTTGTGTGTGTGTGGTTGTGTGTGTGTGGTTGTATGTGTGGTTGTATGTGTGGTTGTGTGTGTGGTTGTGTGTGTGGTTGTGTGTGTGGTTGTGTGTGTGGTTGTGTGTGTGTTGTGTGTGTGCTTATGTGTGTGTGGTGGTGTTGGTGTGGTCATGTGTGGTTGTGTGTGTGGTTGGTTGTGTGGTTGTGTGTGGTTGTGTGTGTGGTTGTGTGTGTGGTTGTGTGTGTGGTTGTGTGTGTGTGGTTGTATTGGTGTGGTTGTGTGTGTGGTTGTGTGGTTATGTGTGTGTGGTTGTGTGTGGTTGTGTGTTGGTTGTGTGTGTGTGGTTGTGTGTGTGGTTGTGTGTGTGTGGTTGTGTGTGTCTGGTTGTGTGTGTCTGGTTGTGTGTGTCTGGTTGTGTGTGTTTTTGTGTGTGTATGGTTGTATGTGTGGTTGTGTGTGTGGTTGTGTGTGTGCTTTTGTGTGTGTGGTTGTGTGTGTTTTTGTGTGTGTATGGTTGTGTGTGTGGTTGTGGGTGTGGTTGTGTGTGTGGTTGTATGTGTGAGTGCAGTTGTGAATGCAGGTACGGTTGTGGGTGCAGTTGTGAGTGTGTGTGGATGTGTGGTTGTATGTGCTTGTGTGTGTGTGGTTGTGTGTGTTGTGTGTGTGTTGTGTGTGTGGTTGTGTGTGGTTGTGTGTGTGTGGTTGTGTGTGTGTGGTTGTGTGTGCTTGTGTGTGTGGGTGCTTGTGTGTATGGTTGTGGTTGTGTGTGGGCGCGGTTGTGGGTGTGGGTGTGTGTGGGTGTATGGTTGTGTGTGTCATTGTGTGTGTATGGTTGTGTGTGTGTGGTTGTGTGTGTATGGTTGTGTGTGTCATTGTGTGTGTATAGTTGTGTGTGGTTGTGTGTGTGGTTGTATATGTGGTTGTGTGTGTGTTGTGTATGTGGTTGTGTGTGGTTGTGTGTGTGGTTGTGGTTGTGTGTGTGGTTGTTTGTGTGGTTGTGTTTGTGGTTGTGTGTGTGTGGGGTTGTGTGAGGTTGTGTGTGTGGTTATGTGAATGTATGTAGTTTTGTGTGTGGTTGTGTGTGTGTGGGTATGAGTACGGTTGAGGGTGCGGTTGTGGGTGCAGTGTGGGTATGTGGGGGGTGTTTGGTTGTGTGTGGTTGTTGGACCTGGCCTCGTGGCGTGGTCCTGGCCCCCTTTTCAGGCCGACCGGGGACCTCTTCACCCTTCAGGGTCCCCCCAGGATTGTACACATCTACCCACACCAGCCAACGTGACCCGGTCCCTCCCCGGCCGCAGCCCCAGCGAAACCCCGACATCGAGGCACCAAGATCCGGCCAGGGGGCACCACGTGACCAATCCCTAGATCCCGGAGGAGGGGAGTGTCGATGGGACCCCTACCGTCCCCCAACGCCTGGGTGCGATCGCTCTCCGGCCTCCCTGGGCACTGGCGCCTCTCCCGCTGGGCATCTGGCCTCTCCCAGCCCGGCCTCTCCGCCCCCTCCGGACGCAAGGGTCCGGACATCAAAGGGCTCCAGACCTATATCTGGGGCGAACTCGCACCAGGACAGTAGTTGTATCCTGGAGTCGAGAGCCCTGCTGATCGAATCGCGGCTGACCCTACGGAGAAAAAGACTCTTACCTGGAACTGTACCTCGAGCCCTGCTGACTGCGTCGCGGCTCCACCTTGCTGAGACTAAGACCATCGCGGAAACCTCGGAGCCCTGCTGACGCCGTCGCGGCCCAAACTTGCTGAACTACCATCGGAGCCCTGCTGACTTCGTCGCGGCTCGAGCTAGCTGAACTGACCCGCCGAGCCCTGCTGACTCCATCGCGGCTCAACCTCGTCGAGCTGCCCTTGTGTCCGGAACCCGACGCTCCAACTCCCGGAGTCCCTCCCAGCTTGAGGCTTAATACCTGGGCGCAGGGTACCCCCGCACCAGGCTGAAACTGAGACTGTCCCGCTACCCCTTCCCCACAAAGACATTGAGACTCTTTGCGGATCCCTCGATCCACCTGTACATATTGCCACAGAAACCTATGATACTTACCGATAAAGATATATGAGAACTGATACTCGTGTCGAGTCCTGTATGGTGGGGTTACTGGGCTAGTACGATTATAGGGGAAGGACCTCTCCTCGGAGGCTTCTCCGCGGCGCTCGGCTACTTCCTTGCAGTAAGGAGGCCCACTGGGTGGTCCCGCCGACTCCCCAGCGGTCCGCCTTCTAACATTTGGTGGCCAGCGACGGGATCCGAGCCGGACGCAAATCGTACAGCAAGTAACTCACCTGCTACCTAACCAGACGCAGAATAACCATGAGCAGCCAGGAGACCACCACGACCGTGGGGTTCCAACAAGAACGGTTGGAGGAATATACCCACAAAGAACTCAAACAGTTCTGCAAAGACAAAGGCATTTCGACCACCGGATTAGGCTCAAAAGAGGACATGCAGAAAGCCCTAAGAGCCTGGGTAGAGTCCGAAGCAGCATCGCCCCAAAACGAAGGAACGTCAGAACTAAACGTAGCCGTGCAGCCAACCACGGTCCCGGCACATGGGGGAAGAAACCGCATGGAAACCGGCCTATCCCCAGAAGAGATACGGGAGTGGGAGAGGGTCCGGACCCATGAATTAGAACGCGCACGACTACGGCTGGACGGAGAACTCCTGCTGGCGGAAAAGAAGTTGGCCCTAGAGCAACTACGGTTGCAAGAAGAGATTGAGGAAAAAAAACGGCACAGAGAACTGGAGGAGAAAAAGCTAACCCTCGAGCACGAGCGGAGCCTCAAGGAGCTTGAACTTAAGTCCAAAAAGGGGGAGACCGGCACCCCCGGAAACAATGACACTCTTCCGCCAACAGAGGCGAAGGTACATATCCCCAAGGATGTCGTCAAAGAATACTACAAGAACGACGACATCCAACAATGGTTCAAAGCCTACGAAGTAGCCATGACCTCCCATCGGGTACCCCGGAAGGATTGGGGTGCCGGCCTATGGAGACGATTCCTCAGCGAGGGTCGAGACACCCTGCTACAGCTCCCGGACGACGTAATGACCTCGTACGATCACATGAAGGAGGCCCTGCTCACCCGCTATGGCCTCACCGCCGAAATGTACCGCCAGCGCTTTTGAGACTGCAAGAAACTCCCCGGTACCACTTGGGTGGAGTACGTCAACTTTTTTAGCAGAGCCCTGGAAGGGTGGGTCAAGGGCAGCAAGGTCACCTGCTACGAGCAGCTGTTCGACCTTATTGTCTGGGAGCATCTCTCCAACAACTGTTTCGTCGAGCTAAGACAGCACCTCCTCGACAGCAAACTGACCGAGCCACGGTAGCTCACCGTCGAGGCCGATCGGTGGGTGAACACCCGGGTCCCCCGGAACTTGATGGGGGAGTACCAGCGGAACACCACAGGACCCCCCCCGCCAGCGCGGCGGAGGAGGAGGGTCAAACTGGAACCGAGACTTTACAGCAGGGCCGCCGTGGAGTCCTCCTCGGGGTCCGCCCTCGAACCGCACGTCCCCGACCCTAGCACGAAGGGGGACAACCCCAGCCCGACCAGGACCTCGGACAACGGTAACCTGCTACAGCTGCCAACAACCAGGGCACTATGCCAGTGACCCATCCTGCCCCATGAACCGACGAAGCGGAGCCAACGGGCCCCCGCCCTGACAGCTGGCAGCCACCACCCTTGGGGAAGGGGAGGAGGAGGAAGAGAACACCGATGCCGGGTCCACCGAGTGGGAGCCGGCCGCCATGTCCCTCGTATGCCTGGGAAGCCGAGAAATGGTGCCCCAAACCCTCATCCCGAGCAACACCCAGAAATACCAGCAGTGGGTCACCATTAATGGACGCCGGGCCGAAGCCCTCCGTGACACTGGAGCCAGCGTGACCGCTGTCCGCTGCCACCTGGTGACCTCTGAACAGATCCTGCCTCATGTACTGTGCCCCGTCCGGACGGCCGACAACACCGAGAGCATGTGCCGGATGGCCCGGATTCCATTCAAGTGGGGAGGAGTGTCAGGCCTGCTGAAAGTGACCGTCCGCGACGACGCCCCGGTGGACTGCCTCCTGGGGAACGACCTGGAAAGTTCCCCCTGGGCCCAGGTTGAGCGCCGGGAGCACCTAGGGATGCTGGGACTGCCCGAATGGGCCTGTGCCACCACCCGGTCCATGACCGTCCAGGCCCACCGACCGACCGTAGCGGCGGCCCCCGACGAGCCCGAGGGGCCCGAACCCCCACCTCCCTCAGTCGAGGAGGAACCCGACGCGGATGCCGGGCCGTCCGAATTTCCCCAGAACGAGATCGCCTCCCTCGGCGAACTCCCTGAACTTGCACAGTGGCGCCACGACGGGGGCCCCACGAGGGAACAGTTCCAGCAAGAACAGAAAACCTGCCCCTCCCTCAAGGGGACCCGACAGCAGGCGGCCGCCCAGGACGCCGGTGACCAAACAGGAACGCACTGGGTCTATTGGGACAATGACCTGCTCTACAGCGAGCAGAAGATCGCAGAACTAGGGGCCAGTCGAGTGCTGGTGGTCCCCCTCCGATTCCGAGGTTTCCTCCTCAATTTGGCACATGATGTGCCCCTCGCCGGGCACCTGGGGCAAGACAAAACATACAGCCGCCTAGTGACCCACTTCTACTGGCCCCGAATGCGTAAGGACGTGGACAATCACTGCCGGACCTGCCCGACCTGCCAAGCCAGCGGGAAGACTGGGGGACGGGTCAGAGCCCCTCTCCAGCCCTTCCCGGCCGTCAACACCCCGTTTGAGCGAGTGGGAATCGACATAGTGGGGCCCCTGGAACCCCGAACCGCCCTGCGTCACTGCTTCATCCTCGTCCTTGTCGACCACGCCACCCGATACCCTGAGGCCATCCCTCTCCGAACGGTGACAGCCCCCGTGGTGGGCCGGGCCTTGATGGGAATCTTCTCGAGAGTGGGGTTGCCCCGGGAAGTGGTGAGCGACCGAGGTACGAACTTTATATCAAAATACATGCGGTCCCTATGGCAACAATGCGGGGTCACCTACAAGTTCACCACCCCGTACCACCCCCAGGGGAAAGGACTAG
This sequence comes from Triturus cristatus, assembly GCF_964204655.1. Lineage (NCBI taxonomy): Eukaryota > Metazoa > Chordata > Amphibia > Caudata > Salamandridae > Triturus > Triturus cristatus. The sequence goes on from NW_028188247.1 coordinate 21,508, forward strand.
TCGAACGTTTCAACAGAACACTGAAAGGGATGATCAAAGGCCTGGAAGAGCCCCTGAGGCAGAAATGGGATGTCCTGCTGCCCTGCCTCCTATTTGCCTATCGGGAGGTCCCACAGAAGTCTCTAGGGTTCAGCCCCTTTGAACTCTTGTACGGACACCCTGTCCTGGGTCCCCTCAGCCTGGTCAAGGAAGGCTGGGAGACGAACATCCGAAATTCCCCTCCCGACGTCTACCGGTACCTCCTGACCCTGCGGAACCAAACCCGGAGGTTCCGGGCACTGGCCAAGGCCAACCTCGAGGCCAGCCAAGAGGACATGAAACGCTGGTATGACCAGAACGCCTCCTCCATTGAGTTCGAGCCGGGCCAGCAAGTCTGGGTCATGTCGCCCGTGGACCCCTGTGCCCTCCAGGACAAATGTACCGGGCCCTTCAAGGTGGTGGAGAAGAAGAGCCCCGTCACCTACCTAGTCGACATGGAGTCCTCCAGGAACCCCCTCCGGGTTCTACACGCAAACCGGCTCAAACCCCACTTTGCTCAAACGAAACTAAGCCTGCTGCTAGCTACTGACGATGGGGGCGAGGGCGACTCCGAGCCCCTACCAGACCTCCTGAGAACCTCCGACCAAGACGGCTCCATAGAGGGCGTCAAACTCTCCACCACCCTGACCTCGGAACAGCGCCACGACTGTCAACAGCTGCTGCAACCCTTCGCTGCCCTCTTCTCCTTCACGCCCGGGGTCACTCCCTGGTGCGTCCACGACGTCAACACCGGGGACAGCCCCCCCGTGCGACACCGGGCCTACAGGGTGCCCGACCGAGTGCGTGCCTGCATCCAAGCTGAGGTCGCCAAGATGCTAGCCCTCGGGGTCATCGAACCTTCCGACAGTCCCTGGGCCAGCCCATTGGTCCTGGTGCCGAAGGCCGCCGCCCCAGGCACCACCCCGGAACTCAGGTTTTGCGTGGACTACCGAGGGTTGAATGCCGTCACCAGGACCGATGCCCATCCCATTCTTCGGGCAGACGAACTAATCGACCGCCTAGGAGCCACCCTCTACCTAAGCACCTTCGACCTCACTGCCGGATACTGACAGATCATGCTCACCCCCGGCACCCGTGAGCGATCCGCCTTCTCCACTCCCGATGGGCACTACCACTTTCGGGTGATGCCCTTCGGCATGAAAAATGCCCTGGCGACCTTCCAAAGACTAGTGAACAAGGTCCTGGCCGGACTGGAAGCGTTCAGCGCCGCCTACCTGGACGATATTGCCGTATTCAGCAGCCACTGGGCCGAGCACCTTGGGCACCTCGGGGAAGTTCTGGCCGCCCTCCAGAGAGCCGGACTCACGATAAAGGCCAGCAAATGCCAGTTAGGCCAGGGTTCCGTGACCTATCTGGGCCATCAAGTGGGGAGCGGCCAAGTGGCTCCCCTCCAGCCAAAAATTGACGCCATCAAAGCCTGGGAGCCTCCAGCCACCCAAACCGCTGTCCGGGCCTTCCTGGGCCTCACGGGCTATTACCGGCGGTTCATCCAAAACTATGGGAGCATTGTGGGACCCCTCACGGAGCTTACGTCCAAGAAGCAACCCAAAAAGGTGAACTGGACACCCCGCTGCCAGGCGGCCTTCGAGACCCTCAAGACAGCAATTTGTACCGCTCCTGTGCTGCAAGCCCCCGACTACAGCAGGGAGTACGGAGTTGGGGCGGTCCTGTCCCAAGTAAATTCGGAAGGCCTTGACAGACCAGTGGCCTTCATCAGCCGGCGACTGCTGCCCCGGGAGCAGAGATGGAGCACCATCGAGCGAGAGGCCTTCGCCGTGGTGTGGGCCCTCAAAAAGCTCCGGCCCTACCTCTTCGGCACCCACTTTCGGGTCCAAACCGACCACCGGCCCTTGCGGTGGTTAATGCAAATGAGAGGAGAAAACCCGAAGTTGTTGCGATGGTCCATCTCTCTACAAGGGATGGACTTCACAGTAGAACACCGGCCCGGCAACGACCACGCCAATGCTGACGGCTTGTCCCGTTTCTTCCGCCTTGGCGAGGTGAACCCCCAAGGAGATGGGTGACTCTCCCTGCCTTCGGCTGGGGGGATGCCTGTTGGACCTGGCCTCGTGGCGTGGTCCTGGCCCCCTTTTCAGGCCGACCGGGGACCTCTTCACCCTTCGGGGTCCCCCCAGGATTGTACACATCTACCCACACCAGCCAACGTGACCCGGCCCCTCCCCGGCCACGGCCCCAGAGAAACCCGGACATCGAGGCACCAAGATCCGGCCAGGGGGCACCACGTGACCAATCCCCCGATCCCGGAGTAGGGGAGTGTCGATGGGACCCCCTACCGTCCCCCAACGCCTGGGTGCGATCGCTCTCCGGCCTCCCTGGGCACTGGCGCCTCTCCCGCTGGGTGTCTGGCCTCTCCCAGCCCGGCCTCTCCGCCCCCTCCGGACGCAAGGGTCCAGACATCAAAGGGCTCCAATCCTATATCTGGGGCGAACCCGCACCAGGACAGTAGTTGTATCCTGGAGTCGAGAGCCCTGCTGATCGAATCGCGGCTGACCCTACGGAGAAAAAGACTCTTACCTGGAACTGTACCTCGAGCCCTGCTGACTGCGTCGCGGCTCCACCTTGCTGAGACTAAGACCATCACGGAAACCTCGGAGCCCTGCTGACGCCGTTGCGGCCCAACCTCGCTGAACTACCATCGAAGCCCTGCTGACTTCGTCGCGGCTCGAGCTAGCTGAACTGACCCACCGAGCCCTGCTGACTCCATCACGGCTCAACCTCGTCGAGCTGCCCTTGTGTCCGGCACCCGACGCTCCAACTCCCGGAGTCCCTCCCAGCTTGAAGCTTAATACCTGGGTGCAACGGTACCCCCGCACCAGGCTGAAACTGAGACTGTACCGCTACCCCTTCCCCACAAAGACATTGAGACTCTTTGCGGATCCCTCGATCCACCTGTACATATTGCCACAGAAACCTACGATACTTACCGAGAAAGATATATGAGAACTGATACTCGTGTCGAGTCCTGTGTGGTGGGGTTACTGGGCTAGTACGATTATAGGGGACGGACCTCTCCTCGGAAGCTTCTCCGCGGCGCTCGGCTACTTCCTTGCAGTAAGGAGGCCCACTGGGTGGTCCTGCCGACTCCCCAGCGGTCTGCCTTCTAACAGTGGTTGTATGTGTGGTTGTGTGTGTGTGGTTGTGTGTGTGGTTGTGTGTGTGTGGTTGTGTGTGTGGTTGTGTGTGTGAGTGCGGTTGAGGGTGCAGTTGTAGGTACAGTTGTGGGTGTGTGGGTGGATGTGTGGTTGTGTGTAGTTGTGTGTGTGGTTGTGTGTGTGTGTGTGGTTGAGGGTGCAGTTGTAGGTGCAGTTGTGGGTGTGTGGGTAGATGTGTGGTTGTGTGTGGTTGTGTGTGTGGTTGTGGTTGTGTGTGTGGTTATGTGTGTGTGGTTGTATGTGTGGTTGTGTGTGTGTGTGTGTGTGTGTGGTTATGTGTGTGTGGTTATGTGTGTGTGGTTGTGTGTGTGGTTGTGCATGTGTGGTTGTGTGTGTGGTTGTGTGTGGTTGTGGTGTGGTTGTGTGTGTGGTTGTGTGTGTGTGGCCTTGTGTGTGGTTGTGTATGTGGTTGTGTATGTGGTTGTGTGTGTGGGTGTGTGTGTGGGTGTGAGTGTGGGTGTGAGTGTGGTTGAGGGTGCAGTTGTGGGTGCGGTTGTGGGTGTTTGTGTAGATGTGTGGTTGTGTGTGGTTGTGTGTGTGTGTGTGGTTATGTGTGGTTATGTGTGGTTGTGTGTGTGTGTGGTTATGTGTGTGTGGTTGTGTGTGTGTGTGGTTGTGCATGTGTGGTTGTGCATGTGTGGTTGTGTGTGTGGTTGTGTGTGGTTGTGGTGTGGTTGTGGTGTGGTGTGTGTGTGTGGTTGTGTGTGTGTGGCCTTGTGTGTGGTTGTGTGTGTGGTTGTGTATGTGGTTGTGTATGTGGTTGTGTATGTGGTTGTGTATGTGTGGTTGTGTATGTGTGGTTGTGTATGTGTGGTTGTGTGTGTGGTTGTGTGTGGGTGTGAGTGCGGTTGATGGTGCAGTTGTGGGTGCGGTTGTGGGTGTTTGGGTAGATGTGTGGTTGTGTGTGTGTGGTTGTGTGTGTGGTTGTGTGTGAGTGGTTGTGTGTGTGGTTGTGTGTGTGGTTTTATTTGTGTGTGTGGTTGTGGGTGTGTGTGTGGTTGTGTGTCGGGTTGTGTGTGTGGTTGTGTGTGTGGTTGTGTGTTTGGTTGTGTATGTGGTTGTGTGTAGAGTGTGTGTGTGTGTGTGATTGTGTGTGTGGTTGTGGGTGTGGTTGTGTGTGTGGTTGTATGTGTGAGTGCAGTTGTGAATGCAGGTACGGTTGTGGGTGCAGTTGTGAGTGTGTGTGGATGTGTGATTGTATGTGTGTGGTTGTGTGTGTGGTTGTGTGTGAGTGGTTGTGTGTGTGGTTGTGTGTGTGTGGTTTTGTGTGTGTGGTTGTGTGTGTGTGTGTGGTTATGTGTCGGGTTGTGTGTGTGTATGGTTGTATGTGTGGTTGTCTGTGTGGTTGTGTGTGTGGTTGTGTGTGTTTTTGTGTGGGTATGTGTGTGTTTGTGGTTGTGTGTGTGTGGTTGTGTGTGTGGTTGTGTGTGGTTGTGTGTGTGGTTGTGTGTGTGGTTGTGTGTGGTTGTGTGCGTGGTTGTGTGTGTGGTTGTGTGTGTGGTTGTGTGTGTGTGTGTGGTTGTGTGTGTGTGGTTGTGTGTGTGTGGTTGTGTGTGTGGGTATGAGTGCGGTTGAGGGTGTGATTGTGGATGTGGTTGTGGGTGTGTGGGCGGATATGTGGTTGTGTGTGGTTGTGTGTGTGGTTGTCGCTCGCAGGCTTGGTCATTTGATCCTCATATCCTGACACTCCCGAATCGCCTACGAGGAACTGACGGGGTTTTAAACAGGAACGTGTGCCTTCAACTGTGGGACATCTCCTTCAGGACTGCGAGGACCAGTGCGCTTTGCGCTTTGAACATCGCCAGCACCTGGGGCCCTCTTCCTGACCCCTGCCCCGCAAGGAACTTAACTCCTCGCGGCTCCCGCTTCGCGGGAGCCGCTCGCAGGCTTGGTCATTTGCTCCTCATATCCTGACACTCCCGAATCGCCTACAAGGAACTGACGGGGTTTTAAACAGGAACGTGTGCCTTCAACTGTGGGACATCTCCGTCGGGACTGCGAGGACCAGTGCGCTTTGCACATCGCCAGCACCTGGGGCCCTCTTCCCGAACCCCTCACCTGCAAGGAACTTAACGCCTCGCGGCCCTCGCTTCGCGGGAGCCGCTCGCAGGCTTGGTCATTTGCTCCTCATATCCTGACACTCCCGAATCGCCTACGAGGAACTGACGGGGTTTTAAACAGGAACGTGTGCCTTCAACTGTGGGACATCTCCGTCGGGACTGCGAGGACCAGTGCGCTTTGCGATTTGAACATCGCCAGCACCTGGGGCCCTCTTCCCGACCCCTCCCCCGCAAGGAACTTAACGCCTCGCGGCCCCCGCTTCGCAGGAGCCGCTCGCAGGCTTGGTCATTTGCTCCTCATATCCTGACACTCCCGAATCGCCTACGAGGAACTGACGGGGTTTTAAACAGGAACGTGTGCCTTCAACTGTGGGACATCTCCGTCGGGACTGCGAGGACCAGTGCGCTTTTGAACATCGCCAGCACCTGGGGCCCTTTTCCCGATCCTTCCCTCTGATTATTTAGGGCACGCCCAGTCACGCGTGAACGGGACGCGAGCGGGGCGCAAGCCGGGGCGAAGTCCGGGCAAAGGGCGGGCCCGTTTAAGCCCGTTCAAGCATGGACAAGACCGGACCAGGCCCCCCTCTTGGCACTTGGTTGTGGTTGTGTGTGTGGTTGCAGGTGTGGTTGGGTGTGGTTGTGTTTTAGGTTGTGTGTGTGGTTGTGGTTGTAGGTGTGGTTGTGTGTGTGGTTGTGTGTGTGTGGTTGTGTATGTGTGGTTGTGTGTGTGGTTGTATGTGTGGTTATGTGTGGTTGTATGTGTGGTTGTGTGTGATTGTGTGTGTGGTTGTGTGTATGGTTATGGGTGGTTGTGTGTGTGTGTGTGTGGTTGTTGTGTGTGTGGTTGTGTGTGGGTGCGGTTGTGGGTACGGGTGTGGTTGTGGATGTGGGTGTGTGTGGGTGTGTAGTTGTGTGTGTGTTGTTGTGTGTGGGTGGTTGTGTGTGGGTGGTTGTGTGTGTGTAGTTGTGTGTGTGGTTGTGTGCGTGTGTGGTTATGTGTGTGTGGTTGTGTGTGTGTGGTTGTATGTGTGGTTGTATGTTTGGTTGTGTGTGTGGTTTAATGTGTGATTGTATGTGTGGTTGTATGTGGTTGTGTGTGGTTGTGTGGATGTGTGTGTGGTTGTGTATGTGGTTGTGTGTATGTGGTTGTGTGTGTGTGGTTGTGTGTGTGGTTGTGTGTTTGGTTGTGTGTGTGTGGTTGAGTGTATGGTTGTGGTTGTGTGTGGTTGTGTGTGTGGTTGTGTCTGTGTGTGTGTGGTTGTGTGTGTGTGTGTGTGGTTGTGTGTGAGTGTGGGTGTGGTTGTGGTTGTATGTGTGTGTTTGTGGGTGTGGTTGTGTGTGGTTGTATGTGTGATTGTGTGTGTGGTTGTGTGTGTGTGATTGTGTGTGTGGTTGTGTGTGTGGTTGTGTGTGTGTGGTTGAGTGTATGGTTGTGGTTGTGTGTGGTTGTGTGTGTGTGTGGTTGTGTGTGTGTGGTTATGTGTGTGGTTGTGTGTGTGTGTGGATGTGTGTGTGGTTGAGTGTGTGGTTGAGTGTGTGGTTGTGTGTGTGTGAGTTTGAGTGTATGGTTGTGGTTGTGTGTGGTTGTGTGTGTATGTGGTTGTGTGTGTGTGTGGTTGTGTGTGGTTGTGGGTGTGGGTGTGGTTGTGTGTTTGTGGGTGTGGTTGTGTGTGTGATTGTGTGTGTGTGATTGTGTGTGTGTGGTTGTGTGTGTGTGGTTGTGGTTGTGTGTGTTGTGTGTGTGGTTGTGTGTGGGTATGTGTGTGTTTGTGGTTGTGTGTGTGGTTGTGTGTGTGGTTGTGTGTGTGGTTGTGTGTGGTTGTGTGTGTGGTTGTGTGCGTGTGTGTGGTTGTGTCTGTGTGGTTGTGTCTGTGTGGTTGTGTGTGAGAAGTTGGCCTGGTATATGATGCTCACTAGTTAAAGTGATCACCTTGTACCATGCCAAGCAACCCTTATGGTGTGGTTGTAAGTCAAACTTTTCGGACTAGCTGCCCTAGTGGTAGCGTAGGCTAAGCAGTCTTTGAGGCTAAACTCGTGAAGCGTGTTAAGCCAGCTGTTTTACCAAATGCAACCCCCTTTTATACCAATGAAAGGACACCACACAGATATATATTCAAAATATATATGCATTTATTTCACAAGATTACAGTAGAATACACAGAAGTTGCACTTTATATGGATAGGCCCTGGTGGCCACTCGAACCATATACTAAAATAGTGGTATAAGTACCACGAACAGAAAAGGGAAAAGGCCTAGGGCCTCTAGAATCGCTGGGCCTACAAGGAGCTAACTTCAGTTAGTGACCAGGAGGTCCACGGGTGGCGTGTGCAGAGCAAATAGTCACATGCGTGCTCCCATAGGTTTCAATGGGTGCGTAAAAAGTACAAAGTTACTGCAAAGAGGATCTTCCGGATGGACTAGGAACTCAAGATTTGGAACACAGGCACTAGAGATGTAATACTACACTTGGGCACAGGTGTGCCAGCTTTACCTCACCCACAGGAAGCGGGTGTATAGGCCTCGAAGTGCGTCGGGTTTCTTCTATCTGTTCCGTGGCGCTTGTTGGACAGGCCACATAAAGGGCTTGCTCCCTCCCCGCATGACAGGGCCCGAGCCCCGGCCCTCCAGGTGTTATCCACAGAAGCAACCCGCACCCCGTCTCATACGGGACTCCTGCCCCCGGACATCGCTGTATCATGGGGCCGAACCACTACCGGCTCCCTCGCCCGGCCCGGCCGCCATCTTGGACACTGCCCCACAAGGCCGCGTGGCCTCAGCTCGACCCTAACCCTGGGCCTGGCCAGACCCCGACATCCCGGCACCACCATCCACCCAGGAGGTGAACGGACCACTTGGCAGGTCAATGGGAGAAAGAAGTGTCGATGGCTCTCCCCCGCCAGGTGTCGATCGCCCCCCAGCTCCCCCGGGCGCTGGCTCCACCCCCCTGCTGGGTGTCTGGACTCCCTCATCCCGGACCTCCCGACCTCCAAGTGCGAGGGTCCGGACATCAAAGGGCGCCAGACCTATAACTGGGGCAGCTCCAGAGCAGGAAGGCAGTTGTATCCTGGAGTCGAGAGACACCGTGAAGAACTCATCCTTGACGGACTACTGGCGCTGCCGTAGCCCTGCCTTGCGAACTATCGTCCTGCCTGCTGGCGCTGCCGCAACCTTCTGCATCCTTCATCCTCGTCAGGACCTGCTGGCGCTGCCGCGGACCGTTGTCACTACCACCTTCACCGGGACCTGCTGGCGCTGCCGCGGACCGTTGTACCTACCACCTTCACCGGGACCTGCTGGCGCCGCCGCGGACCGTCACTACCTACGATCCTCCCGGGACCTGCCGGCGCTGCCGCGGCCCGTCCATCTAGAACGCCGAGCTCGAGGATTGTGAGCTATCCAGCATATCATCGCATCTACCCGATTGGTAACAAGACTGTCCCGCTACCCCCTTTCCCAACCAAGAGACTAGAATCGAGGGGACCCCTGAGTCCTGACCTCCTTGTACCATTCTATCGTACCTAAAGATTGCTTATAAAGAACGTTAAACCTTATCTTCGTGTGGTGTACATCTGTGGGGGGGAAATTACTCGTCTGTACGATCGCTGGAGACGGCTCTCCCCGGAGACCTCTCCCCTTGTCCTCGGCCGACCCTCCCGGTCCGTCTAACAGCGCTTGAAGACAAAGATGCTGCAGGCGGTTGGTCCGGGAGAGATGCAGTGGATCCAAGAGTGGATCGGAGATGTTGAAGACCTGTAAGCAGAGGGGACAGTGTTCACAGTCACTAGCCAGTGACCAGCATGGCACCAGGTGGGTACTAGGCAATGTCGGGTGCAAACAGGAAGAAAGGTGTAGCTTGTCTCTGCAGCCACGTGGTCCCTGGAGGTCGACGACGTCCAGGAGTCGGTTCACGAGCTGTCCCACGCAGGCTCTCGCTGTCGACGGTGTCGGCGACTTGATCGAAGCAAACAAGCCTTGGCAAAAGCAATTGTTGTAGGAGATGAAATAAGCTGATGGTTCTGACCAGCAAGGTCAGAAGGACTGCTCCTTTGGAGGGGAGCAAGGGCCAGTCTGGAGCAACCAGACCAGCGGAGTATTTTGTAAAGTTCGTCGCCAAGATGGTTACTAGCCAGCGGGCCAGCAACCGGTTAGGCGCGTCGAGTGGCAAAATGCAGAAGGGCCCCACGCAGATCGTGGAGATGCTGGAGGGCTCACCTTTGGTGCAGATGCTGCTCGAGGGTTGGGCTTCTCAGATCCCAAAGCACAACTTGGAGGGAGCCTCGGTTGTTGCACTTGTCAGCTTGTCGTGGTAATTTCAAGATGGCTGGCTCCACGTGTCTCGGTGCCTCCACGGGTCTCCTCTTTTCAGGGACTGTGGATCGGGCGGCGAGAGGTCTGGAGGTCCAGGTCTTGTCAGTCTCTGGGCTCGGGCTCCGGCGGGAGGCGGCGGCAAAGCAGACGCTGATTCGCTGGATGGTGCTTGCGTTAGCAAGGTGGTCACTCCCTGACAACAGGGGAGATTTCCTTCAGTCTTCTGTGCAGCAGAATGTCGAAGTTCCCGTCTTCTTCTTAGTTTCAAGTTGATTCCAGGATGTCTGAAGTCTTAGGACACAGCTCCTACCTTTAAGCGGATTCTAGGGGCCGGACTACCTGCTAGGTCCCTCCCTATGGGTGGGACCAGGAAGGGGGGTGGTTACACCCCCAATCCTTTGTCCAGCTCGCCCCAGGCCCGGGACTGGTGTGCCCCAGGACCGGTTTGAACTGGCATATGCACCGAGGCTCCTTGTGAGCCACAGGCATGTCTGGTTTCTTTCAAGCCCTACCTTACCAATACACAAAATCCTGTCTGGGGTGGTGCATGCACCTCCCCTGGCAGGAAACCCTTTGTCCACACCTCCCAAGCTGGAAGGACTCCCAGCAGCAGGAGGGCAGACTTGTGTCTGTGGTGGCAGCATCCATTTTGTGGAGCTGAGGCTATGTCTGATTTTACCCGGGTTTCAGGTACTGTACATGTCGTGTCCCTCTAGAAGGGTGGAATGCTAACCCCGTCGCCAGAATTGGCGAGGGGTTAGTATTCCAATTCGTATGACACCTTACTCGACATGTTTTGATAAAGCCAAACCAAAGATAGCATTTAACCGCGAGGTTCATAATGCACTTAAGAGTATATGGTATGACGATATCTGGAAACAGTAGAAGGAAGTTGTTCCGACCACTGCAGACAGGCTCAGCTCATGCCAGAGCACCATCTCACATGGAACCAAGCACTCTGCCTTCAGGATTGTTAAGGCCTGCCATAGGAGTGACTTATAGGTTACCATGTGTCCCATTTAAGGTTAGGTATAGGTATACTACACCTAAGTAAGAGGTGATTACACCAACTTACCCCAGCTGAGTGATCAGCCAGTTGTGTCAGATTGTTAGGCCAAGCCTGGGGTGGCATAATACATGCTTCAGCCCCTGGCAGGCCTTGGGTACACCAATGCCCTGGGTACCTAGTGTACACTGGTACAGGGGCTGACAGGGTGATCCACTTCCAATTGGTTATGCACCTAGGGTGCATAGTTTTAATTTAGTAGAGAGAACAGCAGGCTGGGGGTCTGATTGGCAGGCCCACAGCCTCAATGTGTCAAAAACCAGTGAAGCAAAAAGCAAAAATTTGGGGTGACCATAGGATAGCAGACCCTACTCTCCTACACAACCCCCCCCAAACGCTGGGACATTAAACTAGCCTTGACCAGTCTCGTCTTCATGTCCTAAGTGGAAGTACCTGGAGAGACCATCTGCATTCCCATGGTCAGTACCTGGCCGGTGCTCCACTGTAAAGTCCATCCCCTGTAGGGAAATGGACCACCTAAGCAGTTTGGGGTTTTCACCCTTCATCTGATTTAGCCACAAGAGGGGCTTATGGTCGGTCTGAATCTTGAAGTGAGTGCCAAACAAGTATGGCCTCAGCTTCTTCAGGGCCCACACCCCAGCAAAGGCCTCCCTCTCAACAGCTGACCAATTCTTCTCTCTGGGGGTCATCCTTCTGCTAATAAACGCAATGGGTTGGTCTTGACCATCTACATTAAGTTGTGACAGCACAGCTCCCACACCCAACTCAGAAGCATCTGTTTGGACAATAAACTCTTTGGAGTAGTCAGGACTTTTCAGGATAGGTGCAGAGCACATGGCCTCCTTCAGGTCATCAAATGCCTTTTGACAGCTTACTGTCCACTGAACCTTTTTGGGCATCTTCTTGGATGTCAGATCATTCAGAGGAGCGTTACAACAAACAAATGATGGACGGAATGCTGACAATGCAGACATTCTCCCCCAGTCAAGAGATCTGGGTTAAATCCATCGTTTTTTTGCCCACTACGCCACCCCAGTTCAGACATGGCCATATGCAAATCAGTCTTGACCCTGTGCCTCATGGGAACAGTCCAGCCCGAACTGCCAAGCCATGTCTTCCCTGGACCGGAATCAAGCATCCTAGGACCGGTTTCTGGCTATCAGCCGTCATCAGCCAGGATAGCTTGACTCCAGTGGCGTAGTGAGCACGGGTCCCACGTCTGGGAATACCCATCCCACTTAGGGCGAAAAGCGTTACAACAAACAAATGATGGACGGAATGCTGACAATGCAGACATTCTCCCCCAGTCAAGAGATCTGGGTTAAATCCATCGTTTTTTTGCCCACTACGCCACCCCAGTTCAGACATGGCCATATGCAAATCAGTCTTGACCCGGTGCCTCATGGGAACAGTCCAGCCCGAACTGCCAAGCCATGTCTTCCCTGGACCGGAATCAAGCATCCTAGGACCGGTTTCTGGCTATCAGCCGTCATCAGCCAGGATAGCTTGACTCCAGTGGCGTAGTGAGCACGGGTCCCACGTCTGGGAATACCCATCCCACTTAGGGCGAAAAGCGTTACAACAAACAAATGATAGACGGAATGCTGACAATGCAGACATTCTCCCCCAGTCAAGAGATCTGGGTTAAATCCATCGTTTTTTTGCCCACTACGCCACCCCAGTTCAGACATGGCCATATGCAAATCAGTCTTGACCCTGTGCCTCATGGGAACAGTCCAGCCCGAACTGCCAAGCCATGTCTTCCCTGGACCGGAATCAAGCATCCTAGGACCGGTTTCTGGCTATCAGCCGTCATCAGCCAGGATAGCTTGACTCCAGTGGCGTAGTGAGCACGGGTCCCACGTCTGGGAATACCCATCCCACTTAGGGCGAAAAGCGTTACAACAAACAAATGATGGACGGAATGCTGACAATGCAGACATTCTCCCCCAGTCAAGAGATCTGGGTTAAATCCATCGTTTTTTTGCCCACTACGCCACCCCAGTTCAGACATGGCCATATGCAAATCAGTCTTGACCCTGTGCCTCATGGGAACAGTCCAGCCCGAACTGCCAAGCCATGTCTTCCCTGGACCGGAATCAAGCATCCTAGGACCGGTTTCTGGCTATCAGCCGTCATCAGCCAGGATAGCTTGACTCCAGTGGCAGTTCGGGCTGGACTGTTCCCATGAGGCACAGGGTCAAGACTGATTTGCATATGGCCATGTCTAAACTGGGGTGGTGTAGTGGGCAAAAGAACGATGGATTTAACCCAGATCTCTTGACTGGGGGAGAATGTCTGCATTGTCAGCATTCCGTCCATCATTTGTTGGTTGTAACGCTTTTCGCCCTAAGTGGGATGGGTATTCCCAGACGTGGGACCCGTGCTCACTACGCCACTGGAGTCAAGCTATTCTGGCTGATGACGGCTGATAGCCAGAAACCGCTCCTAGGATGCTTGATTCCGGTCCAGGGAAGACATGGCTTGGCAGTTCGGGCTGGACTGTTCCCATGAGGCACAGGGTCAAGACTGATTTGCATATGGCATTGTCTAAACTGGGGTGGTGTAGTGGGCAAAAGAACGATGGATTTAACCCAGATCTCTTGACTGGGGGAGAATGTCTGCATTGTCAGCATTCCGTCCATCATTTGTTTGTTGTAACGCTTTTCGCCCTAAGTGGGATGGGTATTCCCAGACGTGGGACCCGTGCTCACTACACCACTGGAGTCAAGCTATTCTGGCTGATGAAGGCTGATAGCCAGAAACTGGTCCTAGGATGCTTGATTCCGGTCCAGGGAAGACATGGCTTGGCAGTTCGGGCTGGACTGTTCCCATGAGGCACAGGGTCAAGACTGATTTGCATATGGCCATGTCTAAACTGGGGTGGTGTAGTGGGCAAAAGAACGATGGATTTAACCCAGATCTCTTGACTGGGGGAGAATGTCTGCATTGTCAGCATTCCGTCCATCATTTGTTTGTTGTAACGCTTTTCGCCCTAAGTGGGATGGGTATTCCCAGACGTGGGACCCGTGCTCACTACGCCACTGGAGTCAAGCTATTCTGGCTGATGACGGCTGATAGCCAGAAACCGGTCCTAGGATGCTTGATTCCGGTCCAGGGAAGACATGGCTTGGCAGTTCGGGCTGGACTGTTCCCATGAGGCACAGGGTCAAGACTGATTTGCATATGGCCATGTCTAAACTGGGGTGGTGTAGTGGGCAAAAGAACGATGGATTTAACCCAGATCTCTTGACTGGGGGAGAATGTCTGCATTGTCAGCATTCCGTCCATCATTTGTTTGTTGTAAAGCTTTTCGCCCTAAGTGGGATGGGTATTCCCAGACGTGGGACCCGTGCTCACTACGCCACTGGAGTCAAGCTATTCTGGCTGATGACAGCTGATAGCCAGAAACCGGTCCTAGGATGCTTGATTCCGGTCCAGGGAAGACATGGCTTGGCAGTTCGGGCTGGACTGTTCCCATGAGGCACAGGGTCAAGACTGATTTGCATATGGCCATGTCTAAACTGGGGTGGTGCAGTGGGCAAAAGAACGATGGATTTAACCCAGATCTCTTGACTGGGGGAGAATGTCTGCATTGTCAGCATTCCGTCCATCATTTGTTTGTTGTAAAGATCATTAAGAGGAGTCACAATGGACCCATAGTTCTTAACAAACTTCCTGTAGTACCCAGTCAAGCCCAAGAAAGCTCGAACTTGAGTCTGGGTGGTTGGAGGGGACCAGTCCTTGATGGATTGTATCTTACTCTCCAGTGGTTGAACTTGGCAACCACCTACAAGGTGGCCCAAATATACAACCTTACTCTGCCCTATCTGGCACTTAGTAGCCTTGATCGTGAGGCCTGCCCTTTGCAGAGCCTCAAGAGCCTTCTTCAGGTGGATCAGGTGATCCTCCCAGGTGGAGCTAAAGACAGCAATGTCATCAAGATATGCTGCGCAAAAGTCATCCAACCCAGTAAGGACTTGGTTCACCAGCCTTTGGAAGGTGGCAGGTGCATTCTTCAGACCAAAGGGCATCACCACAAACTGGTAGGGCCCACCTGGGGTTGAGAATGCTGTTTTGGCCTTAGACTACTCAGCTAATCTGATTTGCCAATAGCCAGCTGTTAAGTCAAATGTGCTCAAAAACTTTGCAGAAGCTAGTTTGTCTATGAGCTCATCTGCCCTTGGAATAGGGTGTGCATCTGTCCTGGTGACAGCATTGAGACCCCTGTAGTCCACACAGAACCTCATCTCTCTCTTGCCATCTTTGGTGTGAGGTTTGGGGACCAGAACCACTGGGCTAGCCCAGGGGCTCTCTGAGGGTTCAATGACACCTAATTCCAGCATTTTATGTACCTCAGCCTTTATACAGTCCCTGACGTGGTCAGGTTGTCTGTAAAGCTTGTTCTTTACAGGCAGACTGTCACCAGTGTCCACCACATGGGTACACCAGTCAGTTTGACTAGGTATCAAGGAAAACATATGTGAAAATGATTGTAGAACCTGTCTACATTCAGTCTGCTGATGGGCAGTGAGGTTGCCTCCAAGGGTCACTCCTTCAACTGAGCCATCTTCAGGGTTCTGAGACAACAGGTCTGGGAGAGGGTCACTCTCTTCCTCCTGTCCCTCATCTGTAGCCATGAGCAAGCCCATGTCTGCCCTGTCAACATATGCTTTAAGCCTGTTAACATGGAGTACCCTGTGGGGACTCCTGGGAGTTCCTAGGTCGACCAAGTAGGTGACCTCTCCCTTCTTTTCCAGGATTGTATGGGGTCCAGACCATTTGTCTTGGAGTGCTGCTGGGGCCACTGGCTCCAACACCCATACCTTCTGTCCTGGCTGAAACTCAACCAAGACAGCCTTTTGGTCATGCCAAGCTTTCTGTAAGGCCTGGCTTGCCTCAAGGTTTTTGGATGCCTTCTCCATATACGCAGCCATCCTGGAGCGGAGACCAAGTACATAGTCCACTATGTCTTGTTTAGGCTTTTTGAGAGGTAACTCCCATCCTTCCTTCACTAAACACAGTGGGCCTCTTACAGGGTGCCCAAACAACAATTCAAAGGGGCTGTAGCCAACCCCCTTTTGTGGGACCTCTCTGTAAGCAAACAGAAGGCAGGGTAGAAGGATGTCCCATCTTCGCCTGAGCTTTTCAGGTAATCCTTTGATCATACCCTTTAGGGTCTTGTTGAATCTCTCAACAAGCCCATTGCATTGTGGGTGATAAGGGTGGTGAACTTGTAGTTGACACCACATTCCTTCCACATAGCTGTCAAGTATCCTGACATAAAGTTGGTACCTCTGTCAGATACTACCTCCTTAGGAAACCCCACTCTGGAGAATACTCCCAGCAGGGCCCTGGCCACAACAGGTGCTGTAGTGGTCCTAAGGGGAATTGCCTCTGGATACCTGGTGGCATGATCCACTACCACCAGTATAAATCTGTGCCCAGATGCAGTGGGAGGATCCATGGGACCCACTATGTCTATTCCCACTCTTTCAAAGGGGACCCCCACCACAGGTAGTGGTATTAGGGGGGCCTTTGTTGTGCCACCTGATTTGCCACTGGCTTGGCAGGTAACACAGGAGCGACAAAACTCCTTGGTATCTTCATTCATGTGAGGCCAGTGAAAGTGAGGGACAAGTCTGTCCCAGGTCTTGTTCTGGCCTAAGTGTCCTGCTAAAGGAATATCATGGGCCAAGGTAAGAAGGAAGCCCCTAAATTGCAGAGGTATAACCAACCTCCTGGTAGCACCAGGCTTGGGGTCTCTAGCCTCTGAATAAAGGAGCCCTTCATCCCAATACACTTTATGGGTACCTTGAGCATTCCCAGCAGACTCAGCAGCAGCCAGCTGTCTGAGGGGTTCAAGAGAGGGACAGGATAACTGAGCCTGCCTCAAGTCAGCCCTTGAAGGTCCCCCTGTCCCCAGAAACTCAACCTGATCAGGTTCAAGCTCTTCAGGGACAGTTCCTTCAGGGTCCTCTAGATCAGCTTCCTGGGAAGGCTGATCATCACTCTGAGGCAGGGGGGAAGGCACAGCCTTGACCCTCCTGTTCTTCTTCTTGGTAGGTGCTTGGTCCATTGTTCCAGGATCCAAGACCTGAGGTTCAGTGAGGCACTTTTTGGCCTGTGACCTGGTCACAGCAAGGACATGTGATGAAATACCTAACATCTCTGCATGAGTCCTGTACTCCACTTCTGACCATAGAGAACTCTCTAGGTCATTGCCCAACAAACATTCTACTGGGAGGTCTGCAGTAACCACAACCCTTTTGAGGCCAGTTACCCCTCCCCATGAGAAGTTAACAACTGCCACACTATGTGAAGTAGTGGCATTGCTGGCATTGGTCACCAGGTAGTTCTCACCTGGTATGTACTGTCC
Organism: Triturus cristatus; assembly: GCF_964204655.1. NCBI lineage: Eukaryota > Metazoa > Chordata > Amphibia > Caudata > Salamandridae > Triturus > Triturus cristatus. Next base: position 38,495 of record NW_028188247.1, read on the forward strand.
AGGGTCCACAAAGCCTGGTGTCACCATAGTGACACTGGCACATGTGTCCCTGTAGGCTTGAGTCACTTTTTCATTTATTAAAGGAGTCTGTCTGTACTTGCCCAGGTTACTGGGGCTCACAGTCAAGGACAAATCAATGTCCCCATCACAGATCAAGACTGCCTGTGTCAGGGTTCTGTCAAAGTCAGAATCTCCTTCAGTTCCCATAGTGATTCCCACTACACCCTTTGTCTGGGGACCAACACTGCTAACAGTAGTACTGGGAGCAGGTGCCTTAGGGGCAACAGTGTTGGGGGCTCCACCCTTCTTACAATCACTGGTCCAGTGAGTTGTATTCTTGCAATGATTGCACCAGGGTTTCTTTTGACCTTCTTTCTTCTTTCCCTTAGTTTGTTGTTGGGACCCACCCTCCTTAGCAGTAGTTTGGGGCCCTGTTGAAGACTTCTGGTCTTTAGATTTCTGATCTCCACCCTTTTGGTCAGTTTTCTTCTGATCACCCCCTTGGCCCTGGTTCTGGTTCTTTTGCTTAACCCTGGTTCTGACCCATTTGTCTGCCTTCTTTCCCAATTCTTGGGGAGAGGTCAGATCAGAGTCAACCAAGTGTTGATGCAGTTGCTGGTTTTGACAGTTACTTAAAATCTGTTCTCTCATCATCAAATTATACAATCCTGTAAAATCAGATACCTTACTTCCCAGCAACCAACCCTCCAAAGCCTTAGTGGCACATTCAACATATTCAGACCAGTCCCGAGTCTGTGTCTTTTGGGTGTCTCTGAACATTAACCTGTACTGTTCAGTGGTTTAGCCTAACCCATCTACCAGAACACTCTTCAGGACTCTGTAGTTTCTGACATCCTCTTCTCTAACAGTGAGGAGTCTGTCTCTGCCTCTTCCTTCAAAGGAGAGCCAGAGGATTGCTGCCCACTGGTCTTCAGGAACCTGCTGTACTTTGCAGGCTCTCTCAAGAGCAGTTATCCATTTGTGGATGTCATCCCCACTTTTGTAGGGGGGCACAACCTTAGACAGGTTCCTATTATCAAAGACCCTATCTTTGTCCTTAGGGACAATGCTGCCACCAGTGGGTATAGACCCACTCTCTCTAGGTTGCCTAGCCTTGTTCAGTTTCTCTTCCATCAGGGCTACCTCTAGCTCCTGCTTCCTGATCCTCAGCTGGGCTTCCTGCATTCTGGCCTCATGTTCCCTCCTCTGAGGGGTGGTCATCCTTTTCCTGGAGTGGCCTTGAGAGCCTCTAGAGCCATGAGAAGCATTGGAGTCACCTGAGCGATTCCTTTGCCTCCCAAGCCCTGTGTTAAGTCCACTGGGGAGATCCAATGGGGTAAACCCACTGTCAGTCCCCAATAGCCTTAGTTTAGCTGGGCCAAGTATAACACTTGGCACTGGGCTAGTTCTCCCTTCATCATCACTACTTTCTGTATCAGCACCTTTATCACTCTCATCCTCTGTGGTATTATTGCCATCTAAGGGGTGACTATTGGAACTGGGTACCTCTGTAGCATCTTCAGAAGGGGGGCCTCCTGTTCCTGTCCCTAAGGGGGCTAACTGGGAAGCTTTCTTGAGCTCTCTCTGATTCTCATCATTTTGCAAGAGTTCTCTGAGCTCAGCAGAGGTAGGGTTCTTGGGCTGTTTAAGGCCTCTAAGAGTTGCCAAATGCCTGAGCTCATTCTGATTAAGGGTAGCAAAGATGGATGGTGCCCTCTGGGGGTCACTCTCAACAGAGATGGATACAGTGGACCCCTCTGCCCCAGCCATTGCTCTTAAGTGTGGGTGGATGTGTTGCAATCTACCTACACTTGGGTTTACCTACTAAACCTATCTAGTAGTTGTAGTCAGGGTGTGCTACTCCCTTTGCTCTACAACAACTAAGTTCAGTAGAACTTATGTATATCTAATCTTGTTTTATATGTACCTACAGGTACCTATGTGATCTTTCAATTGGTAACCAAGAGATTACAATGGTAAAACACAGCAAGCTCAAATCCAACCGCTGCTCACCAATGTGAGAAGTTGGCCTGGTATATGACGCTCACTAGTTAAAGTGATCACCTTGTACCATGCCAAGCAACCCTTATGGTGTGGTTGTAAGTCAACCTTTTCGGACTAGCTGCCCTAGTGGTAGCGTAGGCTAAGCAGTCTTTGAGGCTAAACTCGTGAAGCGTGTTAAGCCAGCTGTTTTACCAAATGCAACCCCCTTTTATACCAATGAAAGGACACCACACAGATATATATTCAAAATATATATGTATTTATTTCTCAAAGTAACCCCTAGTCTCTTTATGAGCACAGGAGCACAAATCGTCAAACAAGATTACAGTAGAATACACAGAAGTTGCACTTTATATGTGTAGGAGAGTAGGGTCTGCTATCCTATGGTCACCCCAAATTTTTGCTTTTTGCTTCACTGGTTTTTGACATATTGAGGCTGTGGGCCTGCCAATCAGACCCCCAGCCTGCTGTTCTCTCTACTAAATTAAAACTATGCACCCTAGGTGCATAACCAATTGGAAGTGGATCACCCTGTCAGCCCCTGTACCAGTGTACACTAGGTACCCAGGGCATTGGTGTACCCAAGGCCTGCCAAGGGCTGCAGCATGTATTATGCCACCCCAGGCTTGGCCTAACGATTTGACACAACTGGCTGATCACTCAGCTGGGGTAAGTTGGTGTAATCACCTCTTACTTAGGTGTAGTATACCTATACCTAACCTTAAATGGGACACCTGGTAACCTATAAGTCACTCCTATGGCAGGCCTTAACAATCCTGAAGGCAGAGTGCTTGGTTCCATGTGAGATGGTGCTCTGGCATGAGCTGAGCCTGTCTGCAGTGGTCGGAACAACTTCCTTCTACTGTTTCCAGATATCGTCATACCATATACTCTTAAGTGCATTATGAACCTCGCGGTTAAATGCTATCTTTGGTTTGGCTTTATCAAAACATGTCGAGTAAGGTGTCATACGAATTGGAATACTAACCCCTCGCCAATTCTGGCGACGGGGTTAGCATTCCACCCTTCTAGAGGGACACGACATGTACAGTACCTGAAACCCGGGTAAAATCAGACATAGCCTCAGCTCCAAAAAATGGATGCTGCCACCACAGACACAAGTCTGCCCTCCTGCTGCTGGGAGTCCTTCCAGCTTGGGAGGTGTGGACAAAGGGTTTCCTGCCAGGGGAGGTGCGAGCACCACCCCAGACAGGATTTTGTGTATTGGTCAGGTAGGGCTTGAAAGAAACCAGACATGCCTGTGGCTCACAAGGAGCCTCGGGGCATATGCCAGTTCAAACCGGTCCTGGGGCACACCAGTCCCGGGCCTGGGGCAAGCTGGACAAAGGATTGGGGGTGTAACCACCCCCCTTCCTGGTCCCACCCATAGGGAGGGACCTAGCAGGTAGTCCGGCCCCTAGAATCCGAATAAAGGTAGGAGCTGTGTCCTGAGACTTCAGACATCCTGGAATCAACTTGAAACTAAGAAGAAGACGGGAACTTCGACGCTCTGCCGCACAGAGGACTGAAGCCAATCTCCCCTGTGGTCAAGGAGTGACCACCTTGCTAACGCAAGCACCATCCAGCGAATCAACGTCTGCTTTGCCGCCGCCTCCCGCCGGAGCCCGAGCCCAGAGACTGACAAGACCTGGACCTCCAGACCTCTCACCGCCCGATCCACAGTCCCTGCAAAGAGGAGACCCGTGGAGGCACCGAGACACGTGGAGCCTGCCATCTTGAAACGACTACGACAAGCTGACCAGTGCAACAACCGAGGCTCCCTCCAAGTTGTGCTTTGGGTCCTGAGAAGCCCAACCCTCGAGCAGCATCTGCACCAAAGGTGAGCCCTCCAGCATCTCCACGATCTGCGTGGGGCCCTTCTGCATTTTGCCACTCGACGCGCCTAACCGGTTGCTGGCCCGCTGGCTAGTGGCCATCTTGGCGACGAAATCTACGACAAACACCGCTGGTCTGGTTGCTCCAGACTGGCCCTTGCTCCCCTCCAAAGGAGCAGTTCCTCTGACCTTGCTGGTCAGAACCATCAGCTTAAACTCCTTGCCTACAACAATTGCTTTTGCCAAGGCTTGTTTGCTTCGACCAAGTCGCCGACACCGCCGACAGCGAGAGCCTGCGTGGGACAGCTCGTGAGCCGACTCCTGGACGTCGTCGACCTTCAGGGACCACGTGGCTGCGGAGACAAGCTACCCCTCATCACCTGTTTGCACCCGACATCGCCTGGTACCTACCTGGTGCCACGCCGGTCACTGGCTAGTGACTGTGAACACTGTCCCCTCTGCTTTCAGGTCTTCTGCAACTCCGATCCACCCTTGGATCCACCGCATCTCTCCCGGACCGACCGCCTGCAGCATCTTTGTCCCAGGCTCAACGGAACAGATAGAAGAAACCCGACGCACTTTGAGGCCTATGCACCTGCTTCCTGTGGGTGAGGTAAAGCTGGTACTCCGGTGCCCAAGTGTAGTAATACATCTCTAGTGCCTGTGTTCCAAATCTTAAGTTCCTAGTTAACCCGGAAGATCTCCTTTGCAGTAACTTTGTACTTTTTACGCACCCATTGAAACCTATGGGAGCACGCGTGTGACTATTCGCTCTGCACACGCCACCCGTGGACCTCCTGGTCACTAACTGACGTTAGCTCCTTGTAGGCCCAGCGATTCTAGAGGCCTTAGGCCTTTTCCCTTTTCTGTTCGTGGTACTTATACCACTATTTTAGTATATGGTTCGAGTGGCCACCAGGGCCTATCCATATAAAGTGCAACTTCTGTGTATTCTGTGATAATCTTGTTTGACGATTTGTGCTCCTGTGCTCATAAAGAGACTAGGGGTTACTTTGATAAATAAATACATATATATTTTGAATATATATCTGTGTGGTGTCCTTTCATTGGTATAAAAGGGGGTTGCATTTGGTAAAACAGCTGGCTTAACACGCTTCACGAGTTTAGCCTCAAAGACTGCTTAGCCTACGCTACCACTAGGGCAGCTAGTCCGAAAAGGTTGACTTACAACCACACCATAAGGGTTGCTTGGCATGGTACAAGGTGATCACTTTAACTAGTGAGCATCATATACCAGGCCAACTTCTCACATTGGTGAGCAGCGGTTGGATTTGAGCTTGCTGTGTTTTACCATTGTAATCTCTTGGTTACCAATTGAAAGATCACATAGGTACCTGTAGGTACATATAAAACAAGATTAGATATACTTAAGTTCTACTGAACTTAGTTGTTGTAGAGCAAAGGGAGTAGCACACCCTGACTACAACTACTAGATAGGTTTAGTAGGTAAACCCAAGTGTAGGTAGATTGCAACACATCCACCCACACTTAAGAGCAATGGCCGGGGCAGAGGGGTCCACTGTACCCATCTCTGTTGAGAGTGACCCCCAGAGGGCACCAACCAGCTTTGCTACCCTTAATCAGAATGAGCTCAGGCATTTGGCAACTCTTAGAGGCCTTAAACAGCCCAAGAACCCAAACTCTGCTGAGCTCAGAGAGCTCTTACAGAATGATGAGAATCAGAGAGCACTCAAGAAAGCTTCCCAGTTAGCCCCCTTAGGGACAGGAACAGGAGGCCCCCCTTCTGAAGATGCCACTGAAGTACCCCTTCCCAATAGTCACCCCTTAGATGGGATGCCTACCACAGAGGATGAGAGTGAAAAGGATACTGACAGTAGTGAGGATGAAGGGAGAATTAGCCCAGTGCCAAGTATTATACTTGGCCCAGCTAAACTAAGGCTATTGGGGACTGACAATGGGTTCACCCCATTGGATCTCCCCAGTGGACTTAACACAGGGCTTGGGAGGCAAAGGAATCGCTCAGGTGACTCCAATGCTTCTCATGGCTCTAGAGGCTCTCAAGGTCACTCCAGGAAAAGGATGACCACCCCTCAGAGGAGGGAACATGAGGCCAGAATGCAGGAAGCCCAGCTGAGGATCAGGAAGCAGGAGCTAGAAGTAGCCCTGATGGAAGAAAAACTGAACAAGGCTAGGCAACCTAGAGAGAGTGGGTCTATACCCACTGGTGGCAGCATTGTCCCTAAGGACAAAGATAGGGTCTTTGACAATAGGAACCTGTCTAAGGTTGTGCCCCCCTACAAAAGTGGGGATGACATCCACAAATGGATAACTGCTCTTGAGAGAGCCTGCAAAGTACAGCAGGTTCCTGAAGACCAGTGGGCAGCAATCCTCTGGCTCTCCTTTGAAGGAAGAGGCAGAGACAGACTCCTCACTGTTAGAGAAGAGGATGTCAGAAACTACAGAGTCCTGAAGAGTGTTCTGGTAGATGGGTTAGGCTTAACCACTGAACAGTACAGGTTAATGTTCAGAGACACCCAAAAGACACAGACTCAGGACTGGTCTGAATATGTTGAATGTGCCACTAAGGCTTTGGAGGGTTGGTTGCTGGGAAGTAAGGTATCTGATTTTACAGGATTGTATAATTTGATGATGAGAGAACAGATTTTAAATAACTGTCAAAACCAGCAACTGCATCAACACTTGGTTGACTCTGATCTGACCTCTCCCCAAGAATTGGGAAAGAAGGCAGACAAATGGGTCAGAACCAGGGTTAAGCAAAAGAACCAGAACCAGGGCCTAGGGGGTGATCATAAGAAAACAGACCAAAAGGGTGGAGATCAGAAATCTAAAGACCAGAAGTCTTCAACAGGGCCCCAAACTACTGCTAAGGAGGGTGGGTCCCAACAACAGTCCAAAAAGAAGAAAGAAGGTCAAAAGAAACCCTGGTGCAATCATTGCAAAAATACAACTCACTGGACTAGTGATTGCAAAAAGGGTGGAGCCCCCAACACTGTTGCCCCTAAGGCACCTGCTCCCAGTACTACTGTTAGCAGTGTTGGTCCCCAGACAAAGGGTGTAGTGGGAATCACTATGGGAACTGGAGGAGATTCTGACTTAGACAGAACCCTGACACAGGCAGTCTTGATCTGTGATGGGGACATTGATTTGTCCCTGACTGTGAGCCCCAGTAACCTGGGCAAGTACAGACAGACTCCTTTAATTAATGACAAAGTGGCTCAAGCCTACAGGGACACATGTGCCAGTGTCACTATGGTGACACCAGGCTTTGTGGACCCTGGACAGTACATGCCAGGTGAGAACTACCTGGTGACCAATGCCAGCAATGCCACTACTTCACACAGTGTGGCAGTTGTTAACTTCTCATGGGGAGGGGTAACTGGCCTCAAAAGGGTTGTGGTTAGTGCAGACCTCCCAGTAGAATGTTTGTTGGGCAATGACCTAGAGAGTTCTCTATGGTCAGAAGTGGAGTACAGGACTCATGCAGAGATGTTAGGTATATCATCACATGTCCTTGCTGTGACCAGGTCACAGGCCAAAAAGTGCCTCACTGAACCACAGGTCTTGGATCCTGGAACAATGGACCAAGCACCTACCAAGAAGAAGAACAGGAGGGTCAAGGCTGTGCCTTCCCCCCTGCCTCAGAGTGATGATCAGCCTTCCCAGGAAGCTGATCTAGAGGACCCTGAAGGAACTGTCCCTGAAGAGCTTGAACCTGACCAGGTTGAGTTTCTGGGGACAGGGGGACCTTCAAGGGCTGACTTGAGGCAGGCTCAGTTATCCTGTCCCTCTCTTGAACCCCTCAGACAGCTGGCTGCTGCTGAGGCTGCTGGGAATGCTCAAGGTACCCATAAAGTGTATTGGGATGAAGGGCTCCTTTATTCAGAGGCTAGAGACCCCAAGCCTGGTGCAACCAGGAGGTTGGTTATACCTCTGCAATTTAGGGGCTTCCTTCTTACCTTGGCCCATGATATTCCTTTAGCAGGACACTTAGGCCAGAACAAGACTTGGGACAGGCTTGTCCCTCACTTTCACTGGCCTCATATGAATGAAGATACAAAGGAGTTTTGTCGCTCCTGTGTCACCTGCCAAGCCAGTGGCAAATCAGGTGGCACAACAAAGGCCCCCCTAATACCACTACCTGTGGTGGGGGTCCCCTTTGAAAGAGTGGGAATAGACATAGTGGGTCCCATGGATCCTCCCACTGCATCTGGGCACAGATTTATACTGGTGGTAGTGGATCATGCCACCAGGTATCCAGAGGCAATTCCCCTTAGGACCACTACAGCACCTGTTGTGGCCAGGGCCCTGCTGGGAGTATTCTCCAGAGTGGGGTTTCCTAAGGAGGTAGTATCTGACAGAGGTACCAACTTTATGTCTGGATACTTAACAGCTATGTGGAAAGAATGTGGTGTCAACTACAAGTTCACCACCCCTTATCACCCACAATGCAATGGGCTTGTTGAGAGATTCAACAAGACCCTAAAGGGTATGATCAAAGGATTACCTGAAAAGCTCAGGCGCAGATGGGACATCCTTCTACCCTGCCTTCTGTTTGCTTACAGAGAGGACCCACAAAAAGGAGTTGGCTACAGCCCCTTTGAATTGTTGTTTGGGCACCCTGTGAGAGGCCCACTGTGTTTGGTGAAGGAAGGCTGGGAGTTACCTCTCAAAAAGCCTAAGCTAGACATAGTGGACTATGTACTTGGTCTCCGCTCCAGGATGGCTGAGTATATGGAGAAGGCATCCAAAAACCTTGAGGCAAGCCAGGCCTTACAGAAAGCTTGGCATGACCAAAAGGCTGTCTTGGTTGAGTTTCAGCCAGGACAGAAGGTATGGGTGTTGGAGCCAGTGGCCCCAGCAGCACTCCAAGACAAATGGTCTGGACCCCATACAATCCTGGAAAAGAAGGGAGAGGTCACCTACTTGGTGGACCTAGGAACTCCCAGGAGTCCCCACAGGGTACTCCATGTTAACAGGCTTAAAGCATATGTTGACAGGGCAGACATGGGCTTGCTCATGGCTACAGATGAGGGACAGGAGGAAGAGAGTGACCCTCTCCCAGACCTGTTGTCTCAGAACCCTGAAGATGGCTCAGTTGAAGGAGTGACCCTTGGAGGCAACCTCACTGCCCATCAGCAGACTGAATGTAGACAGGTTCTACAATCATTTTCACATATGTTTTCCTTGATACCTAGTCAAACTGACTGGTGTACCCATGTTGTGGACACTGGTGACAGTCTGCCTGTAAAGAACAAACTTTACAGACAACCTGACCACGTCAGGGACTGTATAAAGGCTGAGGTACATAAAATGCTGGAATTAGGTGTCATTGAACCCTCAGAGAGCCCCTGGGCTAGCCCAGTGGTTCTGGTCCCCAAACCTCACACCAAAGATGGCAAGAGAGAGATGAGGTTCTGTGTGGATTACAGAGGACTCAATGCTGTCACCAGGACAGATGCACACCCTATTCCAAGGGCAGATGAGCTCATAGACAAACTAGCTTCTGCAAAGTTTTTGAGCACATTTGACTTAACAGCTGGCTATTGGCAAATCAGATTAGCTGAGGAGTCTAAGGCCAAAACAGCATTCTCAACCCCAGGTGGGCATTATCAGTTTGTGGTGATGCCCTTTGGTCTGAAGAATGCACCTGCCACCTTCCAAAGGCCGGTGAACCAAGTCCTTACTGGGTTGGATGACTTTTGTGCAGCATATCTTGATGACATTGCTGTCTTTAGCTCCACCTGGGAGGATCACCTGATCCACCTGAAGAAGGCTCTTGAGGCCCTGCAGAGGGCAGGCCTCACTATCAAGGCTACTAAGTGCCAGATAGGGCAGAGTAAGGTTGTATATTTGGGCCACCTTGTAGGTGGAGGCCAAGTTCAACCACTGGAGAGTAAGATACAATCCATCAAGGACTGGTCCCCTCCAACCACCCAGACTCAAGTTCGAGCTTTCTTGGGCTTGACTGGGTACTACAGGAAGTTTGTTAAGAACTATGGGTCCATTGTGACTCCTCTTAATGATCTGACATCCAAGAAGATGCCCAAAAAGGTTCAGTGGACAGTAAGCTGTCAAAAGGCATTTGATGACCTGAAGGAGGCCATGTGCTCTGCACCTATCCTGAAAAGTCCTGACTACTCCAAAGAGTTTATTGTCCAAACAGATGCTTCTGAGTTGGGTGTGGGAGCTGTGCTGTCACAACTTAATGTAGATGGTCAAGACCAACCCATTGCTTTTATTAGCAGAAGGTTGACCCCCAGAGAGAAGAATTGGTCAGCTATTGAGAGGGAGGCCTTTGCTGTGGTGTGGGCCCTGAAGAAGCTGAGGCCATACTTGTTTGGCACTCACTTCAAGATTCAGACCGACCATAAGCCCCTCTTGTGGCTAAATCAGATGAAGGGTGAAAACCCCAAACTGCTTAGGTGGTCCATTTCCCTACAGGGGATGGACTTTACAGTGGAGCACCGGCCAGGTACTGACCATGGGAATGCAGATGGTCTCTCCAGGTACTTCCACTTAGGACATGAAGACGAGACTGGTCAAGGCTAGTTTAATGTCCCAGCGTTTGGGGGGGGGTTGTGTAGGAGAGTAGGGTCTGCTATCCTATGGTCACCCCAAATTTTTGCTTTTTGCTTCACTGGTTTTTGACATATTGAGGCTGTGGGCCTGCCAATCAGACCCCCAGCCTGCTGTTCTCTCTACTAAATTAAAACTATGCACCCTAGGTGCATAACCAATTGGAAGTGGATCACCCTGTCAGCCCCTGTACCAGTGTACACTAGGTACCCGGGGCATTGGTGTACCCAAGGCCTGCCAAGGGCTGCAGCATGTATTATGCCACCCCAGGCTTGGCCTAACGATTTGACACAACTGGCTGATCACTCAGCTGGGGTAAGTTGGTGTAATCACCTCTTACTTAGGTGTAGTATACCTATACCTAACCTTAAATGGGACACCTGGTAACCTATAAGTCACTCCTATGGCAGGCCTTAACAATCCTGAAGGCAGAGTGCTTGGTTCCATGTGAGATGGTGCTCTGGCATGAGCTGAGCCTGTCTGCAGTGGTCGGAACAACTTCCTTCTACTGTTTCCAGATATCGTCATACCATATACTCTTAAGTGCATTATGAACCTCGCGGTTAAATGCTATCTTTGGTTTGGCTTTATCAAAACATGTCGAGTAAGGTGTCATACGAATTGGAATACTAACCCCTCGCCAATTCTGGCGACGGGGTTAGCATTCCACCCTTCTAGAGGGACACGACATGTACAGTACCTGAAACCCGGGTAAAATCAGACATAGCCTCAGCTCCAAAAAATGGATGCTGCCACCACAGACACAAGTCTGCCCTCCTGCTGCTGGGAGTCCTTCCAGCTTGGGAGGTGTGGACAAAGGGTTTCCTGCCAGGGGAGGTGCGAGCACCACCCCAGACAGGATTTTGTGTATTGGTCAGGTAGGGCTTGAAAGAAACCAGACATGCCTGTGGCTCACAAGGAGCCTCGGGGCATATGCCAGTTCAAACCGGTCCTGGGGCACACCAGTCCCGGGCCTGGGGCGAGCTGGACAAAGGATTGGGGGTGTAACCACCCCCCTTCCTGGTCCCACCCATAGGGAGGGACCTAGCAGGTAGTCCGGCCCCTAGAATCCGAATAAAGGTAGGAGCTGTGTCCTGAGACTTCAGACATCCTGGAATCAACTTGAAACTAAGAAGAAGACGGGAACTTCGACGCTCTGCCGCACAGAGGACTGAAGCCAATCTCCCCTGTGGTCAGGGAGTGACCACCTTGCTAACGCAAGCACCATCCAGCGAATCAACGTCTGCTTTGCCGCCGCCTCCCGCCGGAGCCCGAGCCCAGAGACTGACAAGACCTGGACCTCCAGACCTCTCACCGCCCGATCCACAGTCCCTGCAAAGAGGAGACCCGTGGAGGCACCGAGACACGTGGAGCCAGCCATCTTGAAACGACTACGACAAGCTGACCAGTGCAACAACCGAGGCTCCCTCCAAGTTGTGCTTTGGGTCCTGAGAAGCCCAACCCTCGAGCAGCATCTGCACCAAAGGTGAGCCCTCCAGCATCTCCACGATCTGCGTGGGGCCCTTCTGCATTTTGCCACTCGACGCGCCTAACCGGTTGATGGCCCGCTGGCTAGTGGCCATCTTGGCGACGAAATCTACGACAAACACCGCTGGTCTGGTTGCTCCAGACTGGCCCTTGCTCCCCTCCAAAGGAGCAGTTCCTCTGACCTTGCTGGTCAGAACCATCAGCTTAAACTCCTTGCCTACAACAATTGCTTTTGCCAAGGCTTGTTTGCTTCGACCAAGTCGCCGACACCGCCGACAGCGAGAGCCTGCGTGGGACAGCTCGTGAGCCGACTCCTGGACGTCGTCGACCTTCAGGGACCACGTGGCTGCGGAGACAAGCTACCCCTCATCACCTGTTTGCACCCGACATCGCCTGGTACCTACCTGGTGCCACGCCGGTCACTGGCTAGTGACTGTGAACACTGTCCCCTCTGCTTTCAGGTCTTCTGCAACTCCGATCCACCCTTGGATCCACCGCATCTCTCCCGGACCGACCGCCTGCAGCATCTTTGTCCCAGGCTCAACGGAACAGATAGAAGAAACCCGACGCACTTTGAGGCCTATGCACCTGCTTCCTGTGGGTGAGGTAAAGCTGGTACTCCGGTGCCCAAGTGTAGTAATACATCTCTAGTGCCTGTGTTCCAAATCTTAAGTTCCTAGTTAACCCGGAAGATCTCCTTTGCAGTAACTTTGTACTTTTTACGCACCCATTGAAACCTATGGGAGCACGCGTGTGACTATTCGCTCTGCACACGCCACCCGTGGACCTCCTGGTCACTAACTGACGTTAGCTCCTTGTAGGCCCAGCGATTCTAGAGGCCTTAGGCCTTTTCCCTTTTCTGTTCGTGGTACTTATACCACTATTTTAGTATATGGTTCGAGTGGCCACCAGGGCCTATCCATATAAAGTGCAACTTCTGTGTATTCTGTGATAATCTTGTTTGACGATTTGTGCTCCTGTGCTCATAAAGAGACTAGGGGTTACTTTGATAAATAAATACATATATATTTTGAATATATATCTGTGTGGTGTCCTTTCATTGGTATAAAAGGGGGTTGCATTTGGTAAAACAGCTGGCTTAACACGCTTCACGAGTTTAGCCTCAAAGACTGCTTAGCCTACGCTACCACTAGGGCAGCTAGTCCGAAAAGGTTGACTTACAACCACACCATAAGGGTTGCTTGGCATGGTACAAGGTGATCACTTTAACTAGTGAGCATCATATACCAGGCCAACTTCTCACAATATGGATAGGCCCTGGTGGCCACTCGAACCATATACTAAAATAGTGGTATAAGTACCACGAACAGAAAAGGGAAAAGGCCTAGGGCCTCTAGAATCGCTGGGCCTACAAGGAGCTAACTTCAGTTAGTGACCAGGAGGTCCACGGGTGGCGTGTGCAGAGCAAATAGTCACACGCGTGCTCCCATAGGTTTCAATGGGTGCGTAAAAAGTACAAAGTTACTGCAAAGAGGATCTTCCGGATGGACTAGGAACTCAAGATTTGGAACACAGGCACTAGAGATGTAATACTACACTTGGGCACAGGTGTGCCAGCTTTACCTCACCCACAGGAAGCGGGTGCATAGGCCTCGAAGTGCGTCAGGTTTCTTCTATCTGTTCCGTGGCGCTTGAAGACAAAGATGCTGCAGGCGGTCGGTCCGGGAGAGATGCAGTGGATCCAAGAGTGGATCGGAGATGTTGAAGACCTGTAAGCAGAGGGGACAGTGTTCACAGTCACTAGCCAGTGACCAGCGTGGCACCAGGTGGGTACCAGGCAATGTCGGGTGCAAACAGGAAGAAAGATGTAGCTTGTCTCTGCAGCCACGTGGTCCCTGGAGGTCGACGACGTCCAGGAGTCAGTTCACAAGCTGTCCCACGCAGGCTCTCGCTGTCGGCGGTGTCGGCGACTTGATCAAAGCAAACAAGCCTTGCCAAAAGCAATTGTTGTAGGAGATGAAATAAGCTGATGGTTCTGACCAGCAAGGTCAGAAGGACTGCTCCTTTGGAGGGGAGCAAGGGCCTGTCTGGTGCAACCAGACCAGCAGAGTATTTTGTAAAGTTCGTCGCCAAGATGGTTACTAGCCTGCGGGCCAGCAACCGGTTAGGCGCGTCGAGTGGCAAAATGCAGAAGGGCCCCACGCAGATCGTGGAGATGCTGGAGGGCTCACCTTTGGTGCAGATGCTGCTCGAGGGTTGGGCTTCTCAGATCCCAAAGCACAACTTGGAGGGAGCATCGGTTGTTGCACTTGTCAGCTTGTCGTGGTCGTTTCAAGATGGCTGGCTCCACGTGTCTCGGTGCCTCCACGGGTCTCCTCTTTTCAGGAACTGTGGATCGGGCGGTGAGAGGTCTGGAGGTCCAGGTCTTGTCAGTCTCTGGGCTCGGGCTCCGGCGGGAGGCGGCGGCAAATCAGACGTTGATTCGCTGGATGGTGCTTGCGTTAGCAAGGTGGTCACTCCCTGACCACAGGGGAGATTTCCTTCAGTCTTCTGTGCAGCAGAATGTCGAAGTTCCCGTCTTCTTCTTAGTTTCAAGTTGATTCCAGGATGTCTGAAGTCTTAGGACACAGCTCCTACCTTTAAGCGGATTCTAGGGGCCGGACTACCTGCTAGGTCCCTCCCTATGGGTGGGACCAGGAAGGGGGGTGGTTACACCCCCAATCCTTTGTCCAGCTCGCCCCAGGCCCAGGACTGGTGTGCCCCAGGACCGGTTTGAACTGGCATATGCACCGAGGCTCCTTGTGAGCCACAGGCATGTCTGGTTTCTTTCAAGCCCTACCTGACCAATACACAAAATCCTGTCTGGGGTGGTGCATGCACCTCCCCTGGCAGGAAACCCTTTGTCCACACCTCCCAAGCTGGAAGGACTCCCAGCAGCAGGAGTGCAGACTTGTGTCTGTGGTGGCAGCATCCATTTTGTGGAGTTGAGGCTATGTCTGATTTTACCCGGGTTTCAGGTACTGTACATGTCGTGTCCCTCTAGAAGGGTGGAATGCTAACCCCGTCGCCAGAATTGGCGAGGGGTTAGTATTCCAATTCGTATGACACCTTACTCGACATGTTTTGATAAAGCCAAACCAAAGATAGCATTTAACCGCGAGGTTCATAATGCACTTAAGAGTATATGGTATGACGATATCTGGAAACAGTAGAAGGAAGTTGTTCCGACCACTGCAGACAGGCTCAGCTCATGCCAGAGCACCATCTCACATGGAACCAAGCACTCTGGCTTCAGGATTGTTAAGGCCTGCCATAGGAGTGACTTATAGGTTACCATGTGTCCCATTTAAGGTTAGGTATAGGTATACTAAAACCTAAGTAAGAGGTGATTACACCAACTTACCCCAGCTGAGTGATCAGCCAGTTGTGTCAGATTGTTAGGCCAAGCCTGGGGTGGCATAATACATGCTTCAGCCCCTGGCAGGCCTTGGGTACACCAATGCCCTGGGTACCTAGTGTACACTGGTACAGGGGCTGACAGGGTGATCCACTTCCAATTGGTTATGCACCTAGGGTGCATAGTTTTAATTTAGTAGAGAGAACAGCAGGCTGGGGGTCTGATTGGCAGGCCCACAGCCTCAATGTGTCAAAAACCAGTGAAGCAAAAAGCAAAAATTTGGGGTGACCATAGGATAGCAGACCCTACTCTCCTACATTGTGTGTGTGGGTATGAGTGCAGTTGAGGTTGTGATTGTGGGTATGGTTGTGGGTGTGTGGGCAGATATGTGGTTGTGTGTGGTTGTGTGTGTGGTTGTATGTGTGTGTGGTTGTGTGTGTGGTTGTGTGTGTGTGGTTGTGTGTGTGGTTGTGTATGTGTATGGTTGTGTGTGTGGTTGTTTGTGTGGTTGTGTGTATGTGTGGATGTGTGTGTGGTTGTGTGTGTGTGGTTGTGTTTGTGGTTGTGTGTGTTGTGTGTGTGGGTATATGTGTGTTTGTGGTTATGTGTGTGGTTGTGGGTGTGGTTGTGTGTGTGGTTGTGTGTGTGGTTGTGTGTGTGGTTGTGTGTGTGGTATGTGTGTGTGGTTGTGTGTGTGGTTGTGTGTGTGTGTGGTTGTGTGTTTGTGTGGTTGTGTGTTTGGTTGTGTGTATGTGGTTGTGTATGTGGTTGTGTATGTGGTTGTGTGTGTGTTTGTGTGTGTGTTGTTGTGTGTGTGGTTGTGTGTGTGATTGTGTGTGTGTGATTGAGTGTATGGTTGTGGTTGTGTGTGGTGGTGTGTGTGTGTGTGTAGTTGTGTGTGTGGTTGTGTGTGGTTATGGGTGTGTGTGTGGTTGTGTGTGTTTGTGGGTGTGGTTGTGTGTGGTTGTGTGTGTGGTTATGTGTGTGTGTGGTTGTGTTTCTGGTTGTGTGTGTGGTTGTGTGTGTGTTTGTGTGTGTGGGTATGTGTGTGTTTGTGGTTGTGTGTGTGGTTGTGCAAGATTGTGTGTGGGTGGTTGTGTGTGTGTGGTTGTGTGTGGTTGTGTGTGTGTGGGTGTGTGTGTGGTTGTGTGTGTGGTTGTATGTGTGTGGTTGTGTGTGTGGGTATGAGTGCAGTTGAGGGTGTGATTGTGGGTGCGGTTGTGTGGGTGGATATGTGGTTGTATTATGGTTGTGTGTTTGGTTGTATGTGTGTGGTTGTGTGTGGTTGTGTGTGTGTGGTTGTGTGTGTGTGGTTGTGTGTGTGTTGTGTGTGTGGTTGTGTGTGTGGTTGTGTGTGTGGGTGTGTGTGTGTGGTTTTGTGTGTAGTTGTGTGCGGGTGTGTGGTTGTGTGTGTGGTTGTGTGTGTGGTTGTGTGTGTGGTTGTGTGTGTGTGGTTGTATGTGTAGTTGTGTGTGGGTGTGGGTATGGGTGTGTGTGGTTGTGTGTGTGTGTGTGTGTGGTAATGTGTGTGGGTGTGAGTGCGGTTGAGGGTGTGGTTGTGGGTGCGATGTGGGTATGTGGGAGGGTGTTTGGTTGTGTGTGGTTGTATGTATGGTTGTGTGTGTGTGGTTGTGTGTGTGTGTGGTTGTGTGTGTGGTTGTGTGTGTGTGTGTGTGTGGTTGTGTCTGTGTGGTTGTGTGTGTGGGTATGAGTGCAGTTGAGGGTGTGATTGTGGGTGTGGTTGTGGGTGTGTGGGCAGATATGTGGTTGTGTGTGGTTGTGTGTGTGTGTGGTTGTGTGGTTGTGTGTGTGGTTGTGTGTGTGGTTGTGTATGTGTGTGGTTGTGTGTGTGGTTGTTTGTGTGGTTGTGTGTATGTGTGGATGTGTGTGTGGTTGTGTGTGTGTGGTTGTGTTTGTGGTCGTGTGTGTTGTGTGTGTGGTTGTGTGTGGGTATATGTGTGTTTGTGGTTATGTGTGTGGTTGTGGGTGTGGTTGTGTGTGTGGTTGTGTGTGTGGTTGTGTGTGGTTGTGTGTGTGGTTGTGTGTGTGGTTGTGTGTGTGGTTGTGTGTGTGTGGTTGTGTATGTGGTTGTGTATGTGGTTGTGTGTGTGTTTGTGTGTGTGGTTGTGTGTGTGATTGTGTGTGTGTGATTGAGTGTATGGTTGTGGTTGTGTGTGGTGGTGTGTGTGTGTGTAGTTGTGTGTGTGGTTATGTGTGGTTATAGGTGTGTGTGTGGTTGTGTGTGTGTGTTTGTGGGTGTGGTTGTGTGTGGTTGTGTGTGTGGTTATGTGTGTGTGGTTGTGTTTCTGGTTGTGTGTGTGGTTGTGTGTGTTGTGTGTGTGGTTGTGTGTGTGTGTGGTTATGTATGCTTGTGTGTGTGGGTGCTTGTGTGTGTGGCTGTGTGTGTGGTTGTGGTTGTGTGTGGGTGTGGGTGTGTATGTGGGTGTGTGGTTGTGTGTGTCGTGTGTGTGTGGTTGTATGTGTGTGGTTGTGTGTGTGTGGTTGTATGTGTGTGGTTGTGTGCATATGTGGTTGTGTGTGTGGTCGTGTGTGTGTGGTTGTATGTGGTTGTGAGTGTGGTTGTGTGTGTTAGGTTGTGTGTGTGGTTGTGGTTGTGTGTGTGGTTGTTTGTGTGGTTGTGTGTGTGGTTGTGTGTGTGTGGTTGTGTGTGTGGTTGTGTGAGTGTATGTGGTTTTATGTGTGGTTGTGTGTGTGTGGTTGTGTGTGTGGGTGTGAGTGTGGTTGAGGGTGCGGTTGTGTATGTGGTGTGGGTATGTGGGAGGGTGTTTGGTTGTGTGTGGTTGTATGTTTGGTTGTGTGTGTGTGGTTGTGTGTGTGGTTGGGTGTGTGTGGTTGTGAGTGTGGTTGTGTGTGTGGTTGTGTGTGTGAGTGCGGTTGAGGGTGCAGTTGTAGGTGCAGTTGTGGGTGTGTGGGTTGTGTGTGGTTGTGTGTGGTTGTGTGTGGTTGTGTGTGTGGTTGTGTGTGTGGTTGTGGTTGTGTGTGTGGTTGTATGTGTGTGGTTGTGTGTGTGGGTATGAGTGCGGTTGAGGGTGTGATTGTGGGTGCGGTTGTGTGGGTGGATATGTGGTTGTATTATGGTTGTGTGTTTGGTTGTATGTGTGTGGTTGTGTGTGGTTGTGTGTGTGTGGTTGTGTGTGTGTTGTGTGTGTGGTTGTGTGTGTGGGTGTGTGGGTGTGGTTTTGTGTGTAGTTGTGTGCGGGTGTGTGGTTGTGTGTGTGGTTGTGTGTGTGTGGTTGTGTGTGTGGTTGTGTGTGTATGGTTGTATGTGTAGTTGTGTGTGGGTGTGGGTATGGGTGTGTGTGGTTGTGTGTGTGTGTGTGTGGTAATGTGTGTGGGTGTGAGTGCGGTTGAGGGTGTGGTTGTGGGTGCGGTGTGGGTATGTGGGAGGGTGTTTGGTTGTGTGTGGTTGTATGTATGGTTGTGTGTGTGTGGTTGTGTGTGTTTGTGGTTGTGTGTGTGGTTGTGTGTGTGTGTGTGTGTGGTTGTGTCTGTGTGGTTGTGTGTGTGGGTATGAGTGCAGTTGAGGGTGTGATTGTGGGTGTGGTTGTGGGTGTGTGGGCAGATATGTGGTTGTGTGTGGTTGTGTGTGTGTGTGGTTGTGTGGTTGTGTGTGTGGTTGTGTGTGTGGTTGTGTGTGTGGTTGTGTATGTGTGTGGTTGTGTGTGTGGTTGTTTGTGTGGTTGTGTGGATGTGTGTGTGGTTGTGTGTGTGTGGTTGTGTTTGTGGTTGTGTGTGTTGTGTGTGTGTGGTTGTGTGTGGGTATATGTGTGTTTGTGGTTATGTGTGTGGTTGTGGGTGTGGTTGTGTGTGTGGTTGTGTGTGTGGTTGTGTGTGGTTGTGTGTGTGGTTGTGTGTGTGTGTGGTTGTGTGTTTGGTTGTGTGTGTGTGGTTGTGTATGTGGCTGTGTATGTGGTTGTGTATGTGGTTGTGTGTGTGTTTGTGTGTGTGTGGTTGTGTGTGTGGTTGTGTGTGTGATTGTGTGTGTGTGATTGAGTGTATGGTTGTGGTTGTGTGTGGTGGTGTGTGTGTGTGTAGTTGTGTGTGTGGTTGTGTGTGGTTATAGGTGTGTGTGTGGTTGTGTGTGTGGTTGTGTGTGTGTGTGGGTGTGGTTGTGTGTGGTTGTGTGTGTGGTTATGTGTGTGGTTATGTGTGTGTGGTTGTGTTTCTGGTTGTGTGTGTGGTTGTGTGTGTTGTGTGTGTGGTTGTGTGTGTGTGTGGTTATGTATGCTTGTGTGTGTGGGTGCTTGTGTGTGTGGCTGTGTGTGTGGTTGTGGTTGTGTGTGGTTGTGGGTGTGGGTGTGTATGTGGGTGTGTGGTTGTGTGTGTCGTGTGTGTGTGGTTGTATGTGTGTGGTTGTGTGTGTGTGGTTGTATGTGTGTGTGGTTGTGTGCATATGTGGTTGTGTGTGTGTGGTTGTGTGTGTGTGGTTGTATGTGGTTGTGTGTGTGGTTGTGTGTGTGTGGTTGTGTGTGTGGTTGTGGTTGTGTGTGTGGTTGTTTGTGTGGTTGTGTGTGTGGTTGTGTGTGTGTGGTTGTGTGTGTGGTTGTGTGAGTGTATGTGGTTTTATGTGTGGTTGTGTGTGTGTGGTTGTGTGTGTGGGTGTGAGTGTGGTTGAGGGTGCGGTTGTGTGTGTGGTGTGGGTAGGTGGGAGGGTGTTTGGTTGTGTGTGGTTGTATGTGTGGTTGTGTGTGTGTGGTTGTGTGTGTGGTTGGGTGTGTGTGGTTGTGAGTGTGGTTGTGTGTGTGGTTGTGTGTGTGAGTGCGGTTGAGGGTGCAGTTGTAGGTGCAGTTGTGGGTGTGTGGGTTGTGTGTGGTTGTGTGTGTGGTTGTGGTTGTGTGTGTGGTTGTGTGTGTCGTGTGTGTGGTTGTATGTATGTGGTTGTGTGTGTGTGTGGTTGTATGTGTGTGTGGTTGTGTGCATATGTGGTTGTGTGTGTGTGGTTGTGTGTGTGTGTGGTTGTATGTGGTTGTGTGTGTGGTTGTGTGTGTGTGGTTATGTGTGTGGTTGTGGTTGTGTGTGTGGTTGTTTGTGTGGTTGTGTGTGTGGCTGTGTGTGTGTGGTTGTGTGTGTGGTTGTGTGAGTGTATGTGGTTTTATGTGTGGTTGTGTGTGTGTGGTTGTGTGTGTGGGTGTGAGTGTGGTTGAGGGTGCGGTTGTGTGTGCGGTGTGGGTATGTGGGAGGGTGTTTGGTTGTGTGTGGTTGTATGTGTGGTTTTGTGTGTGTGGTTGTGTGTGTGGTTGTGTGTGTGAATGCGGTTGAGGGTGCAGTTGTAGGTGCAGTTGTGGGTGTGTGGGTGGATGTTTGGTTGTGTGTGGTTGTGTGTGTGGTTGTGGTTGTGTGTGTGGTTGTGTGTGTGGTTGTGTGTGTGGTTGTGTGTGTGGTTGTGTGTGTGGTTATGTGTGTGTGGTTGTGTGTGTGTGTGTGGTTGTGTGTGTGTGGCTGTGTGTATGGTTGTGCATGTATGGTTGTGTGTGTGGTTGTGTGTGTGGTTGTGATGTGGTTGTGATGTGGTTGTGTGTGTGGTTGTGTGTGTGGTTGTGTTTGTGTGTGGCCGTGTGTGTGGTTGTGTATGTGGTTGTATATGTGGTTGTATATGTGGTTGTGTATGTGTGGTTGTGTGTGTGGTTGTGTGTGTGGTTGTGTGTGTGGGTGTGAGTGCAGTTGAGGGTGCAGTTGTGGGTGTGGTTGTGGGTGTCTGGGTGGATGTGTGATTGTGTGTGTGTGATTGTGTGTGTGTGGTTGTATGTGTGGTTGTGTGTGTGGTTATGTGTGAGTGGTTGTTTGTGTGTGGTTGTGTGTGTGTGGTTGTGGTTGTGTGTGTGTGTGTGTGGTTGTGTGTCAGGTTGTGTGTGTGTGTGGTTGTGTGTGTGTGGTTGTGTGTGTGTGGTTGTGTATTTGGTTGTGTATGTGGTTGTGTGTGGTGTGTGTGTGATTGTGTATATGTGGTTGTGTGTGTAGTTGTGTGTGTGGTTGTGTATGTGGTTGTGTGTGTGCAGTTGTGTGTGGTTGTGGTTGGGTGTATGGTTGTGGTTGTGTGTGTGCTTTTGTGTGTGCTTGTGTGTGTGGTTGCGTGTGGGTGCGTGTGGGTGCTTATGGGTGTGGTTGTGTGTGGTTGTGTGTGTGGTTGTGTGTGGTTGTGTGTGTGGTTGTGTGTGTGTGTGGTTGTGGTTGTGTGTGTGTGTGGTTGTGTGTGCAGTTGTGTGTGGTTGTGTGTGTGCAGTTGTGTGTATGGTTGTGTGTGTGGTTGTGTGTGGTTAGGGTTGTGTGGGTGTGGTTGTGTATGTGGTTGAATGTGTGGTTCTGGGTGTGTGTGTTGTGTGTTGTGTGTGTTTTTGTGTTTGTGCAGTTGTGTGTGGTTGTGTGTGTGGTTGTGTGTATGGTTGTGTGGGTGCTTGTGTGTATGGTTGTGTGTGGTTGTGTGTGTGGTTGTGTGTGTGTGGTTGTGTGTGTGGTTGTGTGTGTGTGGTTGGTTGTGTGGTTGTGTGTGTGTAGGTGGTTGTGGGTGTGGTTGGGTGTGGTTGTGTTTTACGTTGTGTGTGTGGTTGTGTGTGTGGTTGTGTGTGTGTGGTTGTGTGTGTGGTTGTGTATGTGTGTGGTTGTGTGTATGGTTGTGTGTGTGGTTGTGTGTGTGTGGTTATGTATGTGTTAGTGTATGTGGTTTTGTGTGTGGTTGAGTGTATGGTTGTGGTTGTGTGTGGTGGTGTGTGTGTGAGTGTGGTTGAGGGTGCGATTATGGGTGCAGTTGTGGGTGTGTGGGTGGATGTGTGGTTGGGTGTGGTTGGGTGTGTGGTTGTGTGTGTGGGTGTGAGTGCAGTTCAGGGTGCAGTTGTGGGTGTGGTTGTGGGTGTTTTTGTGGATGTGTTGTTGTCTGTGTGGGGTTGTGTGTGTGTGGTTGTGTGTGGTTGTGTGTGTGGTTGTGTGTGGTTGTGTGTGTGGTTGTGGGGTTGTGTGTGTGGTTGTGTATGTGTGTGGTTGTGTATGTGTGTGGTTGTGTGTGTGTGGTGTGTGTGTGGTTGTGTGTTGGGTTGTGTGTGTGTGGTTGTGTGTCCGGTTGTGTGTGTGTGGTTGTGTATTCAGTTGTGTATGTGGTTGTGTGTGGTGTGTGTGATTGTGTATGTGTGGTTGTGTGTGTGTGGTTGTGGGTGTGGTTGTGTGTGTGTGCAGTTGGGTGTGGCTGTGTGTGTGAGCGCAGTTGTGTGTATGGTTGTGGTTGTGTGTGTGGTTGTGTGTGTGGTTGTGTGTGTGTGGTTGTGTGTGTGTGTGGTTGTGTGTGTGGTTGTGTGTGGTTGTGTGTGTGTCTGTGTGCGGTTGTGTGTATGGTTGTGTGTGTGGTTGTGTGTGGTTGTGTGTGCGGTTGGGGTTGTGTGTATAAGTACAGTTGTGGATGCAGGTGTGGTTGTGGGTGCGGTTGTGAGTGTGTGTGGATGTGTGTGATTGTGTGTGTGTGGTTGTGTGTGTTGTGTGTGTGCTTGTGTGTGTGGTTGTTTGTGTGTGGTTGTGTGTGTGGTTGTGAGTGGGTGTGGTTGTGGGTGTGGGTGTGGTTGTGTGGTTGTGGGTCATTGTGTGTGTGGTTGTGTGTATGTGGTAGTGTGTTTGTATGGTTGTGTGTGTGTGGTTGTGTGTGTGTGGTTGTGTGTGTGTGGTAGTGTATGTGTGTGGTTCTGTGTGTGTGTGATTGTGTACGTGTATGGTTGTGTGTGTGGTTGTACGTGTGGTTGTGTGTGTGGTGTGTGTGGTTGTGTGTGTGTGTGGTTGTGTGGGTATTGTGTGTGTGGTTGTGTGTGTGGTTGTGTGTGTGGTTGTGTGTGTGAGTGTGGTTGAGGGTGTGATTGTGGGTGTGTGGGTGGATGTGTGGTTGGGTGTGTGGATGGATGTGTGGTTGTGTGTGTGTGGTTGTGTGTGGTTGTGTTTGCTGTTGTGTGTTGGTGGTTGTGTGTGTGTGGATGTGTGTGGTTGTGTGTGTGGTTGTGTGTGTGGTTGTGTGTGTGGTTGTGTGTGGTTGTGTGGATGTGTGGTTGTGTGTGTGTGGTTGTGTGTGTGTGGTTGTGTGTATTGATGTGTGTGTGTGTGGTTGTGTGTGTGGTTGAGTGTATGGTTGTGGTTGTGTGTGGTTGTGGTTGTGGGTGTGGTTGTGTGTATGTGTTAGTGGGTGTAGTTGTGTGTGGTTGTGTTTGTGGTTGTGTGTATTGTGTGTGTGGGTATGTGTGTGTTTGTTGTGTGTGTGGTTGTGGGTGTGGTTGTGTGTGTGGTTGTTTGTGTGGTTGTGTGTGGTTGTGTGTGTGTGGTGTTGTGTGTGAGTGTGTGGTTGTGTGTGTGTGGTTGCAGTTATGGATGCAGGTGTGGTTGTGGGTGCGGTTGTGAGTGTGTGTGTGGATGTGTGGTTGTGGGTGCTTATGTGTGTGTGGTTGTGTGTGTGTGTGTTGTGTGTGTGGTTGTGTGTGGTTGTGTGTGTGGTCGTGTGTGTGTGTGTGGTTATGTGTGCTTGTGTGTGTGGGTGCTTGTGTGTGTGGCTGTGTGTGTGGTTGTGGGTGTGTATGTGGGTGTTTGGTTGTATGTGTTGTGTGTATGTGGTTGTATGTGTGTGGTTGTGTGTGTGTGTGGTTGTATGTGTGTGTGGTTGTATGTGTGTGTGGTTGTGTGCATATGTGGTTGTGTGTGTGGTCATGTGTGTGTGGTTGTATATGGTTGTGTGTGTGGTTGTGTGTGTGTGGTTGTGGTTGTGTGTGTGGTTGTTTGTGTGGTTGTGTGTGTGGTTGTGTGTGTGTGGTTGTATGTATGGTTGTGTGAGTGTATGTGGTTTTATGTGTGGTTGTGTGTGTGTGGTTGTGTGTGTGGGTGTGAGTGTGGTTGAGGGTGCGGTTGTATGTGCGGTGTGGGTCTGTGGGAGGGTGTTTGGTTGTGTGTGGTTGTATGTGTGTTTGTGTGTGTGGTTGTGTGTGTGGTTGGGTGTATGTGGTTGTGTGTGTGGTTGTGTGTGTTGTGTGTGTGAGTGCGGTTGAGGGTGCAGTTGTAGGTGCAGTTGTGGGTGTGTGGGTGGATGTGTGGTTGTGTGTGGTTGTGTGTGGTTGTGTGTGTGTGGTTGTGTGTGTGGTTGTGTGTGTGGGTGTGAGTGTGGTTGAGGGTAGGTTGTGTGTGCGGTGTGGGTATGTGGGAGGGTGTTTGGTTGTGTGTGGTTGTATGTGTGGTTGTGTGTGTGTGGTTGTGTGTGTGGTTGGGTGTGTGTGGTTGTGTGTGTGGTTGTGTGTGTGGTTGTGTGTGTGAGTGCGGTTGAAGGTGCAGTTGTAGGTGCAGTTGTAGGTTTGTGGGTGGATGTGTGGTTGTGTGTGGTTGTGTGTGGTTGTGTGTGTGGTTGTGGTTGTGTGTGTGGTTGTGTGTGTGGTTATATGTGTGTGGTTGTGTGTGTGGTTGTGTGTGTGTGTGGTTGTGTGTGGCTGTGTGTGTGGTTGTGCATGTGTGGTTGTGTGTGGTTGTGTGTGTGGTTGTGATGTGGTAGTGTGTGTGGTTGTGTTTGTCTGTGGCTGTGTGTGTGGTTGTGTGCATGTGTGGTTGTGTGTGTGTGTTGTATGTGTGGTTGTGTGTGGTGTGTGTGGTTGTGTGTGTGTGTGTGGTTGTGTGGGTGATTGTGTGTGTGTGGTTGAGTGTATGGTTGTGGTTGTGTGTGGTGGTGTGTGTGTGAGTGCAGTTGAGGGTGCGTTTATGGGTGCAGTTGTGGGTGTGTGGGTGGATGTGTGATTGGGTGTGGTTGGGTGTGTGGTTGTGTGTGTGGGTGTGAGTGCAGTTGAGGGTGCAGTTTTGGGTGTGGTTGTGGTTGTTTGGGTGGATATGTGGTTGTCTGTGGTTGTGTGTGGTTGTGTGTGGTTGTGTGTGGTTGTGTGTGGTTGTGTGTGGTTGTGGGGTTGTGTGTGTGGTTGTGTGTGTGTGGTTGTGTATGTGTGTGGTTGTGATTGTGTGTGTGTGTGTGGTTGTGTGTGTGTGATTGTGTGTCGGGTTGTGTGTGTGTGGTTGTGTATTTAGTTGTGTGTTGGACCCGGCCTCGTAGAATGGCCCTCCGTGCCCCCGCACCACCGAAACCTGGTACATACAGCCCAAGCCCCCGGCCCCGCCGAACCTCCCCACCAGGACACATGCACCGACCCGGACATCCCCGTCCCTGGCCTCTCCCCTTTCGGCCACCCCGGGCCCGCGTGCCCACTTCATGCACCAAGATGGCCGCCCGGCCCCAGCGCGACCCGGGCATAGAGGCGCCACTCCGGCTGGAGGACATCCCGCTTCCAGGGGATGAGAGAGGGAGGAGCAGTTTCTATCGCACCTCTGAACTCCCCCGGGACGATGGGTTTCGATCGGCCCTCCGGCCTCCCTGAGGGCTGGCTCCACGCCTGCTGGGTGTCTGGGACTCCTCCCGACCCGGCCCTGAAAGAATCAAAAGACTATAGCAGGAAATCCCGACAAGCGACCCCCAGGTGACAAGACCCCTGCCTGCACAGACTCCGGACATCAAAGAGGGGTCGAACTATAACAAGGGGTGCTCTGGGGCTGTCCGGCAGATTCGACGCTGGAACAACGAGAGCCTGCTGACGTGGTCGCGGCTCCTGGAACTGGAACTCACCTGAGCCCTGCTGAGTGACTCGCGGCTCCCTGAAGATCGTAAGACCTCCGAACTTGTACCTGAGCCCTGCTGAGTGACTCGCGGCTCCCTGAAGATCGTAAGACCTCCGAACTTGTACCTGAGCCCTGCTGAGTGACTCGCGGCTCCCTGAAGATCGTAAGACCTCCGAACTTGTACCTGAGCCCTGCTGAGTGACTCGCGGCTCCCTGAAGATCGTAAGACCTCCGAACTTGTACCTGAGCCCGCTGAGTGACTCGCGGCTTCCACAGACTCCACCGGTCCCGCCGGACCCCACGACAACCAGCCTACCCCCCAGCTCGAGGATTGTGAGCTGTGCGCCGGGTACGTCCCTCCTTTGAACCGTTACCAGAGACAGTCCCGCTACCCCCTACCTTTCCGAGACTCTTGAGCCCGTGCTCACCTTGTACATATTTGCAGTGATACCTGTTTGATAAAACTTGTTCTGAGAATACCCAGTGTGGTCCCTCTGTGTCGTGTGGTGCCAGAAGTACGATCCTAGTTGCGAGAGTCCTCCCCCTGGGGAATCTCCCGCCAGTGCCCGGCTACGATACTTTGAGGGTGGGTCTCAGGGTAGTCAGGACCCCTTTCCGGGCTCCTCTGAGGTCGCCGTCTAACATTGGTGGCAAGCGACGGGATTCGGGCCCATCACCTACAGATCGTACAGTAAACGACGGACGCACGACCAACAAAGATGGCAGAAGGAAGCGCCACGAGCTCCGCAGAAACCAACGCCAACAGAGTGTTCCAGGTGGAGCATCTGGAAGAATACACACACAAAGAGCTAAAACAATTTTGCAAAGAACTTAAAATCGCTACCACTGGCCTCAACACTAAGGAAGACTTGCAGAAAGCACTGAAAACTTGGGTGGAGACCGGGGCCTCCCGCCCGGAAGGCACGGGGGAGCGCCCCGACGAAGCCGAACCCCCCCAAAGTGAAAGCAGTAGCAATCAGGTGCGAGGCATCGTACCAGACGGGGGTCTATCCCCGGAAGAGCTCGCGGACAGAGAGAGAAGCCGCAGTCATGAACTCGAGTTAGCCAAACTCAAAATCGAGGGCGAATTGAAGTTAGCGGAGAAGAAGCTAGCAGTAGAGCAAATGCGTGTACAAGGCGAACTGGAAGAAAAGAAGCTCCAACGGGAGCACGAAGGAAGAAAGCTCCAACTGGAGCACGAACGGAGCTTAAAGGAACTCGAGCTCAAGGCCCGAAATGAGGACGGGAGGCCCTCGGGGAACCGAGAGACGGCCCCCCCAGCGGAACAGAAGGTCCACATCCCCAAGGATGTGGTCAAAGAATATTATAAAAACGATGACATTCAGCAATGGTTTCGGGCCTACGAGGTCGCCATGACCTCCCATCGGATTCCACAGAAGGACTGGGGGGCGGGGTTGTGGGGACGGTTTCTGAGCGAAGGAAGGGACACCCTGCTCGACCTACCCCTCTCCCTGCAGACCTCCTACAGCCACATGAAAGAGGCTCTCCTCACAAGATACGGCCTCACCCCAGAAATGTACCGCCAACGGTTCCGGGACTGCAGGAAGATCCCGGGCACCACCTGGGTGGAGTATGTAAACTTTTTTAGTCGGGCCTTCGATGGGTGGGTCAAGGGCAGCAAAGTCACCACCCTTGCCGAACTCACTGACCTCATGTTATGGGAACATCTGGCTGCGAACTGCTTCGTAGAGCTACGTCAACATCTGCTGGATAGCAAGCTCACAGATCCCCGGAAGCTGGCCGTGGAGGCCGACCGCTGGACCAACACCCGGGTCTCCCGGGGCATGGTAGGAGAGTACCCCCGAACCAGTCAGGGACCACCCCGCCAGAGAGGGGGAGGGAACCAGGGAGGGCCGAGGGAGTTCCAGCCTAGCCCCCCGAAGACACCACCTCCACCTTTCCCGGCGCCCCCCCCACCAGTAACAGGGCCCCCTGGGAGACGGGGACACCGGGTGACCGTCACATGTTTCCGCTGCCAGAAACCCGGGCACTACGCCAATGACCCAGAGTGCCCCATGGCCACCCAAGTCACCCCTGCGAGGCAGATAGCCAACGTGGCCCTAGGGGAGGAGGTTGAGGAAGCCGAGGAGTGGGAACCAGCCGCGATGGCCCTAGTATCCCTGGGAGATAGGGAAATGATCCCTGGTAGCCTCCTACCGTCCAACACACAGAAATATGGGCAGCTCGTCAAGATCAATGGCCACCAGGTAGAGGCCCTGCGGGACACCGGGGCCAGTATCACCGGTGTCCTCAGGCACCTAGTTCCCGAGGAGCAGATCCTCCCCAATGTCTTTTGCCCCATGATATCTGCAGACAATAGGGAAAGTATGTGTCAGGTGGCCCTGGTGCCATTTGAGTGGGGAGGGGTGATAGGTAAACTCAAGGTGGCCGTAAGAACCTCCCAGCCGGTCGACTGCCTCTTAGGGAACGACCTGGAGAGTTCTCCCTGGAAGCACGTAGAGCGCAAGGCCCACCTAGGAATGATGGGACTCCCCGAGTGGGTGTGTGCCACCACCCGATCTATGACAGCCCGACTCGCTCCCCGGAGAGAAATCGAGAGCACCCCGGTCGAAGTAGCCAGCACCGTCCCCGCCGAGGGTCCTCCCGTTCCCCCATCGGAAGGGTCCGTCGCCAGCGACGAACCCGCACCATCCGGCCCCGCCCCGGTCCCCGAGTTGGGGGATCTACCCGAGTTGGCCCATTGGCGCCACGAGGGCGGGCCCCCCGAGAAGAATTTTGCCAGGAACAAGCCACCTGTCCTTCCCTGGTCGGGCTGCGGCGCCAGGCCGAGGGCCAAGCCGCAGGTGACCAGACCGGAACGCACCGAATCTATTGGGAGAATAACGTCCTGTATAGTGAGCAGAAATCAGTGGAGCTGGGATCCGGACGGGTACTGGTGGTACCTCTCCGCTTCCGGGATTTCCTCCTGGGCTTAGCCCACGATGTCCCCCTCGCCGGTCACCTGGGTCAGGACAAGACCTACAGCCGTCTCGTGACCCATTTTTATTGGCCTAAGATGAAAGCAGCGGTAGAGGCCCACTGCAAGTCCTGCCCCACGTGCCAAGCCAGTGGGAAGAGTGGGGGGAAGCGCAAGGCTCCCCTCCAACCCTTCCCGGTCGTCAGTACCCCCTTCGAACGAGTCGGGATCGACATCGTGGGGCCACTGGACCCCCCCACCTCCCAAGGTCACCGTTTCATCTTGGTCCTAGTGGACCACGCCACCCGCTACCCAGAGGCTATTCCCCTACGCACCATTACGGCCCCCGTGGTGGGCCGGGCCCTGATGGGGATCTTCTCCAGGGTGGGTTTCCCCCGCGAGGTCGTGAGCGATCGCGGCACTAATTTTATATCCAGGTATATGACGTCCCTGTGGCAACAATGTGGGGTGTCCTATAAGTTCACCACCCCGTACCATCCCCAAGGGAACGGCCTAGTAGAGAGGTTTAATAGGACTTTGAAAGGGATGATCGCTGGCCTAGAAGAGCCCCTCCGGCGTAAGTGGGACGTCCTGCTCCCCTGCCTCTTGTTCGCTTACCGGGAGGTCCCCCAGAAGTCCTTAGGGTTCAGCCCGTTTGAATTACTCTATGGGCACCCCGTCCGAGGTCCCCTCAGTTTAGTTAAGGAAGGGTGGGAGGCAGCACCCCAGACCACCCCCCGAGATGTGTTCCAATATGTCCTGGCCCTCCGGAACCAGACCAGGAGGTTCCGAGAACTGGCCGAGGCCAACCTGGAGGCGAGTCAAGAAGAAATGAAGCGCTGGTACGACCAGAATGCTACCCTGGTCGAGTTCCAGCCGGGCCAGCAGGTGTGGGTCATGGCCCCCATGAAGCCTGGCGCTCTCCAGGACCGATGGACTGGGCCCTACAAAGTGGTCGAGAAGAAGAGCCAAGTCACCTACTTGGTGGACGTCCAGTCGCCTCGGGATCCCCTCCGGGTCCTGCACGTGAACCGCCTCAAGCCTCACTTCCAGCGGACAGAACTGAGCCTCCTGCTGGCCACCGATGACGGGGCCGAAGATGAGTCGGATCCCTTCCCGGACCTCCTGTGTATCAAGGAGCAGGATGGCTCCGTGGAAGGAGTGAACCTCTCCCCAGCCCTCACTGCCCAGCAACAAGCGGACTGCCGCCAGCTCCTAAGACAATTTTCTGACCTCTTCTCCCTGACCCCCCGGGTCACCAACTGGTGTGTTCATGATGTGGACACCGGGGACAGCCCGCCGGTGAGACACCGAGCCTACCGGGTTCCTGACCGGGTCCGGTCCTGCATTCAAGCGGAAGTCTCGAAGATGTTGACCCTGGGGGTGATCGAGCCCTCTGACAGTCCCTGGGCCAGCCCCGTGGTCCTGGTCCCGAAGGCAGCGGCCCCCGGTGTCGCCCCCGAGCTCCGATTCTGCGTGGACTACCGGGGGCTCAATGACGTTACCCGAGCCGATGCCCACCCCATTCCACGAGCCGACGAACTCATTGACCGACTAGAGGCAGCCCGGTTCCTCAGCACATTCGACCTCACCTGCGGATAGTGGCAGATTGCGCTCACCGAAGGGGCCAAGGAGCGGTCCGCTTTCTCCACCCCCGATGGGCACTACCGCTTCCGCGTAATGCCCTTCGGGATGAAAAATGCCCCGGCCACTTTCCAGCGACTGGTGAATAGAGTCCTGGCCGGGCTAGAACAGTTCAGCGCGGCATACCTGGACGACATCGCTGTCTTCAGTTCAGAGTGGAGTGAGCACCTCCAGCACCTCCGAAGGGTGCTAATCGCCCTGCGCCAGGCAGGCCTCACAGTAAAAGCCAGCAAGTGCCAGATCGGGCAAGGATCCGTGGTCTACTTGGGGCACCAGGTCGGGAGTGGCCAGGTCGCCCCGCTACAGCCCAAGATCAACGCCATCCTGGCCTGGGAACCACCCATCACCCAGACGGAGGTCCGAGCCTTTCTGGGACTCACGGGCTACTACCGAAGATTCATTCGGGGGTATGGCAGCCTTGTCGGCCCTCTCACAGAACTCACGTCTAAAAAACAGCCAAAGAAAGTGCAGTGGACGGCTGCCTGCCAGGAAGCTTTCGATGCCCTAAAAAGGGCCATGTGTACTGCCCCCGTCCTCCAGGCTCCCGACTACGCCAAGGAGTTCATAGTCCAAACCGATGCCTCCGAGCATGGCATTGGGGCCGTCCTGTCCCAAGTAAATGACCAAGGCCTAGACCAGCCCGTCGCCTTCCTCAGTCGGCGGCTGTTGCCCCGAGAACAAAGATGGAGCACCATAGAGCGCGAAGCCTTTGCCGTGGTCTGGGCACTCAAAAAGCTACGACCCTACCTGTTTGGCACCCATTTCAGAGTCCAAACTGACCATCGGCCCTTACGTTGGCTCATGCAGATGCGAGGAGAAAACCCCAAGCTACTGCGGTGGTCAATCTCCCTCCAGGGGATGGATTTCACCGTGGAACACCGCCCTGGTACGGACCACGCCAATGCTGACGGCCTCTCCCGGTTCTTCCGCCTCAGCGAAGAGAACCCCCCAAGCTGATGGGCAGTTCTCTCCGGCTTTCAGCTGGGGGGGACGCGTGTTGGACCCGGCCTCGTAGAATGGCCCTCCGTGCCCCCGCACCACCGAAACCTGGTACATACAGCCCAAGCCCCCGGCCCCGCCGAACTTCCCCACCAGGACACACGCACCGACCCGGACATCCCCGTCCCTGGCCTCTCCCCTTTCGGCCACCCCGGGCCCGCGTGCCCACTTCATGCACCAAGATGGCCGCCCGGCCCCAGCGCGACCCGGGCATAGAGGCGCCACTCCGGCTGGAGGACATCCCGCTTCCAGGGGATGAGAGAGGGAGGAGCAGTTTCTATCGCACCTCTGAACTCCCCCGGGACGATGGGTTTCGATCGGCCCTCCGGCCTCCCTGAGGGCTGGCTCCACGCCTGCTGGGTGTCTGGGACTCCTCCCGACCCGGCCCTGAAAGAATCAAAAGACTATAGCAGGAAATCCCGACAAGCGACCCCCAGGTGACAAGACCCCTGCCTGCACAGACTCCGGACATCAAAGAGGGGTCGAACTATAACAAGGGGTGCTCTGGGGCTGTCCGGCAGATTCGACGCTGGAACAACGAGAGCCTGCTGACGTGGTCGCGGCTCCTGGAACTGGAACTCACCTGAGCCCTGCTGAGTGACTCGCGGCTCCCTGAAGATCGTAAGACCTCCGAACTTGTACCTGAGCCCTGCTGAGTGACTCGCGGCTCCCTGAAGATCGTAAGACCTCCGAACTTGTACCTGAGCCCTGCTGAGTGACTCGCGGCTCCCTGAAGATCGTAAGACCTCCGAACTTGTACCTGAGCCCTGCTGAGTGACTCGCGGCTCCCTGAAGATCGTAAGACCTCCGAACTTGTACCTGAGCCCGCTGAGTGACTCGCGGCTTCCACAGACTCCACCGGTCCCGCCGGACCCCACGACAACCAGCCTACCCCCCAGCTCGAGGATTGTGAGCTGTGCGCCGGGTACGTCCCTCCTTTGAACCGTTACCAGAGACAGTCCCGCTACCCCCTACCTTTCCGAGACTCTTGAGCCCGTGCTCACCTTGTACATATTTGCAGTGATACCTGTTTGATAAAACTTGTTCTGAGAATACCCAGTGTGGTCCCTCTGTGTCGTGTGGTGCCAGAAGTACGATCCTAGTTGCGAGAGTCCTCCCCCTGGGGAATCTCCCGCCAGTGCCCGGCTACGATACTTTGAGGGTGGGTCTCAGGGTAGTCAGGACCCCTTTCCGGGCTCCTCTGAGGTCGCCGTCTAACATTGTGTATGTGGTTGTGTGTGGTGTGTGTGATTGTGTATGTGTGGTTGTGTGTGTGGTTGTGTGTGTGTGCAGTTGTGTGTCATTGTGTGTGTGTGCGCGGTTGTGTGTATGGTTGTGGTTGTGTGTGTGGTTGTGTGTGTGGTTGTGTGTGTGTGGTTGTGGGTATGGTTGTGTGTGGTTGTGTGTTTGTGGTTGTGTGTGGGTGTGGTTGTGTGTGGCTGTGTGCGTGTGTGCGGTTTTGTGTATGGTTGTGTGTGTGGTTGTGTGTGGTTGTGTGTGTGGTTGTGTGTGGTTGGGGTTGTTTTTGTGTGGTTGTGTGGGTATGGTTGTGTATGTGTTGTGTGTGTGGTTCTGGGAATGTGTGTTGTGTCTGTGTTTGTGTGTGCGTGGTTGTGTGTGTGGTTGTGTGTATGGTTGTGGGTGTGGTTGTGTGTGTGTGGTTGTGTTGGTGTGGTTGTATGTGTGGTTGTGTGTGTGGTTGGTTGTGGTTGTGTGTTTGTGTGTGTGTGTGGTTGTGGGTGTGGTTGGGTGTGGTTGTGTGTTAGGTTGTGTGTGTGGTTGTGTGTGTGGTTGTGTGTGTGGTTGTATGTGTGGTTGTGTGTGTGTGGTGTGTGGTTGTGTGTGTGCGTGTGGTTGGGGTGTGTGGTTGTGTGTGTCATTATGTGTGTGGTTGTGTGTATGTGGTAGTGTGTGTGTTTGGTTCTATGTGTGTGGTTGTGTGTGTGTGTGGTTGTGTGTGAATGATTGTGTGTGTGTGGTTGTATGTGTGGTTGTGTGTGTGTGGTGTATGGTTGTGTGTGTGTGTGTGTGTGGTTGTGTGGGTGTTGTTGTGTGTTTGGTTGTGTGTGTGAGTGTGGATGAGGGTGTGATTGTGGGTGTGTGGGTGGATGTGTGGTTGGGTGTGTGGATGGATGTGTGGTTGTGTGTGTGGTTGTGTGTGCTGTTGTGTGTGTGTGGTTGTGTGTGTGGATTTGTGTGTGGATTTGTGTGTGGTTGTGTGTGTGTGGTCGTGTGTGTGGTTGTGTGTTTGGTTGTGTGTGTGGTTGTGTGGATGTGTGGTTGTGTGTGTGTGGTTGTGTATGTGGATGTATGTGTGTGGATGTGTGTGTAGTTGTGTGTGTGTGGTTGTGTTTGTGTGTGTGTGGTTGTGTGTTTGGTTGTGTGTGTGGTTCTGGGTATGTGTGTTGTGTCTGTGTTTGTGTGTGCGTGGTTAAGTGTGGTTGTATGTGTGGTTGTGTGTATGGTTGTGTGTGTGGTTGTGTGTGTGGTTGTGTTGGTGTAGTTGTGTGTGTGGTTGTGTGTGTGGTTGGTTGTGGTTGTGTGTGTGTGAGTGTGTGTGTGGTTGTGTGTTTGGTTGTGTGTGTGGTTGTGTGGTTGTGTGTGTAGTTGTGTGTGTGGTTGTGTGTGTGGTTGTGTGTGTGGTTGTGTGTGTGGTTGTGTGTGTGGTTGTGTGTATGTGGTTGTGTGTGGTTGTGTGTTTGGTTGTTTGTGTGTGTGGTTGTGTGTGTGGTTGTGGTTCTGAGTGGGTGTGGTTGTGGGTGTGGTTGTGGGTGTGTGGTTGTGTGTGTCATTGTGTGTGTGGTTGTGTGTATGTGGTAGTGTGTATGTGGTAGTGTGGCCGTGGTTGTGTGTGTGTGTGTGGTTGTGTGTGTGTGATTGTGTGTGGTTGTATGTGTGGTTATGTGTATGGTGTGTGTGTGTGTGGTTGTGTGTGTGTGTGGTTGTGTGGGTGTTGTTGTGTGTGTGGTTTTGTGTGTGAGTGTGGTTGAGGGTGTGGTTGTGGATGTGTGGGTGGATGTGTGGTTGGGTGTATGGATGGATGTGTGGTTGAGTGTGTGTGGTTGTGTGTGGGTAGTTGTGTGTGTGGTTGTGTGTTTGGTTGTGTGTGTGGTTGTGTGGATATGTGGTTGTGTGTGTGTGGTTGTGTGTGTGGATGTCTGTGTGTGGATGTGTGTGTGGTTGTGTGTGTGTGGTTGAGTGTATGGTTGTGGTTGTGTGTGGTTGTGTTTGTGTGTGTGTGGTTGTGTGTGTGGTTGTAAGTGGTTGTGGGTGTGGTTGTGGTTGTGTTTGTGTGTGTTTGTGTGTGGTTGTGTGTGGTTGTCTGTGGGGTTGTGTGTGTGGTTGTGTGTGTGTGGTTGTGTGTGTGGTTGTGTGTATTGTGTGTATGGGTATGTGTGTGTTTGTGGTTGTGTGTGTGTGGTTGTGTGTGTGGTTGTGTGTGTGGTTGTGTGTGTAGTTGTGTGTGTGTGTGGTTGTGTGTGGGGTTGTGTCTGTGTGTGGTTGTGTGTGCAGTTTTGTGTGGTTGTGTGTGTGTGCGCGGTTGTGTGTATGGTTGTGGTTGTGTGTGTGGTTGTGGGTGTGTTTGTGTGTGTGTGGTTGTGGGTATGGTTGTGTGTGGTTGTGTGTGTGTAGTAGTGCGTGGTTGTGTGTGGGTGTGGTTGTGTGTGGTTGTGTGTGTGTGTAGTTGTGTGTATGGTTGTGTGTGTGGTTGTGTGTGGTTGTGTGTGTGGTTGTTTGTGGTTGGGGTTGTGTGTGTGTGGTTGTGTGGGTATGGTTATGTATGTGGTTGTGTGTGTGGTTCTGGGTATGTGTGTTGTGTCTGTGTTTGTGTGTGCGTGGTTGTGTGTGGTTGTGTGTGTGGTTGTATGTATGGTTGTGTGTTTGTGTGTGGTTGTGGGTGTGGTTGGATGTCGTTATGTATTAGGTTGTGTGAGTGGTTGTGTGTGTGTGGTTGTGTGTGGTTGTGTGTGTGGTTGTTTGTGTGTAGCTGTGTGTGTGGTTGTGGTTCTGAGTGGGTGTGGTTGTGGGTGTGGTTGTGGGTGTGTGGTTGAGTGTGTCAGTGTGTGTGTGGTAGTGTGTGTATGTGGTAGTGTGTGTGTGTGGTTCTGTGTGTGTGTGGTTGTGTGTGTGTGGTTCTGTGTGTGTGTGATTGTGTGTGTGGTTGTACGTGTTGTTGTGTGTGTGGTGAGTGTGTGGTTGTGTGTGTGTGTGTGTGGTTGTGTGGGTGTTGTGTGTGTGGTTGTATGTGTGAGTATGATTGTGGATGTGTGGGTGGATGTGTGGTTGGGTGTGTGGATGGATGTGTGGTTGTGTGTGTATGGTTGTGTGTGGTTGTGTGTGCTGTTGTCTGTGTATGTGGTTGTGTGTGTGGTTGTGTGTGTGTGGTTGTGTATGTGGTTGTGTGTGTGTGGTTGTGTGTGTGGTTGTGTGTGTGTGGTTGTGTGTGTGGTTATGTATTTAATTGTGTATGTGGTTGTGTGTGGTGTGTGTGATTGTGTATGTGTGGTTGTGTGTGTGTGTGTGGTTGTGTGTGTGGTTGTGTGTGTGGTTGTTTGTGTGTGGTTGTGTGTGTGGTTGTGGTTCTGAGTGGGTGTGGTTGTGGGTGTGGGTATGGTTGTGGGTGTGTGGTTGTGTGTGTCATTGTGTGTGTGGTTGTGTGTATGTAGTAGTATGTGTGTGGTTCTGTGTGTGTGTGGTTGTGTGTGTGTGGTTGTGTGTGTGTGGTTGTATATGTGGTTGTGCGTGTGGTGTGTGTGTGGTTGTGTCGGTGTGTGGTTCTGTGGGTGTTGTGTGTGTGGTTGTGTGTGTGAGTGTGGATGAGGGTGTGATTGTGGGTGTGTGGATGGATGTGTGGTTGGGTGTGTGGATGGATGTGTGGTTGTGTGTGTGTGGTTGTGTGTGTGGATTTGTGTGTGGATTTGTGTGTGGTTGTGTGTGTGTGGTCGTGTGTGTGGTTGTGTGTTTGGTTGTGTGTGTGGTTGTGTGGATGTGTGGTTGTGTGTGTGTGGTTGTGTATGTGGATGTATGTGTGTGGATGTGTGTGTAGTTGTGTGTGTGTGGTTGTGTTTGTGTGTGTGTGGTTGTGTGTGTGGATGTGTGTGTGGTTCTGGGTATGTGTGTTGTGTCTGTGTTTGTGTGTGCGTGGTTAAGTGTGGTTGTATGTGTGGTTGTGTGTATGGTTGTGTGTGTGGTTGTGTGTGTGGTTGTGTTGGTGTAGTTGTGTGTGTGGTTGTGTGTGTGGTTGGTTGTGGTTGTGTGTGTGTGAGTATGTGTGTGGTTGTGTGTTTGGTTGTGTGTGTGGTTGTGTGGTTGTGTGTGTAGTTGTGTGTGTGGTTGTGTGTGTGGTTGTGTGTGTGGTTGTGTGTGTGGTTGTGTGTGTGGTTGTGTGTATGTGTGGTTGTGTGTGTGGTTGTGTGTGTGGTTGTGTGTGTGGTTGTGGTTCTGAGTGGGTGTGGTTGTGGGTGTGGGTGTGGTTGTGGGTGTGTGGTTGTGTGTGTCATTGTGTGTGTGGTTGTGTGTATGTGGTAGTGTGTATGTGGTAGTGTGGCCGTGGTTGTGTGTGTGTGTGTGTGGTTGTGTGTGTGTGATTGTGTGTGGGTGTGGTTGTATGTGTGGTTATGTGTATGGTGTGTGTGTGTGTGGTTGTGTGTGTGTGTGTGTGGTTGTGTGGGTGTTGTTGTGTGTGTGGTTTTGTGTGTGAGTGTGGTTGAGGGTGTGGTTGTGGATGTGTGGGTGGATGTGTGGTTGGGTGTATGGATGGATATGTGGTTGAGTGTGTGTGGTTGTGTGTGTGTGGTTGTGTGTGTGGTTGTGTGTTTGGTTGTGTGTGTGGTTGTGTGGATATGTGGTTGTGTGGATATGTGGTTGTGTGTGTGTGGTTGTGTGTGTGGATGTCTGTGTGTGGATGTGTGTGTGGTTGTGTGTGTGGTTGAGTGTATGGTTGTGGTTGTGTGTGGTTGTGTTTGTGTGTGTGTGGTTGTGTGTGTGGTTGTAAGTGGTTGTGGGTGTGTGTGTGGTTGTGGTTGTGTGTGTGTGTGTTTGTGTGTGTGGTTGTGTGTGGTTGTGTATGGGGTTGTGTGTGTGGTTGTGTGTGTGGTTGTGTGTGTGGTTGTGTGTGTGGTGTATATGGGTATGTGTGTGTTTGTGGTTGTGTGTGTGTGGTTGTGTGTGTGGTTGTGTGTATGGTTGTTTGTGTGGTTGTGTGTGTGGTTGTGTGTGGTTATGTGTGTGTGGTTGTGTGTGTAGTTGTGTGTGTGTGTGGTTGTGTGTGGGGTTGTGTGTGGGGTTGTGTCTGTGTGTGGTTGCAGTTATGGATGCAGGTGCGGTTGTGGGTGTGTGTTGTGTGTGTGTGTGTGTGGTTGTGTGTGTTTGCAGTTTTGTGTGGTTGTGTGTGTGTGCGCGGTTGTGTGTATGGTTGTGGTTGTGTGTGTGGTGTGTGTGTTTGTGTGTATGTGGTTGTGGGTATGGTTGTGTGTGGTTGTGTGTGTGTGTAGTAGTGCGTGGTTGTGTGTGGGTGTGGTTGTGTGTGGTTGTGTGTGTGTGTGCAGTTGTGTGTATGGTTGTGTGTGTGGTTGTGTGTGTGGTTGTGTGTTGTTGGGGTTGTGTGTGTGTGTGGTTGTGTGGGTATGGTTGTGTATGTGGTTGTGTGTGTGGTTCTGGGTATGTGTGTTGTGTCTGTGTTTGTGTGTGCGTGGTTGTGTGTGGTTGTGTGTGTGGTTGTGTGTATGGTTGTGTGTTTGTGTGTGTGTGTGGTTGTGGGTGTGGTTGGATGTGGTTATGTATTAGGTTGTGTGAGTGGTTGTGTGTGTGTGGTTGTGTGTGGTTGTGTGTGTGGTTGTTTGTGTGTAGCTGTGTGTGTGGTTGTGGTTCTGAGTGGGTGTGGTTGTGGTTGTGGGTGTGTGGTTGAGTGTGTCATTGTGTGTATGGTTGTGTGTGTGGTTGTGTGTGTGTGTGTGTGGTTCTGTGTGTGTGCGGTTGTGTGTGTGGTTCTGTGTGTGTGATTGTGTGTGTGGTTGTACGTGTTGTTGTGTGTGTGGTGAGTGTGTGGTTGTGTGTGTGTGTGTGTGTGGTTGTGTGGGTGTTGTGTGTGTGGTTGTATGTGTGAGTATGATTGTGGATGTGTGGGTGGATGTGTGGTTGGGTTTGTGGATGGATGTGTGGTTGTGTGTGTATGGTTGTGTGTGGTTGTGTGTGCTGTTGTCTGTGTGTGTGGCTGTGTGTGTGGTTGTGTGTGTGGTTGTGTGTGAGTGGTTGTGTGTGTGGTTGTGTCTGTGGTTGTGTGTGTGGTTGTGTGTGTGGTTGTGTGTGTGGTTATGTATTTAATTGTGTATGTGGTTGTGTGTGGTGTGTGTGATTGTGTATGTGTGGTTGTGTGTGTGTGTGGTTGTTTGTGTGGTTGTGTGTGTGGTTGTGTGTGTGTGCAGTTGGGTGTGGTTGTGTGTGTGCATGGTTGTGTGTATGGTTGTGGTTGTGTGTTTGGTTGTGTGTGTGGTTGTGTGTGTGCAGTTGTGTGTGGTTGTGTGTGTGCAGTTGTGTGTATGGTTGTGTGTGTGGTTGTGTGTGGTTGGGGTTGTGTGTGTGTGTGTGGTTGTGTGGGTGGTTCTGGGTATGTGTGTTGTGTCTGTGTTTGTGTGTGCGTGGTTGTGTGTGTGGTTGTGTGTATGGTTGTGGTTGTGTGTGTGTGTGGTTGTATGTGTGTGTGGTTGTGTGCATATGTGGTTGTGTGTGTGTGGTTGTGTGTGTGTGTGGTTGTATGTGGTTGTGTGTGTGGTTGTGTGTGTGGTTGTGTGTGTGGTTGTGGTTGTGTGTGTGGTTGTTTGTGTGGTTGTGTGTGTGGCTGTGTGTGTGTGGTTGTGTGTGTGTTTGTGTGAGTGTATGTGGTTTTATGTGTGGTTGTGTGTGTGTGGTTGTGTGTGTGGGTGTGAGTGTGGTTGAGGGTGCGGTTGTGTGTGCGGTGTGGGTATGTGGGAGGGTGTTTGGTTGTGTGTGGTTGTATGTGTGGTTTTGTGTGTGTGGTTGTGTGTGTGGTTGTGTGTGTGAATGCGGTTGAGGGTGCAGTTGTAGGTGCAGTTGTGGGTGTGTGGGTGGATGTTTGGTTGTGTGTGGTTGTGGTTGTGTGTGTGGTTGTGTGTGTGGTTATGTGTGTGTGTGTGGTTGTGTGTGTGTGGCTGTGTGTATGGTTGTGTGTGTGTGGTTGTGTGTGTGGTTGTGATGTGGTTGTGTGTGTGTTTGTGATGTGGTTGTGTGTGTGTGTGGGGCCGTGTGTGTGGTTGTGTATGTGGTTGTATATGTGGTTGTGTATGTGGTTGTGTATGTGTGGTTGTGTGTGTGGTTGTGTGTGTGTGTGTGTGTGTGGGTGTGTGTGTGGGTGTGAGTGCAGTTGAGGGTGCAGTTGTGGGTGTGGTTGTGGGTGTTTGGGTGGATGTGTGATTGTGTGTGTGTCATTGTGTGTGTGTGGTTGTGTGTGGTTGTGTGTGTGGTTATGTGTGAGTGGTTGTTTGTGTGTGGCTGTGTGTGTGTGGTTGTGCGTGTGTGGTTGTGTGTGTGTGTTTGTGGTTGTGTGTGTGTGTGTGTGGTTGTGTGTCAGGTTGTGTGTGTGTGTATGGTTGTGTGTGTGTGGTTGTGTGTGTGTGGTTGTGTATTTGGTTGTGTATGTGGTTGTGTGTGGTGTGTGTGTGATTGTGTATATGTGGTTGTGTGTGTGTAGTTGTGTGTGTGGTTGTGTATGTGGTTGTGTGTGTGCAGTTGTGTGTGGTTGTGGTTGTGTGTATGGTTGTGGTTGTGTGTGTGCTTGTGTGTGTGCTTGTGTGTGTGGTTGCGTGTGGGTGCTTATGGGTGTGGTTGTGTGTGGTTGTGTGTGTGGTTGTGTGTGGTTGTGTGTGTGGTTGTGTGTGTGTGTGGTTGTGTGTGTGTGTGTGGTTGTGTGTGCAGTTGTGTGTGGTTGTGTGTGTGCAGTTGTGTGTATGGTTGTGTGTGTGGTTGTGTGTGGTTAGGGTTGTGTGGGTGTGGTTGTGTATGTGGTTGAATGTGTGGTTCTGGGTGTGTGTGTTGTGTGTTGTGTGTGTTTTTGTGTTTGTGCAGTTTTGTGTGGTTGTGTGTGTGGTTGTGTGTATGGTTGTGTGGGTGCTTGTGTGTATGGTTGTGTGTGTGGTTGTGTATGTGTGGTTGTGTGTGTGGTTGTGTGTGTGTGGTTGGTTGTGGTTGTGTGGTTGTGTGTGGTTGTGTGGTTGTGTGTGGTTGTGTGTGTGTAGGTGGTTGTGGGTGTGGTTGGGTGTGACGTTGTGTGTGTGGTTGTGTGTGTGGTTGTGTGTGTGTGGTTGTGTGTGTGGTTGTGTATGTGTGTGGTTGTGTGTGTGGTTGTGTGTGTGTGGTTATGTATGTGGTAGTGTATGTGGTTGTGTGTGTGGTTGAGTGTATGGTTGTGGTTGTGTGTGGTGGTGTGTGTGTGTGTGAGTGTGGTTGAGGGTGCGATTATGGGTGCAGTTGTGGGTGTGTGGGTGGATGTGTGGTTGGGTGTGGTTGGGTGTGTGGTTGTGTGTGTGGGTGTGAGTGCAGTTCAGGGTGCAGTTGTGGGTGTGGTTGTGGGTGTTTTTGTGGATGTGTTGTTGTCTGTGTGTGGTTGTGTGTGTGTGGTTGTGTGTGGTTGTGTGTGTGGTTGTGGGGTTGTGTGTGTGGTTGTGTATGTGTGTGGTTGTGTTTGTGTGGTTGTGTGTGTGTGATTGTGTGTTGGGTATTGTGTGTGTGGTTGTGTGTCCGGTTGTGTGTGTGTGGTTGTGTATTTAGTTGTGTATGTGGTTGTGTGTGGTGTGTGTGATTGTGTATGTGTGGTTGTGTGTGTGTGGTTGTGGGTGTGGTTGTGTGTGTGTGCAGTTGGGTGTGGTTGTGTGTGTGTGCGCGGTTGTGTGTATGGTTGTGGTTGTGTGTGTGGTTGTGTGTGTGGTTGTGTGTGTGTGGTTGTGTGTGTGTGTGGTTGTGTGTGTGGTTGTGTGTGGTTGTGTGTGTGTGTGTGCGGTTGTGTGTATGGTTGTGTGTGTGGTTGTGTGTGGTTGTGTGTGTGGTTGGGGTTGTGTGTATAAGTACAGTTGTGGATGCAGGTGTGGTTGTGGGTGCGGTTGTGAGTGTGTGTGGATGTGTGTGATTGTGTGTGTGTGGTTGTGTGTGTTGTGTGTGTGCTTGTGTGTGTGGTTGTTTGTGTGTGGTTGTGTGTGTGGTTGTGAGTGGGTGTGGTTGTGGGTGTGGTTGTGTGGTTGTGGGTCATTGTGTGTGTGGTTGTGTGTATGTGGTAGTGTGTTTGTATGGTTGTGTGTGTGTGTGGTTGTGTATGTGTGTGTGGCTGTGTGTGTGTGGTAGTGTATGTGTGTGGTTCTGTGTGTGTGTGATTGTGTACGTGTATGGTTGTGTGTGTGGTTGTGGGTGTGGTTGTGTGTGTGGTTGTTTGTGTGGTTGTGGGTCATTGTGTGTGTG
Organism: Triturus cristatus; assembly: GCF_964204655.1. Taxonomy (NCBI): domain Eukaryota; kingdom Metazoa; phylum Chordata; class Amphibia; order Caudata; family Salamandridae; genus Triturus; species Triturus cristatus. Next base: position 80,424 of record NW_028188247.1, read on the forward strand.
GTTGTGTGTATGTGGTAGTGTGTTTGTATGGTTGTGTGTGTGTGTGGTTGTGTGTGTGTGTGTGGTTGTGTGTGTGTGGTAGTGTATGTGTGTGGTTCTGTGTGTGTGTGATTGTGTACGTGTATGGTTGTGTGTGTGGTTGTGGGTGTGGTTGTGTGTGTGGTTGTGTGTGTGGTTGTACGTGTGGTTGTGTGTGTGGTGTGTGTGGTGTGTGTGATTGTGTGTGTGTGTGTGGTTGTGTGGGTATTGTTGTGTGTGTGGTTGTGTGTGTGGTTGTGTGTGTGGTTGTGTGTGTGAGTGTGGTTGAGAGTGTGGTTGAGGGTGTGATTGTGGGTGTGTGGGTGGATGTGTGGTTGGGTGTGTGGATGGATGTGTGGTTGTGTGTGTGTGGTTGTGTGTGGTTGTGTTTGTTGTTGTGTGTGTGTGGTTGTGTGTGTGTGGATGTGTGTGGTTGTGTGTGTGGTTGTGTGTGTGGTTGTGTGTGGTTGTGTGGTTGTGTGTGTGGTTGTGTGTGTGTGGTTGTGTGTATTGATGTGTGTGTGTGTGGTTGAGTGTATGGTTGTGGTTGTGTGTGGTTGTGGGTGTGTGTGTGGTTGTGGGTGTGGTTGTGTGTATGTGTTAGTGGGTGTAGTTGTGTGTGGTTGTGTTTGTGGTTGTGTTTGTGGTTGTGTGTATTGTGTGTGTGGGTATGTGTGTGTTTGTTGTGTGTGTGGTTGTGGGTGTGGTTGTGTGTGTGGTTGTTTGTGTGGTTGTGTGTGGTTGTGTGTGTGTGGTTGTGTGTGTAGTTGTGTGTGAGTGTGTGGTTGTGTGTGTGTGGTTGCAGTTATGGATGCAGGTGTGGGTGCGGTTGTGAGTGTGTGTGTGGATGTGTGGTTGTGGGTGCTTGTGTGTGTGTGGTTGTGTGTGTGTGTGTTGTGTGTGTGGTTGTGTGTGGTTGTGTGTGTGGCCGTGTGTGTGTGTGGTTATGTGTGCTTGTGTGTGTGGGTGCTTGTGTGTGTGGCTGTGTGTGTGGTTGTGGTTGTGGGTGGGTGTGGTTGTGGGTGTGGGTGTGTATGTGGGTGTTTGGTTGTATGTGTTGTGTGTATGTGGTTTTATGTGTGTGGTTGTGGGTGTGTGTGGTTGTATGTGTGTGTGGTTGTATGTGTGTGTGGTTGTGTGCATATGTGGTTGTGTGTGTGTGGTCATGTGTGTGTGGTTGTATGTGGTTGTGTGTGTGGTTGTGTGTGTGTGGTTGTGGTTGTGTGTGTGGTTGTTTGTGTGGTTTTGTGTGTGGTTGTGTGTATGGTTGTGTGAGTGTATGTGGTTTTATGTGTGGTTGTGTGTGTGTGGTTGTGTGTGTGGGTGTGAGTGTGGTTGAGGGTGCGGTTGTGTGTGCGGTGTGGGTATGTGGGAGGGTGTTTGGTTGTGTGTGGTTGTATGTGTGTTTATGTGTGTGGTTGTGTGTGTGGTTGGGTGTATGTGGTTGTGTGTGTGGTTGTGTGTGTTGTGTGTGTGAGCGTGGTTGAGGGTGCAGTTGTAGGTGCAGTTGTGGGTGTGTGGGTGGATGTGTGGTTGTGTGTGGTTGTGTGTGTGTGGTTGTGTGTGTGGTTGTGTGTGTGGGTGTGAGTGTGGTTGAGGGTAGGTTGTGTGTGCGGTGTGGGTATGTGGGAGGGTGTTTGGTTGTGTGTGGTTGTATGTGTGGTTGTGTGTGTGTGGTTGTGTGTGTGGTTGGGTGTGTGTGGTTGTGTGTGTGGTTGTGTGTGTGGTTGTGTGTGTGAGTGCGGTTGAAGGTGCAGTTGTAGGTGCAGTTGTAGGTTTGTGGGTGGATGTGTGGTTGTGTGTGGTTGTGTGTGTGGTTGTGGTTGTGTGTGTGGTTGTGTGTGTGGTTATATGTGTGTGGTTGTGTGTGTGGTTGTGTGTGTGTGTGGTTGTGTGTGTGGCTGTGTGTGTGGTTGTGCATGTGTGGTTGTGTGTGGTTGTGTGTGTGGTTGTGATGTGGTAGTGTGTGTGGTTGTGTTTGTCTGTGGCTGTCTGTGTGGTTGTGTGCATGTGTGGTTGTGTGTGTGTGTTGTATGTGTGGTTGTGTGTGTGGTGTGTGTGTGGTTGTGTGTGTGTGTGTGGTTGTGTGGGTGATTGTGTGTGTGTGGTTGAGTGTATGGTTGTGGTTGTGTGTGGTGGTGTGTGAGTGCAGTTGAGGGTGCGTTTATGGGTGCAGTTGTGGGTGTGTGGGTGGATGTGTGATTGGGTGTGGTTGGGTGTGTGGTTGTGTGTGTGGGTGTGAGTGCAGTTGAGGGTGCAGTTTTGGGTGTGGTTGTGGTTGTTTGGGTGGATATGTGGTTGTCTATGGTTGTGTGTGGTTGTGTGTGGTTGTGTGTGGTTGTGTGTGGTTGTGGGGTTGTGTGTGTGGTTGTGTGTGTGTGTGGTTGTGTATGTGTGTGGTTGTGATTGTGTGTGTGTGTGTGGTTGTGTGTATGTGATTGTGTGTTGGGTTGTGTGTGTGTGGTTGTGTGTGTGGTTGTGTATTTAGTTGTGTATGTGGTTGTGTGTGGTGTGTGTGATTGTGTATGTGTGGTTGTGTGTGTGGTTGTGTGTGTGTGCAGTTGTGTGTGATTGTGTGTGTGTGCGCGGTTGTGTGTATGGTTGTGGTTGTGTGTGTGGTTGTGTGTGTGGTTGTGTGTGTGTGGTTGTGGGTATGGTTGTGTGTGGTTGTGTGTTTGTGGTTGTGTGTGGGTGTGGTTGTGTGTGGCTGTGTGCGTGTGTGCAGTTTTGTGTATGGTTGTGTGTGTGGTTGTGTGTGGTTGTGTGTGTGGTTGTGTGTGGTTGGGGTTGTTTGTGTGTGGTTGTGTGGGTATGGTTGTGTATGTGTTGTGTGTGTGGTTCTGGGAATGTGTGTTGTGTCTGTGTTTGTGTGTGCGTGGTTGTGTGTGGTTGTGTGTGTGGTTGGTTGTGGTTGTGTGTTTGTGTGTGTGTGGTTGTGGGTGTGGTTGTGTGTGGTTGTGTGTTAGGTTGTGTGTGTGGTTGTGTGTGTGGTTGTGTGTGTGGTTGTGTGTGGTTGTGTGTGTGGTTGTGGGTGTGCGTGTGGTTGGGGTGTGTGGTTGTGTGTGTCATTATGTGTGTGGTTGTGTGTATGTGGTAGTGTGTGTGTGTGGTTCTATGTGTGTGGTTGTGTGTGTGTGTGGTTGTGTGTGAATGATTGTGTGTGTGTGGTTGTATGTGTGGTTGTGTGTGTGTGGTATATGGTTGTGTGTGTGTGTGTGTGTGGTTGTGTGGGTGTTGTGTGTGTGGTTGTGTGTGTGAGTGTGGATGAGGGTGTGATTGTGGGTGTGTGGGTGGATGTGTGGTTGGGTGTGTGGATGGATGTGTGGTTGTGTGTGTGTGGTTGTGTGTGTGGATTTGTGTGTGGATTTGTGTGTGGTTGTGTGTGTGGTCGTGTGTGTGGTTGTGTGTTTGGTTGTGTGTGGTTGTGTGGATGTGTGGTTGTGTGTGTGTGTTTGTGTATGTGGATGTATGTGTGTGGATGTGTGTGTAGTTGTGTGTGTGTGGTTGTGTTTGTGTGTGTGTGGTTGTGTGTGTGGTTGTGTGTGTGGTTCTGGGTATGTGTGTTGTGTCTGTGTTTGTGTGTGCGTGGTTAAGTGTGGTTGTATGTGTGGTTGTGTGAATGGTTGTGTGTGTGGTTGTGTGTGTGGTTGTGTGTGTGGTTGTGTGTGTGGTTGTGTTGGTGTAGCTGTGTGTGTGGTTGTGTGTGTGGTTGGTTGTGGTTGTGTGTGTGGTTGTGTGTGTGGTTGTGTGTGTGGTTGTGTGTGTGTGGTTGTGTGTGTGTGGTTGTGTGTGTGGTTGTGTGTGTGTGGTTGTTTGTGTGTGGTTGTGTGTGTGGTTGTGGTTCTGAGTGGGTGTGGTTGTGGGTGTGGTTGTGGGTGTGTGGTTGTGTGTGTCATTGTGTGTGTGGTTGTGTGTATGTGGTAGTGTGTATGTGGTAGTGTGGCCGTGGTTGTGTGTGGTTGTGTGTGTGTGATTGTGTGTGGTTGTATGTGTGGTTATGTGTATGGTGTGTGTGTGTGTGTGTGTGTGTGTGTGTGGTTGTGTGGGTGTTGTTGTGTGTGTGGTTTTGTGTGTGAGTGTGGTTGAGGGTGTGGTTGTGGATGTGTGGGTGGATGTGTGGTTGGGTGTATGGATGGATGTGTGGTTGAGTGTGTGTGGTTGTGTGTGGGTGGTTGTGTGTGTGGTTGTGTGTTTGGTTGTGTGTGTGGTTGTGTGGATATGTGGTTGTGTGTGTGTGGTTGTGTGTGTGGATGTCTGTTTGTGGATGTGTGTGTGGTTGTGTGTGTGTGGTTGAGTGTATGGTTGTGGTTGTGTGTGGTTGTTTTTGTGTGGTTGTGTGTGTGGTTGTAAGTGGTTGTGGGTGTGTGTGTGGTTGTGTGTGGTTGTGTGTGGGGTTGTGTGTGTGGTTGTGTGTGTGGTTGTGTGTGTGGTTGTGTGTATTGTGTGTATGGGTATGTGTGTGTGTGGTTGTGTGTGTGTGGTTGTGTGTGTGGTTGTGTGTATGGTTGTTTGTGTGGTTGTGTGTGTGGTTGTGTGTGGTTATGTGTGTGTGGTTGTGTGTGTAGTTGTGTGTGTGTGGTTGTGTGTGGGGTTGTGTCTGTGTGTGGTTGCAGTTATGGATGCAGGTGCGGTTATGGGTGTGTGTTGTGTGTGTGTGTGTGGTTGTGTGTGTTTGCAGTTTTGTGTGGTTGTGTGTGTGCGCGGTTGTGTGTATGGTTGTGGTTGTGTGTGTGGTTGTGTGTGTGTTTATGTGTGTGTGGTTGTGGGTATGGTTGTGTGTGGTTGTGTGTGTGTAGTAGTGCGTGGTTGTGTGTGGGTGTGGTTGTGTGTGGTTGTGTGTGTGTGTGCAGTTGTGTGTATGGTTGTGTGTGTGGTTGTGTGTGTGGTTGTGTGTGGTTGGGGTTGTGTGTGTGTGGTTGTGTGGGTATGGTTGTGTATGTGGTTGTGTGTGTGGTTCTGGGTATGTGTGTTGTGTCTGTGTTTGTGTGTGCGTGGTTGTGTGTGGTTGTGTGTGTGGTTGTATGTATGGTTGTGTGTTTGTGTGTGTGTGTGTGTGTGGTTGTGGGTGTGGTTGGATGTGGTTATGTATTAGGTTGTGTGAGTGGTTGTGTGTGTATGGTTGTGTGTGGTTGTGTGTGTGGTTGTTTGTGTGTAGCTGTGTGTGTGGTTGTGGTTCTGAGTGGGTGTGGTTGTGGGTGTGGTTGTGGGTGTGTGGTTGAGTGTGTCATTGTGTGTGTGGTTGTGTGTATGTGGTAGTGTGTGTGTGTGGTTCTGTGTGTGTGCGGTTGTGTGTGTGTGGTTCTGTGTGTGTGTGATTGTGTGTGTGGTTGTACGTGTTGTTGTGTGTGTGGTGAGTGTGTGGTTGTGTGTGTGTGTGTGTGGTTGTGTGGTTGTGGTGTGTGTGGTTGTATGTGTGAGTATGATTGTGGATGTGTGGGTGGATGTGTGGTTGGGTGTGTGGATGGATGTGTAGTTGTGTGTGTATGGTTGTGTGTGCTGTTGTCTGTGTATGTGGTTGTGTGTGTGGTCATGTGTGTATGGTTGTGTATGTGGTTGTGTGTGAGTGGTTGTGTGTGTGGTTGTGTGTGTGTGGTTGTGTGTGTGGTTGTGTGTGTGTGGTTGTGTGTGTGGTTATGTATTTAATTGTGTATGTGGTTGTGTGTGGTGTGTGTGATTGTGTATGTGTGGTTGTGGTTGTGTGTGTGGTTGTGTGTGTGGTTGTGTGTGTGGTTGTGTGTGTGGTTGTTTGTGTGTGGTTGTGGTTCTGAGTGGGTGTGGTTGTGGGTGTGGGTATGGTTGTGGGTGTGTGGTTGTGTGTGTCATTGTGTGTGTGGTTGTGTGTATGTAGTAGTATGTGTGTGGTTCTGTGTGTGTGTGGTTGTGTGTGTGGTTGTGTGTGTGTGGTTGTATATGTGGTTGTGCGTGTGGTGTGTGTGTGGTTGTGTCTGTGTGTGGTTCTGTGGGTGTTGTGTGTGTGGTTGTGTGTGTGAGTGTGGATGAGGGTGTGATTGTGGGTGTGTGGGTGGATGTATGGTTGGGTGTGTGGATGGATGTGTGGTAGTGTGTGTGTGGTTGTGTGTGTGGATTTGTGTGTGGATTTGTGTGTGGTTGTGTGTGTGTGGTCATGTGTGTGGTCGTGTGTTTGGTTGTGTGTGTGGTTGTGTGGATGTGTGGTTGTGTGTGTGTGGTTGTGTATGTGGATGTATGTGTGTGGATGTGTGTGTGGATGTGTGTGTGTAGTTGTGTGTGTGTGGTTGTGTTTGTGTGTGTGTGGTTGTGTGTGTGGTTGTGTGTGTGGTTCTGGGTATGTGTGTTGTGTCTGTGTTTGTGTGTGCGTGGTTAAGTGTGGTTGTATGTGTGGTTGTGTGTATGGTTGTGTGTGTGGTTGTGTGTGTGGTTGTGTTGGTGTAGTTGTGTGTGTGGTTGTGTGTGTGGTTGGTTGTGGTTGTGTGTGTGTGAGTGTGTGTGGTTGTGTGTGTGGTTGTGTGGTTGTGTGTGTAGTTGTGTGTGTGGTTGTGTGTGTGGTTGTGTGTGTGGTTGTGTGTGTGGTTGTGTGTGTGTGGTTGTGTGTGTGGTTGTGTGTTTGGTTGTGTGTTTGGTTGTTTGTGTGTGGTTGTGTGTGTGGTTGTGGTTCTGAGTGGGTGTGGTTGTGGGTGTGGTTGTGGGTGTGTGGTTGTGTGTGTCATTGTGTGTGTGGTTGTGTGTATGTGGTAGTGTGTATGTGGTAGTGTGGCCGTGGTTGTGTGTGTGTGTGTGGTTGTGTGTGTGTGATTGTGTGTGGGTGTGGTTGTATGTGTGGTTATGTGTATGGTGTGTGTGTGTGTGGTTGTGTGTGTGTGGTTGTGTGGGTGTTGTTGTGTGTGTGGTTTTGTGTGTGAGTGTGGTTGAGGGTGTGGTTGTGGATGTGTGGGTGGATGTGTGGTTGGGTGTATGGATGGATGTGTGGTTGAGTGTGTGTGGTTGTGTGTGTGTGGTTGTGTGTGTGGTTGTGTGTTTGGTTGTGTGTGTGGTTGTGTGGATATGTGGTTGTGTGTGTGTGGTTGTGTGTGTGGATGTCTGTGTGTGGATGTGTGTATGGTTGTGTGTGTGTGGTTGAGTGTATGGTTGTGGTTGTGTGTGGTTGTGTTTGTGTGTGTGTGGTTGTGTGTGTGGTTGTAAGTGGTTGTGGGTGTGTGTGGGTGTGGTTGTGGTTGTGTGTGTGTGTGTTTGTGTGTGTGGTTGTGTGTGGTTGTGTGTGGTGTTGTGTGTGTGGTTGTGTGTGTGGTTGTGTGTGTGGTTGTGTGTATTGTGTGTATGGGTATGTGTGTGTTTGTGGTTGTGTGTGTGTGGTTGTGTGTGTGGTTGTGTGTATGGTTGTTTGTGTGGTTGTGTGTGTGGTTGTGTGTGGTTATGTGTGTGTGGTTGTGTGTGTAGTTGTGTGTGTGTGTGTGGTTGTGTGTGGGGTTGTGTCTGTGTGTGGTTGCAGTTATGGATGCAGGTGCGGTTGTGGGTGTGTGTTGTGTGTGTGTGTGTGTGTGGTTGTGTGTGTTTGCAGTTTTGTGTGGTTGTGTGTGTGCGCGGTTGTGTGTATGGTTGTGGTTGTGTGTGGTGTGTGTGTTGTGTGTGTTTGTGTGTGTGTGGTTGTGGGTATGGTTGTGTGTGGTTGTGTGTGTGTGTAGTAGTGCGTGGTTGTGTGTGGGTGTGGTTGTGTGTGGTTGTGTGTGTGTGTGCAGTTGTGTGTATGGTTGTGTGTGTGGTTGTGTGTGTGGTTGTGTGTGGTTGGGGTTGTGTGTGTGTGGTTGTGTGGGTATGGTTGTGTATGTGGTTGTGTGTGTGGTTCTGGGTATGTGTGTTGTGTCTGTGTTTGTGTGTGCGTGGTTAAGTGTGGTTGTATGTGTGGTTGTGTGTATGGTTGTGTGTGTGGTTGTGTGTGTGGTTGTGTTGGTGTAGTTGTGTGTGTGGTTGTGTGTGTGGTTGGTTGTGGTTGTGTGTGTGTGAGTGTGTGTGGTTGTGTGTGTGGTTGTGTGGTTGTGTGTGTAGTTGTGTGTGTGGTTGTGTGTGTGGTTGTGTGTGTGGTTGTGTGTGTGGTTGTGTGTGTGTGGTTGTGTGTGTGGTTGTGTGTTTGGTTGTGTGTTTGGTTGTTTGTGTGTGGTTGTGTGTGTGGTTGTGGTTCTGAGTGGGTGTGGTTGTGGGTGTGGTTGTGGGTGTGTGGTTGTGTGTGTCATTGTGTGTGTGGTTGTGTGTATGTGGTAGTGTGTATGTGGTAGTGTGGCCGTGGTTGTGTGTGTGGTTGTGTGTGTGTGATTGTGTGTGGGTGTGGTTGTATGTGTGGTTATGTGTATGGTGTGTGTGTGTGTGGTTGTGTGTGTGTGGTTGTGTGGGTGTTGTTGTGTGTGTGGTTTTGTGTGTGAGTGTGGTTGAGGGTGTGGTTGTGGATGTGTGGGTGGATGTGTGGTTGGGTGTATGGATGGATGTGTGGTTGAGTGTGTGTGGTTGTGTGTGTGTGGTTGTGTGTGTGGTTGTGTGTTTGGTTGTGTGTGTGGTTGTGTGGATATGTGGTTGTGTGTGTGTGGTTGTGTGTGTGGATGTCTGTGTGTGGATGTGTGTGTGGTTGTGTGTGTGTGGTTGAGTGTATGGTTGTGGTTGTGTGTGGTTGTGTTTGTGTGTGTGTGGTTGTGTGTGTGGTTGTAAGTGGTTGTGGGTGTGTGTGGGTGTGGTTGTGGTTGTGTGTGTGTGTGTTTGTGTGTGTGGTTGTGTGTGGTTGTGTGTGGTGTTGTGTGTGTGGTTGTGTGTGTGGTTGTGTGTGTGGTTGTGTGTATTGTGTGTATGGGTATGTGTGTGTTTGTGGTTGTGTGTGTGTGGTTGTGTGTGTGGTTGTGTGTATGGTTGTTTGTGTGGTTGTGTGTGTGGTTGTGTGTGGTTATGTGTGTGTGGTTGTGTGTGTAGTTGTGTGTGTGTGTGTGGTTGTGTGTGGGGTTGTGTCTGTGTGTGGTTGCAGTTATGGATGCAGGTGCGGTTGTGGGTGTGTGTTGTGTGTGTGTGTGTGTGGTTGTGTGTGTTTGCAGTTTTGTGTGGTTGTGTGTGTGCGCGGTTGTGTGTATGGTTGTGGTTGTGTGTGGTGTGTGTGTTGTGTGTGTTTGTGTGTGTGTGGTTGTGGGTATGGTTGTGTGTGGTTGTGTGTGTGTAGTAGTGCGTGGTTGTGTGTGGGTGTGGTTGTGTGTGGTTGTGTGTGTGTGTGCAGTTGTGTGTATGGTTGTGTGTGTGGTTGTGTGTGTGGTTGTGTGTGGTTGGGGTTGTGTGTGTGTGGTTGTGTGGGTATGGTTGTGTATGTGGTTGTGTGTGTGGTTCTGGGTATGTGTGTTGTGTCTGTGTTTGTGTGTGCGTGGTTGTGTGTATGGTTGTGTGTTTGTTTGTGTGTGTGGTTGTGGGTGTGGTTGGATGTGGTTATGTATTAGGTTGTGTGAGTGGTTGTGTGTGTGTGTGGTTGTGTGTGGTTGTGTGTGGTTGTGTGTGTGGCTGTTTGTGTGTAGCTGTGTGTGTGGTTGTGGTTCTGAGTGGGTGTGGTTGTGGGTGTGGTTGTGGGTGTGTGGTTGAGTGTGTCATTGTGTGTGTGGTTGTGTGTATGTGGTAGTGTGTGTGTGTGGTTCTGTGTGTGTGCGGTTGTGTGTGTGTGGTTCTGTGTGTGTGATTGTGTGTGTGGTTGTACGTGTTGTGTGTGTGGTGAGTGTGTGGTTGTGTGTGTGTGTGTGGTTGTGTGGGTGTTGTGTGTGTGGTTGTATGTGTGAGTATGATTGTGGATGTGTGGGTGGATGTGTGGTTGGGTGTGTGGATGGATGTGTGGTTGTGTGTGTATGGTTGTGTGTGGTTGTGTGTGCTGTTGTCTGTGTATGTGGTTGTGTGTGTGGTTGTGTGTGTGTGGTTGTGTGTGTGGTTGTGTGTGTGTGGTTGTGTGTGTGGTTATGTATTTAATTGTGTATGTGTTTGTGTGTGGTGTGTGTGATTGTGTATGTGTGGTTGTGTGTGTGTGTGTGGTTGTGTGTGTGGTTGTGTGTGTGGTTGTGTGTGTGTGCAGTTGGGTGTGGTTGTGTGTGTGCATTGTTGTGTGTATGGTTGTGGTTGTGTGTTTGGTTGTGTGTGTGGTTGTGTGTGTGTGGTTGTGGGTATGGTTGTGTGTGTGTGGGTGGGTGTGTGTGGTTGTATGTGCAGTTGTGTGTGGTTGTGTGTGTGTGCAGTTGTGTGTATGGTTGTGTGTGTGTTTGTGTGTGGTTGGGGTTGTGTGTGTGTGTGTGGTTGTGTGGGTGTGGTTTTGTATGTGGTTGTGTGTGTGGTTCTGGGTATGTGTGTTGTGTCTGTGTTTGTGTGTGCGTGGTTGTGTGTGTGGTTGTGTGTATGGTTGTGGTTGTGTGTATGGTTGTGTGTGTGGTTGTGTTGGTGTGGTTGTGTGTGTGGTTGTGTGTGTGGTTGTGTGTGTGGTTGGTTGTGGTTGTGTGGTTGTGTGTGTTTGTGTGTGTGTGTGGTTGTGGGTGTGGTTGGGTGTGGTTGGGTGTGGTTGTGTGTTAGGTTATGTGCGTGGTTGTGTGTGTGGTTGTGTGTGTGGTTGTGTGTGTGGTTGTGTGTGTGTGGTTGTGTGTGTGGTTGTGGTTGTGGGTGTGGTTGTGGGTGTGTGGTTGTGTGTGTCATTGTGTATGTGGTTGTGTGTATGTGGTAGTGTGTGTGTGGTTCTGTGTATGTGATTCTATGTGTGTGTGGTTGTGTGTGTGGTTGTGTGTGTGTGGTTGTGTGTGTGTGGTTGTGTGTGTGGTTGTATGTGTGGTTGTGTGTGTGGTGTGTGTGTGGTTGTGTGTGTGTGTGGTTGTATGGGTGTTGTGTGTGTGGTTGTGTGTGTGAGTGTGGTTGAGGGTGTGATTGTGGGTGTGTGGGTGGATGTGTGGTTGGATGTGTGGTTGTGTGTGGTTGTGTGTGCTGTTGTGTGTGTGGTTATGTGTGTGGTTGTGTGTTTGGTTGTGTGTGTGGATGTGTGTGTGGTTGTGTGTGTGTGTGGATGTGTGGGTGTTGTGTGTGGTTGTGTGGGTGTTGTGTGTGTGGTTGTGTGTGAGAGTGTGGTTGAGGGTGTGATTGTGGGTGTGTGGGTGGATGTGTGGGTGGATGTGTGGTTGGGTGTGTGGTTGTGTGTGCTGTGTGTGTGTGGTTATGTGTGTGGTTGTGTGTGTGGTTGTGTGTGTGTGGTTGTGTGTGTGGTTGTGTGTGTGTGGATGTGTTTGGTTGTGTGTGTGGTTGTGTGTGTGGTTGAGTGTGTGATTGTGTGTGTGGTTGAGTGTATGGTTATGGTTGTGTGTGGTTGTGTTTGTGTGTGTGTGGTTGTGTGTGTGGTTGTGTGTGGTTGTGTGTGTGTGTGTGTGGTTGTGTGTGTGTGTTTGTGGGTGTGGTTATGTGTGGTTGTGTGTGTGTGTGGTTGTGGTTGTGTGTATTGTGTGTGTGAGTATGTGTGTGTTTGTGGTTGTGTGTGTGTGGGTGTGGGTGTGGTTGTGGGTGTGGTTGTGGTTGTGCGTGTGTTTGTGTGTGTGGTTTTGGGTGTGGTTGTGTGTGTGGTTGTATGTGTGTGTGGTTGTGTGTGTGGTCGTGTGTGTGTGGTTGTGTGTGTGGTTGTGTTTGAGTGGTTGTGTGTGTGGTTGTGTGTGTGGTTGTGTGTGTGGTTGTGTGTGTGGTTATGTATTTAATTGTGTATGTGGTTGTGTGTGGTGTGTGTGATTGTGTATGTGTGGTTGTGTGTGTGTGTGTGGTTGTGTGTGTGGTTGTGTGTGTGGTTGTGTGTGTGCAGTTGGGTGTGGTTGTGTGTGTGCATGGTTGTGTGTATGGTTGTGGTTGTGTGTTTGGTTGTGTGTGTGTGGTTGTGTGTGTGTGGTTATGGGTATGGTTGTGTGTGTGTGGGTGGTTGTATGTGTGTGTGGTTGTGTGTGCAGTTGTGTGTTGTGTGTGTGTGTGCAGTTGTGTGTATGGTTGTGTGTGTGGTTGTGTGTGGTTGGGGTTGTGTGTGTGTGTGTGGTTGTGTGGGTGTGGTTGTGTATGTGGTTGTGTGTGTGGTTCTGGGTATGTGTGTTGTGTCTGTGTTTGTGTGTGCGTGGTTGTGTGTGTGGTTGTGTGTATGGTTGTGGTTGTGTGTGTGGTTGTGTTGGTGTGGTTGTGTGTGTGGTTGTGTGTGTGGTTGGTTGTGGTTGTGTGGTTGTGTGTGTTTGTGTGTGTGTGTGTGGTTGTGGGTGTGGTTGTGTGTGGTTGTGTGTTAGGTTATGTGTGTGGTTGTGTGTGTGGTTGTGTGTGGTTGTGTGTGTGGTTGTTTGTGTGTGGTTGTGTGTGTGGTTGTGGTTCTGAGTGGGTGTGGTTGTGGGTGTGGTTGTGGGTGTGTGGTTGTGTGTGTCATTGTGTGTGTGGTTGTGTGTATGTGGTAGTGTGTGTGTGGTTCTGTGTATGTGGTTCTATGTGTGTGTGGTTGTGTGTGTGTGGTTGTGTGTGTGGTTGTATGTGTGGTTGTGTGTGTGGTTGTGTGTGTGGTGTGTGTGTGTGGTTGTGTGTGTGTGTGGTTGTATGGGTGTTGTGTGTGTGGTTGTGTGTGTGAGTGTGGTTGAGGGTGTGATTGTGGGTGTGTGGGTGGATGTGTGGTTGGGTGTGTGGTTGTGTGTGGTTGTGTGTGCTGTTGTGTGTGTGGTTATGTGTGAGGTTGTGTGTGTGTGGTTGTGTGTTTGGTTGTGTGTGTGGATGTGTGTGTGGTTGTGTGTGTGTGTGTGTGGATGTGTGGGTGTTGTGTGTGGTTCTGTGGGTGTTGTGTGTGTGGTTGTGTGTGAGAGTGTGGTTGAGGGTGTGATTGTGGGTGTGTGGGTGGATGTTTGGTTGGGTGTGTGGTTGTGTGTGGTTGTGTGTGCTGTTGTGTGTGTGTGGTTATGTGTGTGGTTGTGTGTGTGTGGTTGTGTCTGTGTCTGTGGTTGTGTGTGTGTGGATGTGTTTGGTTGTATGTGTGGTTGTGTGTGTGGTTGTGTGTGTGATTGTGTGTGTGTGGTTGAGTGTATGGTTGTGGTTGAGTGTATGGTTGTGGTTGTGTGTGGTTGTGTTTGTGTGTGTGTGGTTGTGTGTGGTTGTGGGTGTGTGTGTGGTTGTGTGTGTGTGTTTGTGGGTGTGGTTATGTGTGGTTGTGTGTGTGTGTGGTTGTGTTTGTGGTTGTGTGTATTGTGTGTGTGAGTATGTGTGTGTTTGTGGTTGTGTGTGTGGGTGTGGTTGTGTGTGTGGTTGTGTGTGTGTGGTTGTGTGTGTGGGTGTGAGTGTGGTCGAGGGTGTGATTGTGGGTGTGTGGGTGGATGTGTGGTTGGGTATGTGGATGGATGTGTTTTTGTGTGTGTATGGTTTTGTGTGGTTGTGTGTGTGTGGTTGTGATTGTGGTTGTGTGTGTGTGGTTGTATGTGTGGTTGTGTGTGTGTGGTGGTGTGTGTGATTGTGTGTGTGGTTGTGTGGATGTGTGGTTGTGTGTATGTGGTTGTGTGTGTGGTTGTGTGTGTGTGATTGTGTGTGTGTGTGGATGTGTGTGTGGTTGTGTGCATGTTTGTATGTGTGGTTGTGATTGTGTGTGTGTGGTTGAGTGTATGGTTGTGGTTGTATGTGGTTGTGTGTGTGGTTGTGTGTGTGGTTGTGTGGTGTGGTTGTGGGTGTGGGTGTGGTTGTGGGTGTGGTTGTGTGTGTGGTTGTATGTGTGTGTGGTTGTGTGGGTGGTGTTGTGTGTGTGTGTGGTTGTGTGTGGGTGTGTGGATGGATGTGTGGTTGTGTGTGTGTGGTTTTGTGTGGTTGTTTGTGTGTGGTTGTGTGTGTGGATGTGTGTGCTTGTGTGTGTTTTGCTTGTGTGCGCAGTTGTGTGTGTGGTTGTGGTTGTGTGTGGGTGCAGTTGTGTGTGTAGGTGTGTGTGGTTGTGTGTGGTTTTGTGTGTGGTTGTGGTTGTGTGTATGGTTATGTGTGTGTGGTTGTGTGTGTGGTTGTGTGTGTGTGTGTGGTTGTGTGTGTGATTGTGTGTGTGTGTGTGGTTGTGCATGTGGTTGTGGTATGGTTGTGTGTGTGGTTGTGTGTGTGGCCTTGTGTGTGGTTGTGTGTGTGGTTGTGTATGTGGTTGTGTATGTGGTTTTGTATGTGTGGTTGTGTGTGTGGTTGTGGTGTGTGGGTGTGAGTGCAGTTGAGGGTGCAGTTGTGGGTGCGGTTGTGGGTGTTTGGGTGGATGCGTGGTTGTGTGTGTGTGGTTATGTGTGTTTGGTTGTGTTTGTGTGGTTGTGTGTGTGTGGTTGTGTGTGTGTGGGTGTGAGTGGTTGTGTGTGTGGTTGTGTGTGTGTGTGTGTGTGTGTGTGTGTGGTTGTGTGTCGGGTTGTGTGTGTGGTTGTGTGTGTGTGGTTGTGTGTGTGCGGTTGTGTATTTGGTTGTGTATGTGGTTGTGTGTGGTGTGTGTTTGTGATTGTGTATATGTGGTTGTGTGTGTGTGTGTAGTTGTGTGTGTGGTTGTGTATGTGGTTGTGTGTGTGCGGTTGTGTGTGGTTGTGTGTGTGTGGTTGTGTGTATGGTTGTGGTTTAGTGTGTGCTTGTGTGTGTGCTTGTGTGTGTGGTGTGTGTGGGTGCTTGTGGGTGTGGTTGTGTGTGTGGTTGTGTGTGTTTGTGTGGTTGTATGTGGGTGTGGTTGTGTGTGCAGTTGTGTGTGGTTGTGTGTGTGTGCAGTTGTGTGTATGGTTGTGTGTGTGGTTGTGTGTGGTTGTGTGTGTGGTTGTGTGTATGGTTGTGGTTGTGTGTGTGGTTGTGTGTGTGGTTGTGTGTGTGGTTGTGTGTGTGGTTGTGGTTGTGTGTGTGTGGTTGTGTTGGTGTGGTTGTGTGTGTGGTTGTGTGTGTGTGGTTGGTTGTGGTTGTGTGGTTGTATGTATGGTTGTGGTTGTGTGTGTGCTTGTGTGTATGGTTGTGTGTGGTTTTATGTGTGGTTGTGGGTGTGGTTGTGTGTGTGTGGTTGTGTTGGTGTGGTTGTGTGTGTCTGGTTGTGTGTGTTTTTGTGTGAGTAAGGTTATATGTGTGGTTGTGTGTGTGGTTGTGTGTGTCTGGTTGTGTGTGTCTGGTTGTGTGTGTTTTTGTGTGTGTATTGTTGTGTGTGTGGTTGTGGTTGTGGTTGTGTGTGTAGTTGTGTGTGTGTGAGTGCAGTTGTGGATGCAGGTGCGGTTGTGGGTGCGGTTGAGTGTGTGTGTGGATGTGTGTGCTTGTGTGTGTGTGGCTGTGTGTGTTGTGTGTGTGTGGTTGTGTGTATGGTCAGGTGTGGTTGTGTGTTAGGTTGTGTGTTTGTGGTTGTGTGTTTGGTTGTGGTTGTATGTGTGGTTGTGTGTGTGGTTGTGTGTGTGTTGTTGTGTATGTCTGGTTGTGTGTGTTTTTGTGTGTGTATGGTTGTGTGTGTGGTTGTGTGTGTGGTTGTGTGTCTGGTTGTGTGTGTGAGTGCAGTTGTGGATGCAGGTGCGGTTGTGGGTGCAGTTGTGAGTGTGTGTGGATGTGTGGTTGTGTGTGCTTGTGTGTGTATGGTTGTATGTGTTGTGTGTGTGTGTTGTGTGTGTGGTTGTGTGTGGTTGTGTGTGTGTGTGTGGTTGTGTATGTGTGTGCTTGTGTGTGTGCTTATGTGTGTGGTTGTTTGTGTGTGTGGTTGTGTGTGTGGTTGTGGTTGTGTGTGGGTGCGGTTGTGGGTGTGTTTGTGGTTGTGGGTGTGGGAGTGTGTGTTGGTGTGTGGTTGTGTGTGTCATTGTGTTGTGAGATGGATTAAGCCATGCCCTATTTACAACACTAAGTTAGCATAAACGAGATCATGGTTAGCAAGCAAGCTTGTCGTTTCTGCTGCGCTGCACACGACACTATTGTTGTGTTATTCATTTTAGAAATGCTGACTCGACTTTGCCTTACAGGATAACAAACTGTTGTTTCACATTCTTAACCTTGAAATGTGCCCTTGGTCTGTACATCATGCAAATAACGCGTCTGGGTCACTAGAAGGTACAGAGTGTTGTGTTTAGATTGATCGTACCACTTGTTAGACATATCATGCATACAGCTGCCAATATCTGAAGGACAAGCGTCTTTAATATTGCAGAACAGTTTGGTTTTACAGGCATTCGAACAGAAGAGCTGATGCATGCGAGAGCTGATCCTTTGATGTGATTCTACTAAGCTGATCTATACGGTATGGGGTCCCCCCTGTTAGCCTAAGAGACCTTCTAATAGTCTAATAATAATAATGTATTAGATTCTAGTGAAAGGAGTGTGGCCGTATACCACTGTCATTAATAGTATGATTGCTCCTTTCATTTTATATGGTATTGTAATAATGCTTATGGTTCTGATCTGTACTGTTAGTCTGCTAGTGTTAGCCAAAGTACTGCATCTTAGGACGCGAGGTTTATAAAATAAACTCTTTAAACTTTACCGTGTCTGTATTATTATGTTGTGGACTAACAAATAAGTACGAACAGGTATTTCGGATTCCCACCACTCCTGAGAAATATCTAAGTCGCTTGTTCTGGTTTGTCTATACATTGGGACCACCTAGCTAGATCTAGGTTAACGAATGAGATAATAAGCTAGTCGGATAAGGGGTTCTGGGTTCTGAGGGGAGTTTTCTGGTACACCACAATTCTCTGAGGTCCTGGTCTCCTGCGCATAGTTCTGTGCAAAAGCAGAATCCCTGCAACATGGCGCACCTAATGTTTGGTCTTAAGATCTGAGACGCTTTAGTAGTGCTAGTTTTAGTCCACAACTACCCTCACTCTCGTTTCCGGAAAACTTGAGTGACGGTTTAACCTACCTAGGTTTAGACTAAAGGTTCTATCAAGTTTGAAAATTAAAAAGGTTATAATTTTTGAGCCCAAGTGCTACTGTAAAACTCGTTGTTACTCTTTAAGGTGTCCTTATGGCGATTAATATTCCCGCTCATAGTAGGGTTCCTCTGCGCGCTCATTTGAGGGCGTATGGGGTACCTGATGACGGGATGGCCGTAGTCTTTGTGGTCAGTGCTGATACCATCTACCCATATGAGTTGTTTTACTCATGGGTGACCTTTGCGGAGGTGGATACAGACGATAATTTGTTCCACGAATATACAGCCTCAGCTGTACATGCAGCTTATGCCCCATATCGGACTCTGGAAATTCCTATTTCTGCCTGGCAGCATACAATTTGGTTTAATGGCGCCCTCCCCCATGAGGTCGTATCGGCGAGAATGGGCCCGTTGTCAATTGCAGGGGCCACATGGCCGGTACTGGCCGGATATACTCCACACCCACGCTACCTGACGGTGGGAGTGGGTGATTTACGAACACTACACACAGCCCTGATTACGGTCCATAGGGCTTTAGTGCAGTATGTGTCACGCACAGTTCAGGTGGGAGCACCTGCGGTTGCTGGACACGGGGCGGATCACCATCACGCGGTGGTGATTAGCCCTGTTATGGTTAACGCGGTTGTCGGCAAGTGCCCCCTCAGTAAGGATGAATTTCCTTACTGGCTTGCGGAAAAATTTGATCAATTAGAAGCCGTGTTTCCAAACACTACACCTGTGGATAAACACAGGATACTCACCATTACTTTGCCGAAGGACCTGGTCCCTGAACTTATTGATTGTGACAATTGGGGCAAGGTCTTTGCTGCGACATATTCGAAGTGCTACGGCACTCCGTCTATGGCTGTACTACCCTCCGTCATCAAGAAAGTCCAAGAAAGTCATGGTGCGGAGGCAGCTATTGAGTTGGGATTACGGCTTGTTGACAGTTTCGATGTGGTTTGTTCCATGGTAATGGGCAACCTCAAAGGAGATGCCATGCAGTTCCAAATTGGTAATATGCTGGAGCTTTTGGCTGATGCCCATAAGCCAAGGGAGTTCGCCAAAATTGTTGCGAAAGCCTATAGGATGGTTGGACGTAGTGCCTTAGGTGTGAAACCCACCATCAAAATTCCTGATGTAGTGCAGAAAACTAAGGTGAGTTCGTCTACAAAAGACGAAAAGCCCAGCTTTCCTAAACAAAGTTGGCGAGCCAAAAAACAAGAGAAGCAGCAACAGAAACAGGTTTCTCGTCCTGCCTCACCCGTTCAGTCGTATAGTGAACACACTTATGATTTGCGCGATCGTACTCGTATTAAGTCACATGATAGGTTTCAGGTTTCTGAACAAAGCTCTCCTCGTTCTTCACAGGAAACATCAACTTCGCACTCTGGTGGTGGAGACCGTGGAAGAGGAAGGGGTGCTCAAGGTCGAGACCAGCCCCGCCAGACTGACGGTAAAGGCAAGCAGGAAGATGCTGCCAGACCACGTCCACCGTTTCAGAAAAAGAAAGTTGCTGCTATCTCAGCGAGATATGCCTCAGATGGTCAGGACACAGCTTTGGAACCTGACATGGGCACTAACGCTGCTAGACAGCGCAGCGGAGGTTACAGTAGTGCGGGAAGCATTGCGTCCATTTGTGGAGGCGACAGCAACTGACATTTATGTGACAGTTGAAACTGCTGATACTCGCATAGCCCCCCAGAAAGATTGTTTGAAATAGTCCTAAATATTGAGGGTGACATACAACGCAAAATTAAAGTGGTTTTTTGGGATAATCTTACCACCACATATGATATTTTTTTGGCGGAGAAAGATTGGCCTCCGGCTTTCATTTTGGACGCCCCTAGGGGAGAGGAAGTTATACTTCATTCCTTTGGGCACGCAGTGCCCACGGAGGAGTCTACTAGGTTGGCCGGGGAGTGGGCACAGGTGCTTGCGCCTGCGTTATATCGTAATCAGGTTGGCTGGGATAAATGTTCTCCCAATCACAAGATTCCATTGCGATCCGGTCCCCAGCCTCAACCCCAATATCCCATGCGTCGCGAGGCAAGACCTCACGTCGCGTCCATCCTTGAACAATTGGAATATCAAGGAGTGATTGAGACATGTGTGTCACCCATGAATAATCCTTTATTCACTGTAACGAAGCCTGACGGGTCGTACCGCCTAGTTTTGGATTACAGGCATTTAAACTCGCATTGCCGGACGTGTGCGGTACAAAATACTCATAGTTCGGCTCTCGTAGATAGTCTTGTGAGACTTATCAAATGGCTTTTATTGCCATAACCTGGCCCCTCTTAGTTATGAGTGGACAGCTTTTACCTCGGGTGGCAAACAAAAATTGTTCAAGAGGCTCCCGATGGGCTATAAAAACAGCCCTGGAGTTTTTGCCACCCGCGTGGTCTCTCTCTTGGAGATGGTAGACCCGGAAGCGTACTCGTATGTTGATGACATCTATCTGACAGACGACGAGTTGCTTCCACACCTTGCTCGTGTGGATAACATAGTGACTATGTTTGCAGACTTCGGTTACAAGTTTAACTTTAAGAAGTCCCACATCGCTGAATTTACAGTGTTGTTCTTGGGGTACGAACTCAATAATGAAGGTCGAGGCTTGGCACCGCAGTTCCTTGAAAAATGCGCAAACCTTCGTATCCCTACGACACTGAAAAAACTACAATCCTTGCTGGGTTTTCTGAATTTCGGTCGATCCTAAATTCCTGATTATGCCCAGTGTATCAAGACGCTTTATGCCTTGATACAACCAACTTTTACCAGATCTTGCTGGCTGCCAGAGCACTCGTTGGCATTGTATACTTTGCAAACTGATCTTCTTACAGCTAAATATCTAAAAACTCGTGACAACCACACCAACCTGGTCATTAGAATTGTTCCAGGCGCGGAAGGTTTCACGTACTTAACGTTCAATGAGGGTGACACAGTCCCCATTGCTTACAAATCTCATCTGTACACTTCGGCTGAGCTGCGATTTTCCACTGTTGAAAAAGTCTTAACAGCAGTTCAGATGGCGATCCTGAAAGAACGAGCGCTATCACAGGGAAAACGCATGCTGGTGGTAACACCGTTTCCTGCTCTCGAAGCAGTCACTAAAGCTAGTGTACCAAATTCTAAGGCTTTGCATCCACGGTGGATACAATGGGCGACCTCCTTAGCTTCGCCTGACGTCGAATACATCTTTGACGCGGCGTTGCAGACTCAAGAGAGTCTGGAGTATGAGTTCGTTCATCCTGCTCCTCTGTCATTGCGCCCCATCGAGGTATACCATTGTGTCATATACACTGACGGGTCGGCGCAACCCGCAACTGGATCAAGGCACACTTATTCAGCGGCTTGCGCAATTGTAGTCGGTACTTTCGTGAATGGAGAGTTCAAATCTGATGCAGTGCATACGCAGTCATTGGGTGATTGTACCGCGCAACTGGCTGAGCTTCGTGCTCTGGTGCTTGCACTTGAGTTTGCTGATCACAGAGTCACTACTCTTATAGTGAGTGACTCTTACTATTGTGTTCAATCTTACAACGACAATTTGCTTTTTTGGATTATGAATGGTTTTCGTGATTCCAAAGGTAGCGCAGTGAAGCATAAAACGCTTTGGGCTCGAGTGTCGCAACTCAAAGGGAGTCTGCCACTTGTGAATGTAATTCACGCTCTTGGTCACCAACGAGTTGGTGTTCATGCTGTCGGTAACAGTTTGGCTGACGAGGCAGCTAAAACAGCAGTGGCAACATATTTAGTAGCAGCAGTTACAAGATCAAAATCAAAGATAGATGCTGACATCTTGGCAGCTATTGCTGCCTCTGAGACAGGGACAAACTTCCCTAGAGGTTTCCCTTCTCGATACCATTATCACTTAAGTCCGGATAACGTCCCGTTAGTGAGGATTAACGACGTTGGTGATAGATTGATTCCCAACGCGGACTGCAGACCAAATTTGATAACAGCTGCCCACGAAGGTGTTGCATCTGCGCACGCTGGAGTGTCAGCAACTGTGTCTCTTTTACAGCAACTTTACTGGTGGTACGGTTTGTATAAACAAGCACGGGCTTATGTGCTTAATTGTGACATTTGCCAGCAGATTAAACCTTCTTCTGTTGCGCGTCCACCTCCAACGCAGTTGCATATCTCTAATCAACCACTAGCGTGTGTTTATTTAGATCACTACGGTCCTTTTACCTCTGATACTGCGTACAAGTACATCTTGGTTGCAGTGGATTCGTGCACACGTTTTCTGTGGGTGTGGCCACAAAGGAGTGCTGATGCCAGGACTGTCATCAAAGCATTGCATGTCTTTATAGGGAGTTTTGCGTGTGGTACCCTTCACTCTGATCAGGGCCCGGCGTTCGCCTCTAAGGCGTACAAAGAAGCAATGAGAAGTTTGGGGGTCCAAGTCAAATTTTCGTCTCCATACCGGCCTGAGGGCAATAGTGTTGTGGAACGGATGAACCGTGACCTAAAGCAATCGTTGACAGCCAAGGTGTTAGGTACAGGCCGGAACTGGCTTGCCCACTTTTATGACGTCCAACGTGCACTTAATAACCTCCCTAGAAGGTCTCTGGGTGGGCGGATCCCGTACATGATGCTCTTTGGAGTGAGAATGTTTGTTCCGGACCTTGATGGTCTAGACATGGCGGCGGCTGCCGCACCTTTTGACCTCGATGACCACTGTGCTGTATTACAGAATCTACAAGAAGCAAGAGACACTCTAGCGAAGGAACACGTGCCCTCTACATCTGAAGAAGCGCTCCCGATTCCGGTGGTCGGCTGGCTGCCTCGAGTTGGTGACCTGGTCCGTGAGAAGGTGGAGAACAAGAAGGAGTTTGGCCCCTCTTATCGTGCACCAGTCCCGGTGCTTGGAGTATTGGGTACACGTACAGTTGTTTTACCACCACTTCCTGGTCGCAAGGAAGACAGGTACATTTCAATTGAAAATGTCAAGCTACACAGGGTGGCCAATTCTCCATAGTATGACACCTTCGGTTTCCTGCCCTTCAATACTGAGAAACTCTGTTGTGTTGTCACCCTCTATCATCGTGCATGAGGTTTCCATTGAGATGCATACAGTTTCAGACCTGCCTGTGCCTCCTTCTGCTGGTGGATTGCCTGGTGATCCGGAGTATGCTTATCCTACAGAAGTCGCTTTGCCCCTATTAAATACAACAACACTTACCCAGTCACATTCTTCCTTTGAAACTGAATCATTGACTTCCACTGTCCCTTCCAAAATCTCTATATTTTTTGCCTGGTTCAAGAGACATTTTTTGGTTGCACCTTGGACTTACATCTGGTTGGTGCTAATTTGTATTTTTTTATTCATGACAATTGGCTTTGTGGTAGTGTTTTTTAGACTTATCAATGGACACTACCTGAATGAGCGTTCTACAATTCAATTAATTGATGGAACTTTGGCCACCCATTCCTCATCACACATCATGAAAAGAGACCAGACGTTTGTGAACATCACCCCCTGGCCTGTACGTGATGGGATTGCTTGGGATGCGGTGAACTTTCAAATTCATGGTCCCACCGAAGTTATTAATGTGCTGTGAGAAGTTGGCCTGGTATATGATGCTCACTAGTTAAAGTGATCACCTTGTACCATGCCAAGCAACCCTTATGGTGTGGTTGTAAGTCAACCTTTTCGGACTAGCTGCCCTAGTGGTAGCGTAGGCTAAGCAGTCTTTGAGGCTAAACTCGTGAAGCGTGTTAAGCCAGCTGTTTTACCAAATGTAACCCCCTTTTATACCAATGAAAGGACACCACACAGATATATATTCAAAATATATATGTATTTATTTCTCAAAGTAACCCCTAGTCTCTTTATGAGCACAGGAGCACAAATCGTCAAACAAGATTATCACAGAATACACAGAAGTTGCACGTTATATGGATAGGCCCTGGTGGCCACTCAAACCATATACTAAAATAGTGGTATAAGTACCACGAACAGAAAAGGGAAAAGGCCTAGGGCCTCTAGAATCGCTGGGCCTACAAGGAGCTAACGTCAGTTAGTGACCAGGAGGTCCACGGGTGGCGTGTGCAGAGCAAATAGTCACACGCGTGCTCCCATAGGTTTCAATGGGTGCGTAAAAAGTACAAAGTTACTGCAAAGGAGATCTTCCGGGTTGACTAGGAACTTAAGATTTGGAACACAGGCACTAGAGATGTAATACTACACTTGGGCACAGGTGTGCCAGCTTTACCTCACCCACAGGAAGCGGGTGCATAGGCCTCGAAGTGCGTCGGGTTTCTTCTATCTGTTCCGTGGAGCTTGAAGACAAAGATGCTGCAGGCGGTCGGTCCGGGAGAGATGCAGTGGATCCAAGAGTGGATCGGAGATGTTGAAGACCTGTAAGCAGAGGGGACAGTGTTCACAGTCACTAGCCAGTGACCCGCGTGGCACCAGGTGGGTACCAGGCGATGTTGGGTGCAAACAGGTGATGAGGGGTAGCTTGTCTCCGCAGCCACGGGGTCCCTGAAGGTCGACGACGTCCAGGAGTCGGCTCACGAGCTGTCCCACGCAGGCTCTCGCTGTCGGCGGTGTCGGCGACTTGATCGAAGCAAACAAGCCTTGGCAAAAGCAATTGTAGGAGGATTCGGAAATCAGCTGTTGGTTCTGACCAGCAAGGTCAGAGGGATTGCTCCTTTGGAGGGGAGCAAGGGCCAGTCTGGAGCAACCAGACCAGCAGTGTATTTTGTAGAGTTCGTCGCCAAGATGGCCACTAGCCAGCGGGCCAGCAACCGGTTAGGCGCGTCGAGTGGCAAAATGCAGAAGGGCCCCACGCAGATCGTGGAGATGCTGGAGGGCTCACCTTTGGTGCAGATGCTGCTCGGGGGTTGGGCTTCTCAGATCCCAAAGCACAACTTGGAGGGAGCCTCGGTTGTTGCACTTGTCAGCTTGTCATAGTCGTTCCAAGATGGCTGGCTCCACGTATCTCGGTGCCTCCACGGGTCTCCTCTTTTCAGGGACTGTGGATTGGGCGGTGAGAGGTCTGGAGGTCCAGGTCTTGTCAGTCTCTGGGCTCGGGCTCCGGCGGGAGGCGGCGGCAAAGCAGACGGTGATTCGCTGGATGGTGCTTGCGTTAGCAAGGTGGTCACTCCCTGACCACAGGGGAGATTTTCTTCAGTCTTCTGTGCAGCAGAATGTCGAAGTTCCCGTCTTCTTCTTAGTTTCAAGTTGATTCCAGGATGTCTGAAGTCTTAGGACACAGCTCCTACCTTTAAGCGGATTCTAGGGGCCGGACTACCTGCTAGGTCCCTCCCTAAGGGTGGGACCAGGAAGGGGGGTGGTTACACCCCCAATCCTTTGTCCAGCTCGCCCCAGGCCCGGGACTGGTGTGCCCCAGGACCGGTTTGAACTGGCATATGCACCGAGGCTCCTTGTGAGCCACAGGCATGTCTGGTTTCTTTCAAGCCCTACCTGACCAATACACAAAATCCTGTCTGGGGTGGTGCACGCACCTCCCCTGGCAGGAAACCCTTTGTCCACACCTCCCAAGCTGGAAGGACTCCCAGCAGCAGGAGGGCAGACTTGTGTCTGTGGTGGCAGCATCCATTTTGTGGAGCTGAGGCTATGTCTGATTTTACCCGGGTTTCAGGTACTGTACATGTCGTGTCCCTCTAGAAGGGTGGAATGCTAACCCCGTCGCCAGAATTGG
Source organism: Triturus cristatus (assembly GCF_964204655.1). Classification (NCBI taxonomy): domain Eukaryota; kingdom Metazoa; phylum Chordata; class Amphibia; order Caudata; family Salamandridae; genus Triturus; species Triturus cristatus. The sequence continues at coordinate 104,952 of NW_028188247.1, forward strand.
CGAGGGGTTAGTATTCCAATTCGTATGACACCTTACTCGACATGTTTTGATAAAGCCAAACCAAAGATAGCATTTAACCGCGAGGTTCATAATGCACTTAAGAGTATATGGTATGACGATATCTGGAAACAGTAGAAGGAAGTTGTTCCGACCACTGCAGACAGGCTCAGCTCATGCCAGAGCACCATCTCACATGGAACCAAGCACTCTGCCTTCAGGATTGTTAAGGCCTGCCATAGGAGTGACTTATAGGTTACCAGGTGTCCCATTTAAGGTTAGGTATAGGTATACTACACCTAAGTAAGAGGTGATTACACCAACTTACCCCAGCTGAGTGATCAGCCAGTTGTGTCAGATTGTTAGGCCAAGCCTGGGGTGGCATAATACATGCTGCAGCCCTTGGCAGGCCTTGGGTACACCAATGCCCTGGGTACCTAGTGTACACTGGTACAGGGGCTGACAGGGTGATCCACTTCCAATTGGTTATGCACCTAGGGTGCATAGTTTTAATTTAGTAGAGAGAACAGCAGGCTGGGGGTCTGATTGGCAGGCCCACAGCCTCAATATGTCAAAAACCAGTGAAGCAAAAAGCAACAATTTGGGGTGACCATAGGATAGCAGACCCTACTCTCCTACACAACCCCCCCCCCAAACGCTGGGACATTAAACTAGCCTTGACCAGTCTCGTCTTCATGTCCTAAGTGGAAGTACCTGGAGAGACCATCTGCATTCCCATGGTCAGTACCTGGCCGGTGCTCCACTGTAAAGTCCATCCCCTGTAGGGAAATGGACCACCTAAGCAGTTTGGGGTTTTCACCCTTCATCTGATTTAGCCACAAGAGGGGCTTATGGTCGGTCTGAATCTTGAAGTGAGTGCCAAACAAGTATGGCCTCAGCTTCTTCAGGGCCCACACCACAGCAAAGGCCTCCCTCTCAATAGCTGACCAATTCTTCTCTCTGGGGGTCAACCTTCTGCTAATAAAAGCAATGGGTTGGTCTTGACCATCTACATTAAGTTGTGACAGCACAGCTCCCACACCCAACTCAGAAGCATCTGTTTGGACAATAAACTCTTTGGAGTAGTCAGGACTTTTCAGGATAGGTGCAGAGCACATGGCCTTCTTCAGGTCATCAAATGCCTTTTGACAGCTTACTGTCCACTGAACCTTTTTGGGCATCTTCTTGGATGTCAGATCATTAAGAGGAGTCACAATGGACCCATCGTTCTTAACAAACTTCCTGTAGTACCCAGTCAAGCCCAAGAAAGCTCGAACTTGAGTCTGGGTGGTTGGAGGGGACCAGTCCTTGATGGATTGTATCTTACTCTCCAGTGGTTGAACTTGGCCTCCACCTACAAGGTGGCCCAAATACACAACCTTACTCTGCCCTATCTGGCACTTAGTAGCCTTGATAGTGAGGCCTGCCCTTTGCAGAGCCTCAAGAGCCTTCTTCAGGTGGATCAGGTGATCCTCCCAGGTGGAACTAAAGACAGCAATGTCATCAAGATATGCTGCGCAAAAGTCATCCAACCCAGTAAGGACTTGGTTCACCAGCCTTTGGAAGGTGGCAGGTGCATTCTTCAGACCAAAGGGCATCACCACAAACTGATAATGCCCACCTGGGGTTGAGAATGCTGTTTTGGCCTTAGACTCCTCAGCTAATCTGATTTGCCAATAGCCAGCTGTCAAGTCAAATGTGCTCAAAAACTTTGCAGAAGCTAGTTTGTCTATGAGCTCATCTGCCCTTGGAATAGGGTGTGCATCTGTCCTGGTGACAGCATTGAGTCCTCTGTAATCCACACAGAACCTCATCTCTCTCTTGCCATCTTTGGTGTGAGGTTTGGGGACCAGAACCACTGGGCTAGCCCAGGGGCTCTCTGAGGGTTCAATGACACCTAATTCCAGCATTTTATGTACCTCAGCCTTTATACAGTCCCTGACGTGGTCAGGTTGTCTGTAAAGTTTGTTCTTTACAGGCAGACTGTCACCAGTGTCCACAACATGGGTACACCAGTCAGTTTGACTAGGTATCAAGGAAAACATATGTGAAAATGATTGTAGAACCTGTCTACATTCAGTCTGCTGATGGGCAGTGAGGTTGCCTCCAAGGGTCACTCCTTCAACTGAGCCATCTTCAGGGTTCTGAGACAACAGGTCTGGGAGAGGGTCACTCTCTTCCTCCTGTCCCTCATCTGTAGCCATGAGCAAGCCCATGTCTGCCCTGTCAACATATGCTTTAAGCCTGTTAACATGGAGTACCCGGTGGGGACTCATGGGAGTTCCTAGGTCCACCAAGTAGGTGACCTCTCCCTTCTTTTCCAGGATTGTATGGGGTCCAGACCATTTGTCTTGGAGTGCTGCTGGGGCCACTGGCTCCAACACCCATACCTTCTGTCCTGGCTGATACTCAACCAAGACAGCCTTTTGGTCATGCCAAGCTTTCTGTAAGGCCTGGCTTGCCTCAAGGTTTTTGGATGCCTTCTCCATATACTCAGCCATCCTGGAGCGGAGACCAAGTACATAGTCCACTATGTCTAGCTTAGGCTTTTTGAGAGGTAACTCCCATCCTTCCTTCACCAAACACAGTGGGCCTCTCACAGGGTGCCCAAACAACAATTCAAAGGGGCTGTAGCCAACTCCTTTTTGTGGGACCTCTCTGTAAGCAAACAGAAGGCAGGGTAGAAGGATGTCCCATCTTCGCCTGAGCTTTTCAGGTAATCCTTTGATCATACCCTTTAGGGTCTTGTTGAATCTCTCAACAAGCCCATTGCATTGTGGGTGATAAGGGGTGGTGAACTTGTAGTTGACACCACATTCCTTCCACATAGCTGTCAAGTATCCTGACATAAAGTTGGTACCTCTGTCAGATACTACCTCCTTAGGAAACCCCACTCTGGAGAATACTCCCAGCAGGGCCCTGGCCACAACAGGTGCTGTAGTGGTCCTAAGGGGAATTGCCTCTGGATACCTGGTGGTATGATCCACTACCACCAGTATAAATCTGTGCCCAGATGCAGTGGGAGGATCCATGGGACCCACTATGTCTATTCCCACTCTTTCAAAGGGGACCCCCACCACAGGTAGTGGTATTAGGGGGGCCTTTGTTGTGCCACCTGATTTGCCACTGGCTTGGCAGGTGACACAGGAGCGACAAAACTCCTTTGTATCTTCATTCATATGAGGCCAGTGAAAGTGAGGGACAAGCCTGTCCCAAGTCTTGTTCTGGCCTAAGTGTCCTGCTAAAGGAATGTCATGGGCCAAGGTAAGAAGGAAGCCCCTAAATTGCAGAGGTATGACCAACCTCCTGGTAGCACCAGGCTTGGGGTCTCTAGCCTCTGAATAAAGGAGCCCTTCATCCCAATACACTTTATGGGTACCTTGAGCATTCCCAGCAGCCTCAGCAGCAGCCAGCTGTCTGAGGGGTTCAAGAGAGGGACAGGATAACTGAGCCTGCCTCAAGTCAGCCCTTGAAGGTCCCCCTGTCCCCAGAAACTCAACCTGATCAGGTTCAAGCTCTTCAGGGACAGTTCCTTCAGGGTCCTCTAGATCAGCTTCCTGGGAAGGCTGATCATCACTCTGAGGCAGGGGGGAAGGCACAGCCTTGACCCTCCTGTTCTTCTTCTTGGTAGGTGCTTGGTCCATTGTTCCAGGATCCAAGACCTGAGGTTCAGTGAGGCACTTTTTGGCCTGTGACCTGGTCACAGCAAGGACATGTGATGATATACCTAACATCTCTGCATGAGTCCTGTACTCCACTTCTGACCATAGAGAACTCTCTAGGTCATTGCCCAACAAACATTCTACTGGGAGGTCTGCACTAACCACAACCCTTTTGAGGCCAGTTACCCCTCCCCATGAGAAGTTAACAACTGCCACACTATGTGAAGTAGTGGCATTGCTGGCATTGGTCACCAGGTAGTTCTCACCTGGTATGTACTGTCCAGGGTCCACAAAGCCTGGTGTCACCATAGTGACACTGGCACATGTGTCCCTGTAGGCTTGAGCCACTTTGTCATTAATTAAAGGAGTCTGTCTGTACTTGCCCAGGTTACTGGGGCTCACAGTCAGGGACAAATCAATGTCCCCATCACAGATCAAGACTGCCTGTGTAAGGGTTCTGTCTAAGTCAGAATCTCCTTCAGTTCCCATAGTGATTCCCACTACACTCTTTGTCTGGGGACCAACACTGCTAACAGTAGTACTGGGAGCAGGTGCCTTAGGGGCAACAGTGTTGGGGGCTCCACCCTTTTTGCAATCACTAGTCCAGTGAGTTGTATTTTTACAATGATTGCACCAGGGTTTCTTCTGACCTTCTTTCTTCTTCTTGGACTGTTGGGACCCACCCTCCTTAGCAGTAGTTTGGGGCCCTGTTGAAGACTTCTGGTCTTTAGGTTTCTGATCTCCACCCTTTTGGTCTGTTTTCTTCTGATCACCCCCTTGGCCCTGGTTCTGGTTCTTTTGCTTAACCCTGGTTCTGACCCATTTGTCTGCCTTCTTTCCCAATTCTTGGGGAGAAGTCAGATCAGAGTCAACCAAGTGTTGATGCAGTTGCTGGTTTTGACAGTTATTTAAAATCTGTTCTCTCATCATCAAATTATACAATCCTGTAAAATCAGATACCTTACTTCCCAGCAACCAACCCTCCAAAGCCTTAGTGGCACATTCAACATATTCAGACCAGTCCTGAGTCTGTGTCTTTTGGGTGTCTCTGAACATTAACCTGTATTGTTCAGTGGTTAAGCCTAACCCATCTACCAGAACACTCTTCAGGACTCTGTAGTTTCTGACATCCTCTTCTCTAACAGTGAGGAGTCTGTCTCTGCCTCTTCCTTCAAAGGAGAGCCAGAGGATTGCTGCCCACTGGTCTTCAGGAACCTGCTGTACTTTGCAGGCTCTCTCAAGAGCAGTTATCCATTTGTGGATGTCATCCCCACTTTTGTAGGGGGGCACAACCTTAGACAGGTTCCTATTGTCAAAGACCCTATCTTTGTCCTTAGGGACAATGCTGCCACCAGTGGGTATAGACCCACTCTCTCTAGGTTGCCTAGCCTTGTTCAGTTTTTCTTCCATCAGGGCTACTTCTAGCTCCTGCTTCCTGATCCTCAGCTGGGCTTCCTGCATTCTGGCCTCATGTTCCCTCCTCTGAGGGGTGGTCATCCTTTTCCTGGAGTGACCTTGAGAGCCTCTAGAGCCATGAGAAGCATTGGAGTCACCTGAGCGATTCCTTTGCCTCCCAAGCCCTGTGTTAAGTCCACTGGGGAGATCCAATGGGGTGAACCCATTGTCAGTCCCCAATAGCCTTAGTTTAGCTGGGCCAAGTATAATACTTGGCACTGGGCTAGTTCTCCCTTCATCATCACTACTTTCTGTATCCTCACCACTTTCCTCCCCTGTAGTATGGTTCTCATCTAAGGGATGGCTATTGGAACTGGGTACCTCTGTAGTATCTTCAGAAGGGGGGCCTCCTGTTCCTGACCCTAAGGGGGCTAACTGGGAAGCTTTCTTGAGTGCTCTCTGATTCTCATCATTCTGTAAGAGCTCTCTGAGCTCAGCAGAGTTTGGGTTCTTGGGCTGTTTAAGGCCTCTAAGAGTTGCCAAATGCCTGAGCTCATTCTGATTAAGGGTAGCAAAGCTGGATGTTGCCCTCTGGGGGTCACTCTCAACAGAGATGGGTACAGTGGACCCCTCTGCCCCGGCCATTGCTCTTAAGTGTGGGTGGATGTGTTGCAATCTACCTACACTTGTGTTTACCTACTAAACCTATCTAGTAGTTGTAGTCAGGGTGTGCTACTCCCTTTGCTCTACAACAACTAAGTTCAGTAGAACTTATGTATATCTAATCTTGTTTTATATGTACCTACAGGTACCTATGTGATCTTTCAATTGGTAACCAAGAGATTACAATGGTAAAACACAGCAAGCTCAAATCCAACCGCTGCTCACCAATGTGAGAAGTTGGCCTGGTATATGATGCTCACTAGTTAAAGTGATCACCTTGTACCATGCCAAGCAACCCTTATGGTGTGGTTGTAAGTCAACCTTTTCGGACTAGCTGCCCTAGTGGTAGCGTAGGCTAAGCAGTCTTTGAGGCTAAACTCGTGAAGCGTGTTAAGCCAGCTGTTTTACCAAATGTAACCCCCTTTTATACCAATGAAAGGACACCACACAGATATATATTCAAAATATATATGTATTTATTTCTCAAAGTAACCCCTAGTCTCTTTATGAGCACAGGAGCACAAATCGTCAAACAAGATTATCACAGAATACACAGAAGTTGCACGTTATATGGATAGGCCCTGGTGGCCACTCAAACCATATACTAAAATAGTGGTATAAGTACCACGAACAGAAAAGGGAAAAGGCCTAGGGCCTCTAGAATCGCTGGGCCTACAAGGAGCTAACGTCAGTTAGTGACCAGGAGGTCCACGGGTGGCGTGTGCAGAGCAAATAGTCACACGCGTGCTCCCATAGGTTTCAATGGGTGCGTAAAAAGTACAAAGTTACTGCAAAGGAGATCTTCCGGGTTGACTAGGAACTTAAGATTTGGAACACAGGCACTAGAGATGTAATACTACACTTGGGCACAGGTGTGCCAGCTTTACCTCACCCACAGGAAGCGGGTGCATAGGCCTCGAAGTGCGTCGGGTTTCTTCTATCTGTTCCGTGGAGCTTGAAGACAAAGATGCTGCAGGCGGTCGGTCCGGGAGAGATGCAGTGGATCCAAGAGTGGATCGGAGATGTTGAAGACCTGTAAGCAGAGGGGACAGTGTTCACAGTCACTAGCCAGTGACCCGCGTGGCACCAGGTGGGTACCAGGCGATGTCGGGTGCAAACAGGTGATGAGGGGTAGCTTGTCTCCGCAGCCACGGGGTCCCTGAAGGTCGACGACGTCCAGGAGTCGGCTCACGAGCTGTCCCACGCAGGCTCTCGCTGTCGGCGGTGTCGGCGACTTGATCGAAGCAAACAAGCCTTGGCAAAAGCAATTGTAGGAGGATTCGGAAATCAGCTGTTGGTTCTGACCAGCAAGGTCAGAGGGATTGCTCCTTTGGAGGGGAGCAAGGGCCAGTCTGGAGCAACCAGACCAGCAGTGTATTTTGTAGAGTTCATCGCCAAGATGGCCACTAGCCAGCGGGCCAGCAACCGGTTAGGCGCGTCGAGTGGCAAAATGCAGAAGGGCCCCACGCAGATCGTGGAGATGCTGGAGGGCTCACCTTTGGTGCAGATGCTGCTCGGGGGTTGGGCTTCTCAGATCCCAAAGCACAACTTGGAGGGAGCCTCGGTTGTTGCACTTGTCAGCTTGTCGTAGTCGTTCCAAGATGGCTGGCTCCACGTATCTCGGTGCCTCCACGGGTCTCCTCTTTTCAGGGACTGTGGATCGGGCGGTGAGAGGTCTGGAGGTCCAGGTCTTGTCAGTCTCTGGGCTCGGGCTCCGGCGGGAGGCGGCGGCAAAGCAGACGGTGATTCGCTGGATGGTGCTTGCGTTAGCAAGGTGGTCACTCCCTGACCACAGGGGAGATTTTCTTCAGTCTTCTGTGCAGCAGAATGTCGAAGTTCCCGTCTTCTTCTTAGTTTCAAGTTGATTCCAGGATGTCTGAAGTCTTAGGACACAGCTCCTACCTTTAAGCGGATTCTAGGGGCCGGACTACCTGCTAGGTCCCTCCCTAAGGGTGGGACCAGGAAGGGGGGTGGTTACACCCCCAATCCTTTGTCCAGCTCGCCCCAGGCCCGGGACTGGTGTGCCCCAGGACCGGTTTGAACTGGCATATGCACCGAGGCTCCTTGTGAGCCACAGGCATGTCTGGTTTCTTTCAAGCCCTACCTGACCAATACACAAAATCCTGTCTGGGGTGGTGCACGCACCTCCCCTGGCAGGAAACCCTTTGTCTACACCTCCCAAGCTGGAAGGACTCCCAGCAGCAGGAGGGCAGACTTGTGTCTGTGGTGGCAGCATCCATTTTGTGGAGCTGAGGCTATGTCTGATTTTACCCGGGTTTCAGGTACTGTACATGTCGTGTCCCTCTAGAAGGGTGGAATGCTAACCCCGTCGCCAGAATTGGCGAGGGGTTAGTATTCCAATTCGTATGACACCTTACTCGACATGTTTTGATAAAGCCAAACCAAAGATAGCATTTAACCGCGAGGTTCATAATGCACTTAAGAGTATATGGTATGACGATATCTGGAAACAGTAGAAGGAAGTTGTTCCGACCACTGCAGACAGGCTCAGCTCATGCCAGAGCACCATCTCACATGGAACCAAGCACTCTGCCTTCAGGATTGTTAAGGCCTGCCATAGGAGTGACTTATAGGTTACCAGGTGTCCCATTTAAGGTTAGGTATAGGTATACTACACCTAAGTAAGAGGTGATTACACCAACTTACCCCAGCTGAGTGATCAGCCAGTTGTGTCAGATTGTTAGGCCAAGCCTGGGGTGGCATAATACATGCTGCAGCCCTTGGCAGGCCTTGGGTACACCAATGCCCTGGGTACCTAGTGTACACTGGTACAGGGGCTGACAGGGTGATCCACTTCCAATTGGTTATGCACCTAGGGTGCATAGTTTTAATTTAGTAGAGAGAACAGCAGGCTGGGGGTCTGATTGGCAGGCCCACAGCCTCAATATGTCAAAAACCAGTGAAGCAAAAAGCAAAAATTTGGGGTGACCATAGGATAGCAGACCCTACTCTCCTACATGTGCCAACTGTTTTTCGTGTTTCTATGGGTGATGTGGTTAAACAAAACATCCGCTCAGATGATTGGGATGTACAAGCAATAGAAGCACTGTTTTCTGATTTAAAATATTATGCTGCATTTGATGCTGAAGATCTGTATTTAAATACTGCAAACATTGATGAGCAATTTTGTTTTCCACATTATGGCACACATTTCCTACACAGAGCAAATACTTTTCGAAATTTTGTTAATTTCACTCAATGGGAACATTGTCCTGTCCCTATGCCCGGCAGCTCTGCCACTTTATTGAAAAAATTCACATACTTTTCGGATTTTAGTGTGTCAAACCCTGATTCTTTTTATTTTAAGGTGGCGGTAGAACCCACTTCTAAGGTCAGACTGACACACACAAAATTATTATATTCCAAATCCTTTATGGATGAATTGGCTATTGGAGGTTATGACGTATGGAAAGCTACTATCGATCTTAAATCGGTTTGGGGAACTAAACCGTGGCAGGTACAAGGAACAGAAACTTTGCATCGTGCCTGTCTTATCCCAAACCATATTTTATTTTTAAATTCGTCTATTTTTCAGACCACCTGTTTTGGATTGGCAATATCTAAAAAATTAATTTCCCCCTCAATCCCTGATCTGGGTGCTTATCCTGGTTGGGAAAATCACTCAGACCTGTCCCTTACTATGTTGCAGTCCCTTGTTTCCAATGGCACCTTCAATATTTCAACATTGAATCCTGAGGGTTGGTTGGTATGGCAAACAAGCTCAGATTCCTGTCAACGTCGGTTTCTGGATTTGGCTCCGGGGTATACACAACTTAGGGTTGACCCTCGTTTCACATCTTCACACACGGTGACTACCTACTCTGTAGGTAAGTTATGTCATTCATGGCTGCAACACTCCACGTTAACTTCAGTTAAACTTCATTTGTCACGCTTAAATGAAAAAATAGATTTGAATGATTTCATTAAGGGTCCTGTAAATGGTAGATCTAAACGATGGGCTTATGCTATTTACAATGAAATTTGGAAATTGTCGCAAATTGAGGCTGCTTCTAGGTTACGTGCTATTGACCAGGCAAATATGGAATAAGTATTGGCTGTGATAGATAATAGTATTAATACATTGTCTTCTAGAATTTATACACTAGATAATATTGTTTCTTCTGTCGTAGACATTGTGCAAGATGATGTATCTGTGTTGTATCATGGTCAAAATCAATTGCGTTCAATTATGCAGTTTGCATGGACATTGCAAACGTTAAAGGCAGGGAAAGTCCCTTGGGATTACATGAATAGTTCATCATTGTTCCTTCCGTTTAATTTGACAGAAAAACAGCAGTTCATGTCCATGAAAGATGCAACTTATGCATTGCTGCACATTGAAAAATTAGAACCTTTACCTTTTTCTGTAGCTGAGTTAAATTCAGCCGTGTGGCTTATTTACGAATTAGTCACTTTACCGTTCAGTTTGTTCAAGTTTAGTTTGTGCATGAAACATTATGCCATCGGCAGATATGAACAACTTGGTGATGCATTCCTGCACAAAGTTTGGTCGCTTCCGTTCACTTACAGATGCGTAAGGGATGGCAAGGAGGTATACTTAAAGGGTGAAGAATGCACTTCCGCTCTTGATCACTCTGTGGTTTGTAGACATATACAATTACATGGCGCTTGCAATATACACGTTCCTAATTTAGCTTGTGTCCTAAAGGGGATTCCAATGCCAGTTATAACGTCTTCTTTTAAGCTGCTTGCCAACGGGAGTTATTTGCTTTTAAATAGTGAAGCTTGCTTCCAAGAGGAAATCACTGGAGCGGTCCGCAAAAGTTTCTGCCATCCAATTTAGCAAGGGAAAGGAACACACATGTTCATCAAGTATCAGAGCATCCAGCACCATGATAGGACAACTGTCAGTCTCCTCAATATGACTCCTTTCAAGGAATTCAATAGCTGCCTCTCCGATATCCCAGTTTCCAAGGACTCCGTGTGCAGCACCCAAAGCCATAAACCCGACACCAGAACAATCAAATTCATGAGCCACTAAGGGACACATTAATTCATCAAAATCCGGGTCAGGTGATGCCAAGTTTGACAGGCACAAGTCCAGAGCCCATTGGAAGGGACAATCTAGGCAATGAAAAACAGGTTGCACACACGTAAAAAAGGGAAACCGGAAAGACAATCCATACTTGACGCTTAATACCGCCAGTGGTAAGGTGCCGTAGAAATCAAGCATGCGGCTACGAAGATGGAGCAAGCGCAGCATTCTGTCTTGCAACTCCCGGTGTGCAGCCATACCGAAGTGCGCAAATCAACAAGAGGATCCCAGCCACCACAACGAGGAGCAAGGGGAACCCTCCGAAGACACTCGGAAAAATAGAATGTAAAAATGCGGGATCACACCAAAAACAGTCTGGAAAGATGTCACGAGGCCCGAGCCCACAATTATAAAAAAATGAACAAGGCCAGTCGTAGACGAAGCATTAAAGATAGTTTGAATCAAGGTTCCAAAATGGAGGGGGAGGTCGGTATTTAAAAGAGCTTGTACCTCAGTGCGTGTGTTCGCCACATTAAGAAGAAATGTTTCACGGGACGAAGTCAACGCAACCTCTTTTTGAGACAAAAGAGCCCTTATTCTGCTCATCCTATTGAACTCTGCGTTCAAGGTTGGAATCGCTGGCCAGATGGATATATCGAGTCGGCCTTGCGGGGGTGGGAAAAGGACGTTATTACAGCAAACTACTTTTTGCGAAACAGTGACTATGTAAGGAATACCCACTAGCATCCCACAGCAAGCTTCACTATTTAAAAGCAAATAACTCCCGTTGGCAAGCAGCTTAAAAGAAGACGTTATAACTGGCATTGGAATCCCCTTTAGGACACAAGCTAAATTAGGAGCGTGTATATTGCAAGCGCCATGTAATTGTATATGTCTACAAACCACAGAGTGATCAGGAGCGGAAGTGCATTCTTCACCCTTTAAGTATACCTCCTTGCCATCCCTTATGCATCTGTAAGTGAACGGAAGCGACCAAACTTCGTGCAGGAATGCATCACCAAGTTGTTCATATCTGCAGATGGCATAATGTTTCATGCACGAACTAAACTTAAACAAACTTAACGGTAAAGTGACTAATCCGTGTACTAACCACACGGCTGAATTTAACTCAGCTACAGAAAAAGGTAAAGGTTCTAATTTTTCAATGTGCAGCAATGCATAAGTTGCATCTTTCATGGACATGAACTGCTGTTTTTCTGTCAAATTAAACGGAAGGAACAATGATGAAATATTCATGTAATCCCAAGGGACTTTCCCTGCCTTTAACATTTGCAATGTCCATGCAAACTGCATAATTGAACGCAATTGATTTTGACCATGATACAACACAGATACATCATCTTGCACAATGTCTACGACAGAAGAAACAATATTATCTAGTGTATAAATTCTAGAAGACAATGTATTAATACGATTATCTATCACAGCCAATACTTTTTCCATATTGGCCTGGTCAATAGCACGTAACCTAGAAGCAGCCTCAATTTGCGACAATTTCCAAATTTCATTGTAAATAGCATAAGCCCATCGTTTAGATTTACCATTTACAGGACCCTTAATGAAATCATTCAAATCTATTTTTTCATTTAAGCGTGACAAATGAAGTTTAACTGAAGTTAACGTGGAATGTTGCAGCCATGACTGACATAACTTACCTACAGAGTAAGTAGTCACCGTGTGTGAAGATGTGAAACGAGGGTCAACCCTAAGTTGAGTATACCCCGGAGCCAAATCCAGAAACCGACGTTGACAGGAATCTGAGCTTGTTTGCCATACCAACCAACCCTCAGGATTCAATGTTGAAATATTGAAGGTGCCATTAGAAACAAGGGACTGCAACATAGTAAGGGACAGGTCTGAGTGATTTTCCCAACCAGGATAAGCACCCAGATCAGGGATTGAGGGGGAAATTAATTTTTTAGATATTGCCAATCCAAAACAGGTGGTCTGAAAAATAGACGAATTTAAAAATAAAATATGGTTTGGGATAAGACAGGCACGATGCAAAGCTTCTGTTCCTTGTACCTGCCACGGTTTAGTTCCCCAAACCGATTTAAGATCGATAGTAGCTTTCCATACGTCATAACCTCAAATAGCCAATTCATCCATAAAGGATTTGGAATATAATAATTTTGTGTGTGTCAGTCTGACCTTAGAAGTGGGTTCTACCGCCACCTTAAAATAAAAATAATCAGGGTTTGACACACTAAAATCCAAAAAGTATGTGAATTTTTTCAATAAAGTGGCAGAGCTGCCGGGCATAGAAACAGGACAATGTTCCCATTGAGTGAAATTAACAAAATTTCGAAAAGTATTTGCTCTGTGTAGGAAATGTGTGCCATAATGTTGAAAACAAAATTGCTCATCATAGTTTGCAGTATTTAAATACAGATCTTCAGCATCAAATGCAGCATAATATTTTAAATCAGAAAACAGTGCTTCTATTGCTTGTACATCCCAATCATCTGAGCGGATGTTTTGTTTAACTACATCACCCATTGTAGGAGAGTAGGGTCTGCTATCCTATGGTCACCCCAAATTTTTGCTTTTTGCTTCACTGGTTTTTGACATATTGAGGCTGTGGGCCTGCCAATCAGACCCCCAGCCTGCTGTTCTCTCTACTAAATTTAAACTATGCACCCTAGGTGCATAACCAATTGGAAGTGGATCACCCTGTCAGCCCCTGTACCAGTGTACACTAGGTACCCAGGGCATTGGTGTACCCAAGGCCTGCCAGGGGCTGAAGCATGGATTATGCCACCCCAGGCTTGGCCTAACAATTTGACACAACTGGCTGATCACTCAGCTGGGGTAAGTTGGTGTAACCACCTCTTACTTAGGTGTAGTATACCTATACCTAACCTTAAATGGGACACCTGGTAACCTATAAGTCACTCCTATGGCAGGCCTTAACAATCCTGAAGGCAGAGTGCTTGGTTCCATGTGAGATGGTGCTCTGGCATGAGCTGAGCCTGTCTGCAGTGGTCGGAACAACTTCCTTCTACTGTTTCCAGATATCGTCATACCATATACTCTTAAGTGCATTATGAACCTCGCGGTTAAATGCTATCTTTGGTTTGGCTTTATCAAAACATGTCGAGTAAGGTGTCATACGAATTGGAATACTAACCCCTCGCCAATTCTGGCGACGGGGTTAGCATTCCACCCTTCTAGAGGGACACGACATGTACAGTACCTGAAACCCGGGTAAAATCAGACATAGCCTCAGCTCCACAAAATGGATGCTGCCACCACAGACACAAGTCTGCCCTCCTGCTGCTGGGAGTCCTTCCAGCTTGGGAGGTGTGGACAAAGGGTTTCCTGCCAGGGGAGGTGCGTGCACCACCCCAGACAGGATTTTGTGTATTGGTCAGGTAGGGCTTGAGAGAAACCAGACATGCCTGTGGCTCACAAGGAGCCTCGGTGCATATGCCAGTTCAAACCGGTCCTGGGGCACACCAGTCCCGGGCCTGGGGCGAGCTGGACAAAGGATTGGGGGTGTAACCACCCCCCTTCCTGGTCCCACCCATAGGGAGGGACCTAGCAGGTAGTCCGGCCCCTAGAATCCGCTTAAAGGTAGGAGCTGTGTCCTAAGACTTCAGACATCCTGGAATCAACTTGAAACTAAGAAGAAGACGGGAACTTCGACATTCTGCTACACAGAAGACTGAAGGAAATCTCCCCTGTAGTCAGGGAGTGACCACCTTGCTAACGCAAGCACCATCCAGTGAATCAACGTCTGCTTTGCCGCCGCCTCCCGCCGGAGCCCGAGCCCAGAGACTGACAAGACCTGGACCTCCAGACCTCTCACCGCCCGATCCACAGTCCCTGAAAAGAGGAGACCCGTGGAGGCAACGAGACACGTGGAGCCAGCCATCTTGGAACGACGACGACAAGCTGCAAGTGCAACAACCGAGGCTCCCTCCAAGTTGTGCTTTGGGATCTGAGAAGCCCAACCCTCGAGCAGCATCTGCACCAAAGGTGAGCCCCCCAGCATCTCCACAATCTGCGTGGGGCCCTTCTGCATTTTGCCACTCAACGCGCCTAACCGGTTGCTGGCCCGCTGGCTAGTAGCCATCTTGGAGACGAACTTCACAAAATACACCGCTGGTCTGGTTGCTCCAGACTGGCCCTTGCTCCCCTCCAAAGGAGCAGTCCTTCTGACCTTGCTGGTCAGAACCATCAGCTTATTTCATCTCCTACAACAATTGCTTTTGCCAAGGCTTGTTTGCTTCGATCAAGTCGCTGACACCGCCGACAGCGAGAGCCTGCGTGGGACAGCTCGTGAACCAACCCCTGGACGTCGTCGTCCTCCAGGGACCACGTGGCTGCAGAGACAAGCTACACCTTTCTTCCTGTTTGCACCCGACATTGCCTGGTACCCACCTGGTGCCACGCTGGTCACTGGCTAGTGACTGTGAACACTGTCCCCTCTGCTTACAGGTCTTCAACATCTCTGATCCACTCTTGGATCCACCGCATCTCTCCCGGACCGACCGCCTGCAGCATCTTTGTCTTCAGGCTCCACGGAACAGATAGAAGAAACCCGACGCACTTCGAGGCCTATGCACCCGCTTCCTGTGGGTGAGGTAAAGCTGGCACTCCTGTGCCCAAGTGTAGTATTACATCTCTAGTGCCTGTGTTCCAAATCTTGAGTTCCTAGTCCATCCGGAAGATCCTCTTTGCAGTAACTTTGTACTTTTTACGCACCCATTGAAACCTATGGGAGCACGCGTGTGACTATTTGCTCTGCACACGCCACCCGTGGACCTCCTGGTCACTAACTGAAGTTAGCTCCTTGTAGGCCCAGCGATTCTAGAGGCCCTAGGCCTTTTCCCTTTTCTGTTCGTGGTACTTATACCACTATTTTAGTATATGGTTCGAGCGGCCACCAGGGCCTATCCATATAAAGTGCATCTTCTGTGTATTCTACTGTAATCTTGTTTGACGATTTGTGCTCCTGTGCTCATAAAGAGACTAGGGGTTACTTTGAGAAATAAATACATATATATTTTGAATATATATCTGTGTGGTGTCCTTTCATTGGTATAAAAGGGGGGTTGCATTTGGTAAAACAGCTGGCTTAACACGCTTCACGAGTTTAGCCTCAAAGACTGCTTAGCCTACGCTACCACTAAGGCAGCTAGTCCGAAAAGGTTGACTTACAACCACACCATAAGGGTTGCTTGGCATGGTACAAGGTGATCACTTTAACTAGTGAGCATCATATACCAGGCCAACTTCTCACATTGGTGAGCAGCGGTTGGATTTGAGCTTGCTGTGTTTTACCATTGTAATATCTTGGTTACCAATTGAAAGATCACATAGGTACCTGTAGGTACATATAAAACAAGATTAGATATACATAAGTTCTACTGAACTTAGTTGTTGTAGAGCAAAGGGAGTAGCACACCCTGACTACAACTACTAGATAGGTTTAGTAGGTAAACCCAAGTGTAGGTAGATTGCAACACATCCACCCACACTTAAGAGCAATGGCTGGGGCAGAGGGGTCCAATGTACCTATCTCTGTTGAGAGTGACCCCCAGAGGGCACCATCCATCTTTGCTACCCTTAACCAGAATGAGCTCAGGCATTTGGCAACTCTTAGAGGCCTTAAACAGCCCAAGAACCCTACCTCTGCTGAGCTCAGAGAACTCTTGCAAAATGATGAAAATCAGAGAGAGCTCAAGAAAGCTTCCCAGTTAGCCCCCTTAGGGTCAGGAACAGGAGCCCCCCCTTCTGAAGATGCTACAGAAGTACCCCTTTCCAATAGCCATCCCTTAGATGAGAACCATACTACAGAGGAGGAAAGTGGAGAGGATACAGAGAGTAGTGATGATGAAGGGAGAACTAGCCCAGTGCCAAGCGTTATACTTGGCCCAGCTAAACTAAGGCTATTGGGGACTGACAATGGGACCATCCCATTGGATCTCCCCAGTGGACTTAACCAGGGGCTTGGGAGGCAAAGGAATCGCTCAGGTGACTCTAATGCTTCTCATGCCTCTAGAGGCTCTCAAGGTCACTCCAGGAAAAGGATGACCACCCCTCAGAGGAGGGAACATGAGGCCAGAATGCAGGAAGCCCAGCTGAGGATCAGGAAGCAGGAGCTAGAAGTAGCCCTGATGGAAGAAAAACTGAGTAAGGCTAGGCAACCTAGAGAGAGTGGGTCTATACCCACTGGTGGCAGCATTGTCCCTAAGGACAAAGATAGGGTCTTTGATAATAGGAACCTGTCTAAGGTTGTGCCCCCCTACAAAAGTGGGGATGATATCCACAAATGGATAACTGCTCTTGAGAGAGCCTGCAAAGTACAGCAGGTTCCTGAAGACCAGTGGGCAGCAATCCTCTGGCTCTCCTTTGAAGGAAGAGGCAGAGACAGACTCCTCACTGTTAGAGAAGAGGATGTCAGAAATTACAGAGTCCTGAAGAGTGTTCTGGTTGATGGGTTAGGCTTAACCACTGAACAGTACAGGTTAATGTTCAGAGACACCCAAAAGACACAGACTCAGGACTGGTCTGAATACATTGAATGTGCCACTAAGGCTTTGGAGGGTTGGTTGCTGGGAAGTAAGGTATCTGATTTTACAGGATTGTATAATTTGATGATGAGAGAACAGATTTTAAATAACTGTCAAAACCAGCAACTGCATCAACACTTGGTTGACTCTGATCTGACCTCTCCCCAAGAATTGGGAAAGAAGGCAGACAAATGGGTCAGAACCAGGGTTAAGCAAAAGAACCAGAACCAGGGCCAAGGGGGTGATCAGAAGAAAACAGACCAAAAGGGTGGAGATCAGAAATCTAAAGACCAGAAGTCTTCAACAGGGCCCCAAACTACTGCTAAGGAGGGTGGGTCCCAACAACAATCCAAGGGAAAGAAGAAAGAAGGTCAAAAGAAACCCTGGTGCAATCATTGCAAGAATACAACTCACTGGACTAGTGATTGTAAGAAGGGTGGAGCCCCCAACACTGTTGCCCCTAAGGCACCTGCTCCCAGTACTACTGTTAGCAGTGTTGGTCCCCAGACAAAGGGTGTAGTGGGAATCACTATGGGAACTGAAGGAGATTCTGACTTAGACAGAACCCTGACACAGGCAGTCTTGATCTGTGATGGGGACATGGATTTGTCCCTGACTGTGAGCCCCAGTAACCTGGGCAAGTACAGACAGACTCCTTTAATTAACGAAAAAGTGGCTCAAGCCTACAGGGACACATGTGCCAGTGTCACTATGGTGACACCAGGCTTTGTGGACCCTGGACAGTACATACCAGGTGAGAATTACCTGGTGACCAATGCCAGCAATGCCACTACTTCACATAGTGTGGCAGTTGTTAACTTCTCATGGGGAGGGGTAACTGGCCTCAAAAGGGTTGTGGTTAGTGCAGACCTCCCAGTAGAATGTTTATTGGGCAATGACCTAGAGAGTTCTCTATGGTCAGAAGTGGAGTACAGGACTCATGCAGAGATGTTAGGTATATCATCACATGTCCTTGCTGTGACCAGGTCACAGGCCAAAAAGTGCCTCACTGAACCTCAGGTCTTGGATCCTGGAACAATGGATCAAGCACCTACCAAGAAGAAGAACAGGAGGGTCAAGGCTGTGCCTTCCCCCCTGCCTCAGATTGATGATCAGCCTTCCCAGGAAGCTGATCTAGAGGACCCTGAAGGAACTGTCCCTGAAGAGCTTGAACCTGACCAGGTTGAGTTTCTGGGGACAGGGGGACCTTCAAGGGCTGACTTGAGGCAGGCTCAGTTATCCTGTCCCTCTCTTGAACCCCTCAGACAGCTGGCTGCTGCTGAGGCTGCTGGGAATGCTCAAGGTACCCATAAAGTGTATTGGGATGAAGGGCTCCTTTATTCAGAGGCTAGAGACCCCAAGCCTGGTGCTACCAGGAGGTTGGTTATACCTCTGCAATTTAGGGGCTTCCTTCTTACCTTGGCCCATGATATTCCTTTAGCAGGACACTTAGGCCAGAACAAGACTTGGGACAGGCTTGTCCCTCACTTTCACTGGCCTCATATGAATGAAGATACAAAGGAGTTTTGTCGCTCCTGTGTGACCTGCCAAGCCAATGGCAAATCAGGTGGCACAACAAAGGCCCCCCTAATACCACTACCTGTGGTGGGGGTCCCCTTTGAAAGAGTGGGAATAGACATAGTGGGTCCCATGGATCCTCCCACTGCATCTGGGCACAGATTTATACTGGTGGTAGTGGATCATGCCACCAGGTATCCAGAGGCAATTCCCCTTAGGACCACTACAGCTCCTGTTGTGGCCAGGGCCCTGCTGGGAGTATTCTCCAGAGTGGGGTTTCCTAAGGAGGTAGTATCTGACAGAGGTACCAACTTTATGTCAGGATACTTGACAGCTATGTGGAAGGAATGTGGTGTCAACTACAAGTTCACCACCCCTTATCACCCACAATGCAATGGGCTTGTTGAGAGATTCAACAAGACCCTAAAGGGTATGATCAAAGGATTACCTGAAAAGTTCAGGCGAAGATGGGACATCCTTCTACCCTGCCTTCTGTTTGCTTACAGAGAGGTCCCACAAAAAGGAGTTGGCTACAGCCCCTTTGAATTGTTGTTTGGGCACCCTGTAAGAGGCCCACTGTGTTTAGTGAAGGAAGGATGGGAGTTACCTCTCAAAAAGCCTAAGCAAGACATAGTGGACTATGTACTTGGTCTCCGCTCCAGGATGGCTGAGTATATGGAGAAGGCATCCAAAAACCTTGAGGCAAGCCAGGCCTTACAGAAAGCTTGGCATGACCAAAAGGCTGTCTTGGTTGAGTTTCAGCCAGGACAGAAGGTATGGGTGTTGGAGCCAGTGGCCCCAGCAGCACTCCAAGACAAATGGTCTGGACCCCATACAATCCTGGAAAAGAAGGGAGAGGTCACCTACTTGGTAGACCTAGGAACTCCCAGGAGTCCCCACAGGGTACTCCATGTTAACAGGCTTAAAGCATATGTTGACAGGGCAGACATGGGCTTGCTCATGGCTACAGATGAGGGACAGGAGGAAGAGAGTGACCCTCTCCCAGACCTGTTGTCTCAGAACCCTGAAGATGGCTCAGTTGAAGGAGTGACCCTTGGAGGCAACCTCACTGCCCATCAGCAGACTGAATGTAGACAGGTTCTACAATCATTTTCACATATGTTTTCCTTGATACCTAGTCAAACTGACTGGTGTACCCATGTGGTGGACACTGGTGACAGTCTGCCTGTAAAGAACAAGCTTTACAGACAACCTGACCACGTCAGGGACTGTATAAAGGCTGAGGTACATAAAATGCTGGAATTAGGTGTCATTGAACCCTCAGACAGCCCCTGGGCTAGCCCAGTGGTTCTGGTCCCCAAACCTCACACCAACTATGGCAAGAGAGAGATGAGGTTCTGTGTGGACTACAGGGGTCTCAATGCTGTCACCAGGACAGATGCACACCCTATTCCAAGGGCAGATGAGCTCATAGACAAACTAGCTTCTGCAAAGTTTTTGAGCACATTTGACTTGACAGCTGGCTATTGGCAAATCAGATTAGCTGAGGAGTCTAAGGCCAAAACAGCATTCTCAACCCCAGGTGGGCACTACCAGTTTGTGGTGATGCCCTTTGGTCTGAAGAATGCACCTGCCACCTTCCAAAGGCTGGTGAACCAAGTCCTTACTGGGTTGGATGACTTTTGCGCAGCATATCTTGATGACATTGCTGTCTTTAGCTCCACCTGGGAGGATCACCTGATCCACCTGAAGAAGGCTCTTGAGGCTCTGCAAAGGGCAGGCCTCACTATCAAGGCTACTAAGTGCCAGATAGGGCAGAGTAAGGTTGTATATTTGGGCCACCTTGTAGGTGGAGGCCAAGTTCAACCACTGGAGAGTAAGATACAATCCATCAAGGACTGGTCTCCTCCAACCACCCAGACTCAAGTTCGAGCTTTCTTGGGCTTGACTGGGTACTACAGGAAGTTTGTTAAGAACTATGGGTCCATTGTGACTCCTCTTAATGATCTGACATCCAAGAAGATGCCCAAAAAGGTTCAGTGGACAGTAAGCTGTCAAAAGGCATTTGATGACCTGAAGGAGGCCATGTGCTCTGCACCTATCCTGAAAAGTCCTGACTACTCCAAAGAGTTTATTGTCCAAACAGATGCTTCTGAGTTGGGTGTGGGAGCTGTGCTGTCACAACTTAATGTAGATGGTCAAGACCAACCCATTGCTTTTATTAGCAGAAGGTTGACCCCCAGAGAAAAGAATTGGTCAGCTATTGAGAGGGAGGCCTTTGCTGTGGTGTGGGCCCTGAAGAAGCTGAGGCCATACTTGTTTGGCACTCACTTCAAGATTCAGACCGACCATAAGCCCCTCTTGTGGCTAAATCAGTTGAAGGGTGAAAACCCCAAACTGCTTAGGTGGTCCATTTCCCTACAGGGGATGGACTTTACAGTGGAGCACCGGCCAGGTACTGACCATGGGAATGCAGATGGTCTCTCCAGGTACTTCCACTTAGGACATGAAGACGAGACTGGTCAAGGCTAGTTTAATGTCCCTGCGTTTGGGGGGGGGGTTGTGTAGGAGAGTAGGGTCTGCTATCCTATGGTCACCCCACATTTTTGCTTTTTGCTTCACTGGTTTTTGACATATTGAGGCTGTGGGCCTGCCAATCAGACCCCCAGCCTGCTGTTCTCTCTACTAAATTAAAACTATGCACCCTAGGTGCATAACCAATTGGAAGTGGATCACCCTGTCAGCCCCTGTACCAGTGTACACTAGGTACCCAGGGCATTGGTGTACCCAAGGCCTGCCAGGGGCTGAAGCATGGATTATGCCACCCCAGGCTTGGCCTAACAATTTGACACAACTGGCTGATCACTCAGCTGGGGTAAGTTGGTGTAACCACCTCTTACTTAGGTGTAGTATACCTATACCTAACCTTAAATGGGACACCTGGTAACCTATAAGTCACTCCTATGGCAGGCCTTAACAATCCTGAAGGTAGAGTGCTTGGTTCCATGTGAGATGGTGCTCTGGCATGAGCTGAGCCTGTCTGCAGTGTTCGGAACAACTTCCTTCTACTGTTTCCAGATATCGTCATACCATATACTCTTAAGTGCATTATGAACCTCGCGGTTAAATGCTATCTTTGGTTTGACTTTATCAAAACATGTCGAGTAAGGTGTCATACGAATTGGAATACTAACCCCTCGCCAATTCTGGCGACGGGGTTAGCATTCCACCCTTCTAGAGGGACACGACATGTACAGTACCTGAAACCCGGGTAAAATCAGACATAGCCTCAGCTCCACAAAATGGATGCTGCCACCACAGACACAAGTCTGCCCTCCTGC
This sequence comes from Triturus cristatus, assembly GCF_964204655.1. NCBI lineage: Eukaryota > Metazoa > Chordata > Amphibia > Caudata > Salamandridae > Triturus > Triturus cristatus. The sequence goes on from NW_028188247.1 coordinate 127,048, forward strand.
TGCTGGGACTCCTTCCAGCTTGGGAGGTGTGGACAAAGGGTTTCCTGCCAGGGGAGGTGCGTGCACCACCCCAGACAGGATTTTGTGTATTGGTCAGGTAGGGCTTGAAAGAAACCAGACATGCCTGTGGCTCACAAGGAGCCTCGGTGCATATGCCAGTTCAAACCGGTCATGGGGCACACCAGTCCCGGGCCTGGGGCGAGCTGGACAAAGGATTGGGGGTGTAACCACCCCCCTTCCTGGTCCCACCCATAGGGAGGGACCTAGCAGGTAGTCCGGCCCCTAGAATCCGCTTAAAGGTAGGAGCTGTGTCCTAAGACTTCAGACATCCTGGAATCAACTTGAAACTAAGAAGAAGACGGGAACTTCGACATTCTGCTGCACAGAGGACTGAAGGAAATCTCCCCTGTGGTCAGGGAGTGACCACCTTGCTAACGCAAGCACCATCCAGCGAATCAACGTCTGCTTTGCCGCCGCCTCCCGCCGGAGCCCGAGCCCAGAGACTGACAAGAGACTGACAAGACCTGGACCTCCAGACCTCTCACCGCCCGATCCACAGTCCCTGAAAAGAGGAGACCCGTGGAGGCAACGAGACACGTGGAGCCAGCCATCTTGGAACGACGACGACAAGCTGCAAGTGCAACAACCGAGGCTCCCTCCAAGTTGTGCTTTGGGATCTGAGAAGCCCAACCCTCGAGCAGCATCTGCACCAAAGGTGAGCCCCCCAGCATCTCCACGATAGAGGGTGGCAACACAACAGAGTTTCTCAGCATTGAAGGGTAGGAAACCGAAGGTGTCATACTATGGAGAATCAGCCACCCTGTGTAGCTTGACATTTTCAATTGAAATGTACCTGTTTTCCTTGCGACCAGGAAGTGGTGGTAAAACAACTGTACGTGTACCCAATACTCCAAGCACCGGGACTGGTGCACGATAAGAGGGGCCAAGCTCCTTCTTGTTCTCCACCTTCTCACGGACCAGGTCACCAACTCGAGGCAGCCAGCCGACCACCGGAATCAGGAGCTTTTGCGGACCGCTCCAGTGATTTCCTCTTGGAAGCAGTTGCAACTTACGGTGCATATACCTTCATGGATTGACTGGTTGACATTGTCAATGCAGGGTGCATCCAGGATTGTTAATTTTCTACGAAAGTTTTGCTTATTTTTTAACACATCGTTTTTCATTTTTTAAACGAACATTTTTTATATTTCTCGGACTTTACACTTACCTTATATGGACTTATAGTTCATGCCCTTGGTTCCGTTCTGAATCACTTGAACTCTGCATTCTTGATAAGTGTATCCCTATTGGTTAGTGCTTCGATCATGGGGGGTGTGAGATGGATTAAGCCACGCCCTATTTACAACACTAAGTTAGCATAAACGAGATCATGGTTAGCAAGCAAGCTTGTCATTTCTGCTGCGCTGCACACAACACTATTGTTATGTGTTATTCATTTTAGAAATGCTGACTCGACTTTGCCTTACAGGATAACAAACTGTTGTTTCACATTGTTAACCGTGAAATGTGCCCTTGGTCTGTACATCATGCAAAGAACGCGTCTGGGTCACTAGAAGGTACAGAGTGTTGTGTTTAGATTGATCGTACCACTTGTTAGACATATCATGCATACAGCTGCCAATATCTGAAGGACAAGCGTCTTTAATATTGCAGAACAGTTTGGTTTTACAGGCATTCGAACAGAAGAGCTGATGCATGCGAGAGCTGATCCTTTGATGTGATTCTACTAAGCTGATCTATACGGTATGGGGTCCCCCCTGTTAGCCTAAGAGACCTCTAATAGTCTAATAATAATAATGTATTAGATTCTAGTGAAAGGAGTGTGGCCGTATGCCACTGTCATTAATAGTATGATTGCTCCTTTCATTTTATATGGTATTGGAATAATGCTTATGGTTCTGATCTGTACTGTTAGTCTGCTAGTGTTAGCCAAAGTACTGCATCTTAGGACGCGAGGTTTATAAAATAAACTCTTTAAACTTTACCGTGTCTGTATGATTATGTTGTGGACTAACAAATAAGTACGAACAGGTATTTCGGATTCCCACCACTCCTGAGAAATATCTAAGTCGCTTGTTCTGGTTTGTCTATACATTGGGACCACCTAGCTAGATCTAGGTTAACTAATGGGATACTAAGCTAGTCGGATAAGGGGTTCTGGGTTCTGAGTGGAGTTTTCTGGTACACCACAATTCTCTGAGGTCCTGGTCTCCTGCGCATAGTTCTGTGCAAAAGCAGAATCCCTGCAACAGTGTGTGTGTGGTTGTGTGTGTGTGGTAGTGTGTGTGTGGTTGCATGTGTGGTTGTGTGTGGTTGTGTGTGGTTGTATGTGTGTGGTTGTATGTGTGTGGTTGTGTGTGTGTGGTTGTGTGTGTGTGGTTGTGTGTGTGGATGTGAGTGTGGTTGAAGGTGCAATTGTGGGTGCGGTTGTGGGTGTGTGGGTGGATGTGTAGATGGGTGTGTGGGTGGATGTGTGGTTGTGTGTGTGTGTGGTTGTATGTGGTTGTGTGTGTGGTTGTGTGTGGTTGTGTGTGCTGTTGTGTGTGTGTGGTTGTGTGTGTGGTTGTGTGTGTGGTTGTACGTGTGTGGTTGTGTGTGTCTGGTTGTGTGTGTTTTTGTGTGTGTATGGTTGTGTGTGTGGTTGTGGTTGTGTGTGTGGTTGTGTGTATGAGTGCAGCTGTGGATGCAGGTGCGGTTGTGGGTGCAGTTGTGAGTCTGTGTGTGGTTGTGAGTGATTGTGTGTGTTGTGTGTGTGTTGTGTGTGTGGTTGTATGTGGTTGTGTGTGGTTATGTGAGTGTGTGTGGTTGTGTGTGCTTGTGTGTGTGGTTGTTTGTGTGTGGTTGTGTGTGTGGTTGTGAGTGGTTGTGGGTGTGTGGTTGTGTGTGTCATTGTGTGTGTGGTTGTGTTTGTGTGGTAGTGTGTGTGTGTGGGTCTGTGTCTGTGTGGTTGTGTGCGTGTGTGGTTGTGTGTATGTGGTTGTGTGTGTGATTGTATGTGTGGTTGTGTGTGGTGTGTGTGGTTGTGTGTGTGTGGTTGTGTGGGTGTTGCTGTGTGTGTGTGGTTGTGTGTGTGGGTGTGTGTGGTTGAGGGTGTGATTGTGGGTGTGTGGGTGGATGTGTGGTTGGGTGTGTGGATGGATGTGTGGTTGTGTGTGTGTGTGGTTGTGTGTGGTTGTGTGTGTGTGTGGTTGTATGTGGTTGTGTGTGTGTGGTTGTGTGTGTGTGGATGTGTGTGTGGTTGTGTGTTTGGTTGTGTGTGTGGTTGTGTGGATGTGTGGTTGTGTGTGTGGTTGTGTGTGTGTGGTTGTGTGTGTGGATGTGTGTGTGTGGATGTGTATGTGGTTGTGTGTGTGGTTGTGTGTGGTTGTGTGTGTGTGGTTGAGTGTATGGTTGTGGTTATGTGTGGTTGTGTGTGTGTGTGGTGTTGTGTGTGGTTGTGTGTGGTTGTGGGTGTGTGTGTGGTTGTGGGTGTTGTTGTGTGTGTGTTTGTGTGTGTGGTTGTGTGTGGTTGTGTGTGTGGTTGTGTGTGTGGTTGTGTGTGTGTGGTTGTGTTTGTGGTTGTGTGTGTTGTGTGTGTGTGGTTGTGTGCGTGGGTATGTGTATGTTTGTGGTTGTGTGTGTGTGTTTGTGGTTGTGGTTGTGTATGTGGTTGTGTGTGTGCGGTTGTGTGTGGTTGTGTGTGGTTGTGTGTGTGGTTGTGTGTGTGGTTGTGTGTGTGTGGTTGTGTTTGTGGTTGTGTGTGTTGTGTGTGTGGTTGTGTGCGTGGGTATGTGTGTGTTTGTGGTTGTGTGTGTGTGTTTGTGGTTGTGGTTGTGTATGTGGTTGTGTGTATGCGGTTGTGTGTGGTTGTGTGTGTGTGGTTGTGTGTATGGTTGTGTATGGGTGCTTGTAGGTGTGGCTGTGTGTGTGGTTGTGTGTGTGTGGTTGTGTGTGGGTGTGGTTGTGTATGCAGTTGTGTGTGGTTGTGTGTGTGTGTATGGTTGTGTGTGTGGTTGTGTTTGGTTGTGTGTGTGGTTTTGTGTGTGGTTGGGGTTGTGTGTGTGTGGTTTTTTGGGTGTGGTTGTGTATGTGGTTGTGTGTGTGGTTCTGGGTGTGTGTGTTGTGTTTGTGTGTGTGCAGTTGTATGTGGTGTGTGTGGTTGTGTGTATGGTTGTGGTTGTGTGTGGGCTTGTGTAAATGGTTGTGGGTGTGGTTGTGGGTGTGGTTGTGTGTGTGGTTGTGTTGGTGTGGTTGTGTGTGTGGTTGTGTGTGTGTGGTTGGTTGTGGTTGTGTGTGGTTGTGTGTGTGTGTGCTTGTGGGTATGGTTGGGTGTGATTGTGTTTTAGGTGTGTGTGTGGTTGTGGTTGTATGTGTGGTTGTGTGTGTGGTTGTGTGTGTGTGGTTGTGTGTATGGTTGTGTGTGGTTGTGTGTATGGTCGTGTGTATGGTTGTGGGTGATTGTGTGTGTGTGTGGTTGTGTGTGTGGTTGTGTGTGTGATTGTGGTTGTGTGTGGGTGCGGTTGTGGGTACGGGTGTGGTTGTGTGTGTGGGTGTGTGTGTGGGTGTGTAGTTGTGTGTGTGTTGTTATTGTGTGTGTGGTTGTGTGTGTATATGGTTGTGTGCATGTGTGGTTGTGTGTGTGGTTGTGTGTGTGTGTGTGGTTGTATGTGTGTGGTTGTATGTTTGGTTGTGTGTGTGCTTTAATATGTGGTTGTGTGTGTGGTTGTGTGTGTGTTGTGTGTGTGCTTGTGTGTGGTTTTGTTGGTGTGGTTGTGTGTGGTTGGTTGTGGTTGTGCGGTTGTGTGTGGTTGTGTGTGTGTGGTTGTGTGAGTGGTTGGGTATGGTTGTGTGGGGTTGTGTGTGTGCGTGGTTGTGTGTGTGGTTGGGTGTGGTTGTGTGTTAGGTTGTGTGTGTGTAGTTGGGTGTGTGGTTGTAGTTGAATGTGTGGTTGTGTGTGTGTGGTTGTGTGTGTGTGGTTGTGTGTGTCTGGTTGTGTGTGTATGGTTGTGTGTGTGGTTGTGTGTGTGGTTGTGGTTGTGTGTCTGGTTGTGTGTGTGAGTGCAGTTGTGGATGCAGGTGCGGTTGTGGGTGCAGTTGTGTGTGTGTGTGTGGATGTCTGGTTGTGTGTGTTGTGTGTGTGTGTTGTGTGTGTGTGTTGTGTGTGTGGTTGTGTGTGTGTGTGTGTGTGGTTGTCTATGTGTGTGCTTGTGTATGTGCTTGTGTGTGTGGTTGTTTGTGTGTGTGGTTGTTTGTGTGTGTGGTTGTGTGTGTGGTTGTGGTTGTGTGTGGGTGCAGTTGTGGGTGTGTGTGTGGTTGTGGGTGTGTGTGTTGGTGTGTGGTTGTGTGTGTCATTGTGTGTGTGTGGTTGTGTGTGTGGTAGTGTGTGTGTTTGGTTGTGTGTGTGGTTGTATGTGTGGTTGTGTGTTTGGTTGTGTGTGGTTGTGTGTGTGTGGTTGTGTGTGTGTGGTTGTGTGTGGTTGTGTGTGTGGGTGTGAGTGTGGTTGAGGGTGCAATTGTGGGTACGGTTGTGGGTTTGTGGGTGGATGTGTAGTTGGGTGTGTGGGTGGATGTGTGGTTGTGTGTGTGTGGTTGTGTGTGGTTGTGTGTGTATGGTTGTGTGTGGTTGTGTGTGTGTGGTTGTGTGTGCTGTTGTGTGTGTGTGGTTGTGTGTGTCGTTGTGTGTGTGTGGTTGTGTGTGTGGTTGTGTGTGTGGTTGTGTGTGTGGTTGTGTGTGTGTGGTTGTTTGTGTAGTTGTGTGTATGGTTGTGTGTATGGTTGTGGGTGGCTATGTGTGTGTGTGTGTGGTTGTGTGTGTGGTTGTGTGTGGTTGTGGTTGTGTGTGGGTGCGGTTGTGGGTACGGGTGTGGTTGTTGGTGTGGGTGTGTGTGTGTGTTTAGTTGTGTGTGTGTTGTGTATGTGTGGTTGTGTGTGTATATGGTTATGTGCATGTGTGGTTGTGTGTGTGTGGTTGTGTGTATGTGTGGTTGTATGTGTGTGGTTGTATGTTTGGGTGTGTGTGGTTTAATGTGTGGTTGTGTGTGTGGTTGTGTGTGTGTTGTTGTGTATGTGCTTGTGTGTGGTTGTGTTGGTGTGGTTGTGTGTGGTTGGTTGTGGTTGTGTGTGGTTGTGTGTGTGTGGTTGTGTGAGTGGTTGGGTGTGGTTGTGTGGGGTTGTGTGTGTGCGTGGTTGTGTGTGTGGTTGGGTGTGGTTGTGTGTTAGGTTGTGTGTGTGTAGTTGTGTGTGTGGTTGTGGTTGAATGTGTGGTTGTGTGTGTGTTTGTGTGTGTGTGGTTGTGTGTGTGTGGTTGTGTGTGTCTGGTTGTGTGTTTTTGTGTGTGTATGGTTGTGTGTGTGGTTGTGTGTGTGGTTGTGGTTGTGTGTCTGGTTGTGTGTGTGAGTGCAGTTGTGGATGCAGGTGCGGTTGTGGGTGAAGTTGTGAGTGTGTGTGTGGATGTCTGGTTGTGTGGTTGTGTGTGTTGTGTGTGTGTGTTATGTGTGTGGTTGTGTGTGTGTGTGGTTGTGTATGTGTGTGCTTGTGTGTGTGGTTGTTTGTGAGTGTGGTTGTGTGTGTGGTTGTGGTTGTGTGTGGGTGCGGTTGTTGGTGTGTGTATGTGGTTGTGGGTGTGTGTGTTGGTGTTTGGTTGTGTGTGTCATTGTGTGTGTGTGGTTGTGTGTGTGGTAGTGTGTGTGTGTGGTTGTGTGTGTGGTTGTATGTGTGGTTGTGTGTTTGGTTGTGTGTGGTTGTGTGTGTGTGTGGTTGTGTGTGTGGTTGTGTGTGGTTGTGTGTGTGGGTGTGAGTGTGGTTGAGGGTGCAATTATGGGTGCGGTTGTGGGTGTGTGGGTGGATGTGTAGTTGGGTGTGTGGGTGGATGTGTGGTTGTGTGTGTGTGTTTTTGTGTGTGTATGGTTGTGTGTGTGGTTGTGTGTGTGGTTGTGTGTATGAGTGCAGTTGTGGATGCAGGTGCGGGTGTGGATGTGTGGTTGTGTGTGATTGTGTGTGGTTGTGTGTGTTGTGTGTGTGTTGTGTGTGTGGTTGTGTGTGGTTGTGTGTGTGTGTGCTTGTGTGTGCTTGTGTGTGTGTGCTTGTGTGTGTGGTTGTGTGTGTGGTTGTGTGTGTCTGGTTGTGTGTGTCTGGTTGTGTGTGTCTGGTTGTGTGTGTCTGGTTGTGTGTGTTTTTGTGTGTGTATGGTTGTGTGTGTGGTTGTGTGTGTGGTTGTGTGTATGAGTGCAGTTGTGGATGCAGGTGCGGGTGTGGATGTGTGGTTGTGTGTGATTGTGTGTGGTTGTGTGTAGGAAGGTGGATATCTGACTATGGTTACCCCCAAATTTTTGCCTAGTGTCTAGCTGGTTTTTCGACTTAGTTGGCCTGAGATCCTGCCATTCAGGATCTCAGCCTGGCTGTTCTCTCTTTAAAATGGACTCCATGTACCCTAGGTACATACCCAATTGGTTAGATCACCCTGTGAGCCCCTGTACCAGTGTACACTAGGTACCCAGGGCATTGGTGTATCTAAGGCCTACCAGGGGCTGAAGCATGTATTATGCCACCCCTGGCCTGGCCTAACAAATTTGACACAACTGGCTGATCCCTCAGCTGGGGTAAGTTGGTGTAACCACCTCTTACTTAGGTGTAGTATACCTATACCTAACCTTAAATGGGACACATGTTAACCTATAAGTCACTCCTATGGCAGGCCTTAACAATCCTGAAGGCAGAGTGCTTGGTTCCATGTGAGATGGTGCTCTGGCATGAGCTGAGCCTGTCTGCAGTGGTCGGAACAACTTCCTTCTACTGTTTCCAGATATCGTCATACCATATACTCTTAAGTGCATTATGAACCTCGCGGTTAAATGCTATCTTTGGTTTGGCTTTATCAAAACATGTCGAGTAAGGTGTCATACAAATTGGAATACTAACCCCTCGCCAATTCTGGCGACGGGGTTAGCATTCCACCCTTCTAGAGGGACACGACATGTACAGTGCCTGAAACCCGGGTAACATCAGACATAGCCTCAGCTCCACAAAATGGATGCTGCCACCACAGACACAAGTCTGCCCTCCTGCTGCTGGGAGTCCTTCCAGCTTGGGAGGTGTGGACAAAGGGTTTCCTGCCAGGGGAGGTGCATGCACCACCCCAGACAGGATTTTGTGTATTGGTCAGGTAGGGCTTGAAAGAAACCAGACATGCCTGTGGCTCACAAGGAGCCTCGGTGCATATGCCAGTTCAAACCGGTCCTGGGGCTCACCAGTCCCGGGCCTGGGGCGAGCTGGACAAAGGATTGGGGGTGTAACCACCCCCCTTCCTGGTCCCACCCATAGGGAGGGACCTAGCAGGTAGTCCGGCCCCTAGAATCCGCTTAAAGGTAGGAGCTGTGTCCTAAGACTTCAGACATCCTGGAATCAACTTGAAACTAAGAAGAAGACGGGAACTTCGACATTCTGCTGCACAGAAGACTGAAGAAAATCTCCCCTGTGGTCAGGGAGTGACCACCTTGCTAACGCAAGCACCATCCAGCGCATCAACGTCTGCTTTGCCGCCGCCTCCTGCCGGAGCCCGAGCCCAGAGACTGACAAGACCTGGACCTCCAGACCTCTCACCGCCCGATCCACAGTCCCTGAAAAGAGGAGACCCGTGGAGGCACCGAGACACGTGGAGCCAGCCATCTTGGAACGACTACGACAAGCTGACAAGTGCAACAACCGAGGCTCCCTCCAAGTTGTGCTTTGGGTCCTGAGAAGCCCAACCCTCGAGCAGCATCTGCACCAAAGGTGAGCCCTCCAGCATCTCCACGATCTGCGTGGGGCCCTTCTGCATTTTGCCACTCGACGCGCCTAACCAGTTGCTGGCCCGCTGGCTAGTGGCCATCTTGGCGACGAAATCTACGACAAACACCACTGGTCTGGTTGCTCCAGACTGGCCCTTGCTCCCCTCCAAAGGAGCAATCCCTCGGACCTTGCTGGTCAGAACCAACAGCTGATTTCCGAATCCTCCTACAATTGCTTTTGCCAAGGCTTGTTTGCTTCGATCAAGTCGCCGACACCGCCGACAGCGAGAGCCTGCGTTGGACAGCTCGTGAGCCGACTCCTGGACGTCGTCGACCTTCAGGGACCACGTGGCTGCGGAGACAAGCTACCCCTCATCACCTGTTTGCACCCGACATCGCCTGGTACCCACCTGGTGCCACGCTGGTCACTGGCTAGTGACTGTGAACACTGTCCCCTCTGCTTACAGGTCTTCAACATCTCCGATCCACTCTTGGATCCACTGCATCTCTCCCGGACCGACCGCCTGCAGCATCTTTGTCTTCAAGCTCCACGGAACAGATAGAAGCAACCCGACGCACTTCGAGGCCTATGCACCCGCTTCCTGTGGGTGAGGTAAAGCTGGCACACCTGTGCCCAAGTGTAGTATTACATCTCTAGTGCCTGTGTTCCAAATCTTGAGTTCCTAGTCCATCCGGAAGATCCTCTTTGCAGTAACTTTGTACTTTTTACGCACCCATTGAAACCTATGGGAGCACGCGTGTGACTATTTGCTCTGCACACGCCACCCGTGGACCTCCTGGTCACTAACTGACGTTAGCTCCTTGTAGGCCCAGCGATTCTAGAGGCCCTAGGCCTTTTCCCTTTTCTGTTCGTGGTACTTATACCACTATTTTAGTATATGGTTTGAGTGGCCACAAGGGCCTATCCATATAACGTGCAACTTCTGTGTATTCTGTGATAATCTTGTTTGACGATTTGTGCTCCTGTGCTCATAAAGAGACTAGGGGTTACTTTGAGAAATAAATACATATATATTTTGAATATATATCTGTGTGGTGTCCTTTCATTGGTATAAAAGGGGGTTACATTTGGTAAAACAGCTGGCTTAACACGCTTCACGAGTTTAGCCTCAAAGACTGCTTAGCCTACGCTACCACTAGGGCAGCTAGTCCGAAAAGGTTGACTTACAACCACACCATAAGGGTTGCTTGGCATGGTACAAGGTGATCACTTTAACTAGTGAGCATCATATACCAGGCCAACTTCTCACATTGGTGAGCAGCGGTTGGATTTGAGCTTGCTGTGTTTTACCATTGTAATCTCTTGGTTACCAATTGAAAGATCACATAGGTACCTGTAGGTACATATAAAACAAGATAAGATATACATAAGTTCTACTGAACTTAGTTGTTGTAGAGCAAAGGGAGTAGCACACCCTGACTACAACTACTAGATAAGTTTAGTAGGTAAACCCAAGTGTAGGTATATTGCAACACATCCACCCACACTTAAGAGCAATGGCCGGGGCAGAGGGGTCCACTGTACCCATCTCTGTTGAGAGTGACCCCCAGAGGGCAACATCCAGCTTTGCTACCCTTAATCAGAATGAGCTCAGGCATTTGGCAACTCTTAGAGGCCTTAAACAGCCCAAGAACCCAAACTCTGCTGAGCTCAGAGAGCTCTTACAGAATGATGAGAATCAGAGAGCACTCAAGAAAGCTTCCCAGTTAGCCCCCTTAGGGTCAGGAACAGGAGGCCCCCCTTCTGAAGATACTACAGAGGTACCCAGTTCCAATAGCCATCCCTTAGATGAGAACCATACTACAGGGGAGGAAAGTGGTGAGGATACAGAAAGTAGTGATGATGAAGGGAGAACTAGCCCAGTGCCAAGTATTATACTTGGCCCAGCTAAACTAAGGCTATTGGGGACTGACAATGGGTTCACCCCATTGGATCTCCCCAGTGGACTTAACACAGGGCTTGGGAGGCAAAGGAATCACTCAGGTGACTCCAATGCTTCTCATGGCTCTAGAGGCTCTCAAGGTCACTCCAGGAAAAGGATGACCACCCCTCAGAGGAGGGAACATGAGGCCAGAATGCAGGAAGCCCAGCTGAGGATCAGGAAGCAGGAGCTAGAAGTAGCCCTGATGGAAGAAAAACTGAACAAGGCTAGGCAACCTAGAGAGAGTGGGTCTATACCCACTGGTGGCAGCATTGTCCCTAAGGACAAAGATAGGGTCTTTGACAATAGGAACCTGTCTAAGGTTGTGCCCCCCTACAAAAGTGGGGATGACATCCACAAATGGATAACTGCTCTTGAGAGAGCCTGCAAAGTACAGCAGGTTCCTGAAGACCAGTGGGCAGCAATCCTCTGGCTCTCCTTTGAAGGAAGAGGCAGAGACAGACTCCTCACTGTTAGAGAAGAGGATGTCAGAAACTACAGAGTCCTGAAGAGTGTTCTGGTAGATGGGTTAGGCTTAACCACTGAACAGTACAGGTTAATGTTCAGAGACACCCAAAAGACACAGACTCAGGACTGGTCTGAATATGTTGAATGTGCCACTAAGGCTTTGGAGGGTTGGTTGCTGGGAAGTAAGGTATCTGATTATACAGGATTGTACAATTTGATGATGAGAGAACAGATTTTAAGTAACTGTCAAAACCAGCTCCTCCATCAACACCTGGTAGACTCAGATTTGACCTCTCCCCAAGAATTGGGAAAGAGGGCAGATAAATGGGTCAGGACCAGGATCAGGCCTAAGAATCAGGGTGGTGACCAAAAGAAAGATACCACCAAACCTCAAGAGAAGGGAGGGGATAAGGCAAAAGAGAAATCTTCCTCAGGGCCCCAAAACTCCACACAGGGTGGTGGGTCCCAAGCTCCCTCCTCTACCACAGGTAAAAAGCCTTACTGCCATGAGTGTAAAACTCCTGGGCATTGGAAAACTGACAGCAGTTGCCCAAGGGCTACAAACAAAACTGTTCCTCCAATTACTCCTGTCACACCACCTATTACTGTCAGCAGTAATCCCCCAGGTGGTGGGAGTGCCCCCAAAAATTTGGGTGGGTTTACTTGGGGAACACAGGGGGACCCTGGCTTAGCCAATTCCCCTGCAGCAGATACTCTTGTCTGTGATGGTGGCATGGGGTTTGCCAACTTCACTGCCTGTCCCAACACTTTGGGTAGGTACAGACAGGAGCCCTACATCAATGGTACAAAAGCTGAGGCCTACAGAGACACTGGAGCTAGCATCACAATGGTGGCCCATTGGCTAGTTCCCTCTGAGCAGCTTTTGCCTGGTTTCTCCTACCAGGTGACTAACATTGATGGCAAACAGAACAGTCATCCCATGGCAGAGGTATGTCTCAGCTGGGGAGGGGTCACTGGCCCTAAAAGGGTAGCAGTGTCCCCAACCTTGCCTGTAGACTGCTTACTGGGGAATGGCTCTAGAGGCTCTCAAGGTCACTCCAGGAAAAGGATGACCACCCCTCAGAGGAGGGAACATGAGGCCAGAATGCAGGAAGCCCAGCTGAGGATCAGGAAGCAGGAGCTAGAAGTAGCCCTGATGGAAGAAAAACTGAACAAGGCTAGGCAACCTAGAGAGAGTGGGTCTATACCCACTGGTGGCAGCATTGTCCCTAAGGACAAAGATAGGGTCTTTGACAATAGGAACCTGTATAAGGTTGTGCCCCCCTACAAAAGTGGGGATGACATCCACAAATGGATAACTGCTCTTGAGAGAGCCTGCAAAGTACAGCAGGTTCCTGAAGACCAGTGGGCAGCAATCCTCTGGCTCTCCTTTGAAGGAAGAGGCAGAGACAGACTCCTCACTGTTAGAGAAGAGGATGTCAGAAACTACAGAGTCCTGAAGAGTGTTCTGGTAGATGGGTTAGGCTTAACCACTGAACAGTACAGGTTAATGTTCAGAGACACCCAAAAGACACAGACTCAGGACTGGTCTGAATATGTTGAATGTGCCACTAAGGCTTTGGAGGGTTGGTTGCTGGGAAGTAAGGTATCTGATTATACAGGATTGTACAATTTGATGATGAGAGAACAGATTTTAAGTAACTGTCAAAACCAGCTCCTCCATCAACACCTGGTAGACTCAGATTTGACCTCTCCCCAAGAATTGGGAAAGAGGGCAGATAAATGGGTCAGGACCAGGATCAGGCCTAAGAATCAGGGTGGTGACCAAAAGAAAGATACCACCAAACCTCAAGAGAAGGGAGGGGATAAGGCAAAAGAGAAATCTTCCTCAGGGCCCCAAAACTCCACACAGGGTGGTGGGTCCCAAGCTCCCTCCTCTACCACAGGTAAAAAGCCTTACTGCCATGAGTGTAAAACTCCTGGGCATTGGAAAACTGACAGCAGTTGCCCAAGGGCTACAAACAAAACTGTTCCTCCAATTACTCCTGTCACACCACCTATTACTGTCAGCAGTAATCCCCCAGGTGGTGGGAGTGCCCCCAAAAATTTGGGTGGGTTTACTTGGGGAACACAGGGGGACCCTGGCTTAGCCAATTCCCCTGCAGCAGATACTCTTGTCTGTGATGGTGGCATGGGGTTTGCCAACTTCACTGCCTGTCCCAACACTTTGGGTAGGTACAGACAGGAGCCCTACATCAATGGTACAAAAGCTGAGGCCTACAGAGACACTGGAGCTAGCATCACAATGGTGGCCCATTGGCTAGTTCCCTCTGAGCAGCTTTTGCCTGGTTTCTCCTACCAGGTGACTAACATTGATGGCAAACAGAACAGTCATCCCATGGCAGAGGTATGTCTCAGCTGGGGAGGGGTCACTGGCCCTAAAAGGGTAGCAGTGTCCCCAACCTTGCCTGTAGACTGCTTACTGGGGAATGGCTCTAGAGGCTCTCAAGGTCACTCCAGGAAAAGGATGACCACCCCTCAGAGGAGGGAACATGAGGCCAGAATGCAGGAAGCCCAGCTGAGGATCAGGAAGCAGGAGCTAGAAGTAGCCCTGATGGAAGAAAAACTGAACAAGGCTAGGCAACCTAGAGAGAGTGGGTCTATACCCACTGGTGGCAGCATTGTCCCTAAGGACAAAGATAGGGTCTTTGACAATAGGAACCTGTCTAAGGTTGTGCCCCCCTACAAAAGTGGGGATGACATCCACAAATGGATAACTGCTCTTGAGAGAGCCTGCAAAGTACAGCAGGTTCCTGAAGACCAGTGGGCAGCAATCCTCTGGCTCTCCTTTGAAGGAAGAGGCAGAGACAGACTCCTCACTGTTAGAGAAGAGGATGTCAGAAACTACAGAGTCCTGAAGAGTGTTCTGGTAGATGGGTTAGGCTTAACCACTGAACAGTACAGGTTAATGTTCAGAGACACCCAAAAGACACAGACTCAGGACTGGTCTGAATATGTTGAATGTGCCACTAAGGCTTTGGAGGGTTGGTTGCTGGGAAGTAAGGTATCTGATTATACAGGATTGTACAATTTGATGATGAGAGAACAGATTTTAAGTAACTGTCAAAACCAGCTCCTCCATCAACACCTGGTAGACTCAGATTTGACCTCTCCCCAAGAATTGGGAAAGAGGGCAGATAAATGGGTCAGGACCAGGATCAGGCCTAAGAATCAGGGTGGTGACCAAAAGAAAGATACCACCAAACCTCAAGAGAAGGGAGGGGATAAGGCAAAAGAGAAATCTTCCTCAGGGCCCCAAAACTCCACACAGGGTGGTGGGTCCCAAGCTCCCTCCTCTACCACAGGTAAAAAGCCTTACTGCCATGAGTGTAAAACTCCTGGGCATTGGAAAACTGACAGCAGTTGCCCAAGGGCTACAAACAAAACTGTTCCTCCAATTACTCCTGTCACACCACCTATTACTGTCAGCAGTAATCCCCCAGGTGGTGGGAGTGCCCCCAAAAATTTGGGTGGGTTTACTTGGGGAACACAGGGGGACCCTGGCTTAGCCAATTCCCCTGCAGCAGATACTCTTGTCTGTGATGGTGGCATGGGGTTTGCCAACTTCACTGCCTGTCCCAACACTTTGGGTAGGTACAGACAGGAGCCCTACATCAATGGTACAAAAGCTGAGGCCTACAGAGACACTGGAGCTAGCATCACAATGGTGGCCCATTGGCTAGTTCCCTCTGAGCAGCTTTTGCCTGGTTTCTCCTACCAGGTGACTAACATTGATGGCAAACAGAACAGTCATCCCATGGCAGAGGTATGTCTCAGCTGGGGAGGGGTCACTGGCCCTAAAAGGGTAGCAGTGTCCCCAACCTTGCCTGTAGACTGCTTACTGGGGAATGACTTAGAACTCTCAGCCTGGGCTGGAGTTGAACAAGACACCCATTCTAAAATGGTAGGCCTGTCACAAAAGGGTAGGGGGGTTGTGCCATTCACAACCCCTGTCCAAATAGATTTCCTCCCTGAAAAGGTTGGAAGGGCAGTGGTAGCCACAGCCCAGGCACAGACAGACTTCCCTGTAGAGACTGGCAGAGCTGTGACAGTCACAGCTCAAACACAAACTGAGTGCCCCCCTGAAAAGGTTGGCAAGGCTGTAATGGTCTCAGCCTATACTCAGACTGACATAGGTGTAGTGAAGCCTGAAACAATGGATCACTCCACACAAACTGAGAGTAGTGGGGAGGAAGAAAAGTCTCCCTCTCCCCAGACATTAGGAAAAGGTCAGCCTCCTCAGGGATCTGACCTCACCCCTTGTGAAGGAACTGCCCCAGAGGTAGCCAGGCCTGGCCTGGCAGAGCCTCTGATGTCAGTGGCCCCTTCCAAGGTGGGACCCAGTCTGGTGCAGGTAACCTGCCTCTCTCTACCCTGCCTCAGTCAGCCCAGGACTGCAGAGGTCAGGGAGGCCAGTGGACCCCCAGAGGGCCCCTGTCCACAAGAACCCCCCCATCAAAAGAATGAGGATTGCCTGGCTAGTAGCCCTAGTCAGGTGATGGGTAAAAACATTCCTGAGGGATCTCCTTTACAGGTAGTTAGGGACCTCCCCCAGAGGGATTCTGTTGGGTACAGGCAAACATGGGACCTTAGGGCCCCAGACCTGACCTGTCCCTCCAGTAAGTCCACAAAAGGGACCCAGCCTCCAGCCTTAGGTAGCCAGAGGCTGACCCTGAGAGCACAGTGCAACTCAGTTAAGGAAAGAAAGGCATCCATGGTGGAGAATGATTGGAGGAAGCTGAGACCTCACTTTGAGGACACTCACTTCAGTACTCCATCTCAACACCAGCCTTTTACTTTGCCAAGACACACCAAAGGTAGAGATTCCCTATGGTGGAGACCCTCTGATACCCTTAGGGTGAGGGATTGCTTAGTGGACCATGAGACAGGGGGTAACCATGCCAGTGCTGGTTCCTCCTTATATGGCCACTTGGGCAATATAGGCTTACCTGGTCAAGGTCAGCCTTATCTCCCTTCGTTTGGGGGGGGGTTGTGTAGGAAGGTGGATATCTGACTATGGTTACCCCCAAATTTTTGCCTAGTGTCTAGCTGGTTTTTCGACTTAGTTGGCCTGAGATCCTGCCATTCAGGATCTCAGCCTGGCTGTTCTCTCTTTAAAATGGACTCCATGTACCCTAGGTACATACCCAATTGGTTAGATCACCCTGTGAGCCCCTGTACCAGTGTACACTAGGTACCCAGGGCATTGGTGTATCTAAGGCCTACCAGGGGCTGAAGCATGTATTATGCCACCCCTGGCCTGGCCTAACAAATTTGACACAACTGGCTGATCCCTCAGCTGGGGTAAGTTGGTGTAACCACCTCTTACTTAGGTGTAGTATACCTATACCTAACCTTAAATGGGACACATGTTAACCTATAAGTCACTCCTATGGCAGGCCTTAACAATCCTGAAGGCAGAGTGCTTGGTTCCATGTGAGATGGTGCTCTGGCATGAGCTGAGCCTGTCTGCAGTGGTCGGAACAACTTCCTTCTACTGTTTCCAGATATCGTCATACCATATACTCTTAAGTGCATTATGAACCTCGCGGTTAAATGCTATCTTTGGTTTGGCTTTATCAAAACATGTCGAGTAAGGTGTCATACGAATTGGAATACTAACCCCTCGCCAATTCTGGAGGGACACGACATGTACAGTGCCTGAAACCCGGGTAACATCAGACATAGCCTCAGCTCCACAAAATGGATGCTGCCACCACAGACACAAGTCTGCCCTCCTGCTGCTGGGAGTCCTTCCAGCTTGGGAGGTGTGGACAAAGGGTTTCCTGCCAGGGGAGGTGCATGCACCACCCCAGACAGGATTTTGTGTATTGGTCAGGTAGGGCTTGAAAGAAACCAGACATGCCTGTGGCTCACAAGGAGCCTCGGTGCATATGCCAGTTCAAACCGGTCCTGGGGCTCACCAGTCCCGGGCCTGGGGCGAGCTGGACAAAGGATTGGGGGTGTAACCACCCCCCTTCCTGGTCCCACCCATAGGGAGGGACCTAGCAGGTAGTCCGGCCCCTAGAATCCGCTTAAAGGTAGGAGCTGTGTCCTAAGACTTCAGACATCCTGGAATCAACTTGAAACTAAGAAGAAGACGGGAACTTCGACATTCTGCTGCACAGAAGACTGAAGAAAATCTCCCCTGTGGTCAGGGAGTGACCACCTTGCTAACGCAAGCACCATCCAGCGCATCAACGTCTGCTTTGCCGCCGCCTCCCGCCGGAGCCCGAGCCCAGAGACTGACAAGACCTGGACCTCCAGACCTCTCACCGCCCGATCCACAGTCCCTGAAAAGAGGAGACCCGTGGAGGCACCGAGACACGTGGAGCCAGCCATCTTGGAACGACTACGACAAGCTGACAAGTGCAACAACCGAGGCTCCCTCCAAGTTGTGCTTTGGATCCTGAGAAGCCCAACTTTCGAGCAGCATCTGCACCAAAGGTGAGCCCTCCAGCATCTCCACGATCTGCGTGGGGCCCTTCTGCATTTTGCCACTCGACGCGCCTAACCGGTTGCTGGCCCGCTGGCTAGTGGCCATCTTGGCGACGAAATCTACGACAAACACCGCTGGTCTGGTTGCTCCAGACTGGCCCTTGCTCCCCTCCAAAGGAGCAATCCCTCGGACCTTGCTGGTCAGAACCAACAGCTGATTTCCGAATCCTCCTACAATTGCTTTTGCCAAGGCTTGTTTGCTTCGATCAAGTCGCCGACACCGCCGACAGCGAGAGCCTGCGTGGGACAGCTCGTGAGCCGACTCCTGGACGTCGTCGACCTTCAGGGACCACGTGGCTGCGGAGACAAGCTACCCCTCATCACCTGTTTGCACCCAACATCGCCTGGTACCCACCTGGTGCCACGCTGGTCACTGGCTAGTGACTGTGAACACTGTCCCCTCTGCTTACAGGTCTTCAACATCTCCGATCCACTCTTGGATCCACTGCATCTCTCCCGGACCGACCGCCTGCAGCATCTTTGTCTTCAAGCTCCACGGAACAGATAGAAGCAACCCGACGCACTTCGAGGCCTATGCACCCGCTTCCTGTGGGTGAGGTAAAGCTGGCACACCTGTGCCCAAGTGTAGTATTACATCTCTAGTGCCTGTGTTCCAAATCTTGAGTTCCTAGTCCATCCGGAAGATCCTCTTTGCAGTAACTTTGTACTTTTTACGCACCCATTGAAACCTATGGGAGCACGCGTGTGACTATTTGCTCTGCACACGCCACCCGTGGACCTCCTGGTCACTAACTGACGTTAGCTCCTTGTAGGCCCAGCGATTCTAGAGGCCCTAGGCCTTTTCCCTTTTCTGTTCGTGGTACTTATACCACTATTTTAGTATATGGTTTGAGTGGCCACCAGGGCCTATCCATATAACGTGCAACTTCTGTGTATTCTGTGATAATCTTGTTTGATGATTTGTGCTCCTGTGCTCATAAAGAGACTAGGGGTTACTTTGAGAAATAAATACATATATATTTTGAATATATATCTGTGTGGTGTCCTTTCATTGGTATAAAAGGGGGTTACATTTGGTAAAACAGCTGGCTTAACACGCTTCACGAGTTTAGCCTCAAAGACTGCTTATCCTACGCTACCACTAGGGCAGCTAGTCCGAAAAGGTTGACTTACAACCACACCATAAGGGTTGCTTGGCATGGTACAAGGTGATCACTTTAACTAGTGAGCATCATATACCAGGCCAACTTCTCACATTGTGTGTGTTGTGTGTGTTTTGTGTGTGTGGTTGTGTGTGGTTGTGTGTGGTTGTGTGTGTGTGTGCTTGTGTGTGTGCTTGTGTGTGGTTGTTTGTGTGTGGTTGTTTGTGTGTGGTTGTGGTTGTGAGTGGGTGTGGTTGTGGGTGTGGGTGTGGTTGGGGTTGTGTGGTTGTGTGTGTCATTGTGTGTGTGGTTGTGTGTATGTGGTTGTGTGTATGTGGTAGTGTGTGTGTGGTTGTGTGTGTGTGTGGTTGTGTGTGTGGGTTTGTGTTACTATCCTTGTGGGGACTCAGGCGTGATAACACACTCACGCTGTGGGGACTTGATTGCACTGTGGGGACCTGAACCCAGGTCCCCACAAGGCAATGTCTTTTAAATGATAAAAAATGACTAAAGGAACATCTGTGTCAATTTTTACAACTTTTTAAAAAATTGCCTTGTGGGGACCTGTGTTTCATCAAGTGCGTTTAAATTTCTGCTCAGCTCTGCCCCTGTAGACAGGAGACGGTACTGCAGTCTTAAACACACTTTGCATTTAAACACACTTTGCTTACTGGAAACCCATACTAGCAGCAGAAAAGACGGAGCTCTCAAAGGGAAAGCTGCATTCCCTGTGTTTATCCAAATATTTTTCATGCAAATTACCCATTTCTTTATTTAGTATATTAAAAAGTTATTTCAAGTGAATCTTTTAAAGTTAAATTTTTGGTGTCTGAAAATAGTTTGTGGTTTTATAAACATTGCTGAAAGCAGTGTGGGTCAGTTTTGTATCCTAGAAAATGTTTATATTGCCGTTTGATCCTGATCTGCAATTAAAGAATGATCGTGCACTACACTGCAAAAGATTATAAACTGATTTGATAGATTTTTTTCAAATAAACTAAAGGCAATCAATTTCTATTGTTACAATGCAATGCTTGTACTAAGAACTCTGGGGCAGATTTACAAGCTATTTGCGTCACTTTTGCACCGTTGTTGCGTTACTTTTGTGACGCAGCGGCAGCGTAAAAGTTGCAGCCCATTTAGAACGTGACGCATCTAGGGAGATGCGTCACGTTGTGAAGCCCTGCGCCACATTAAACCTGCGCCAGGTTTAATGTATGCAGGGTGGGCGTTCCATCGCAGGAAGTCCCGTAAAAGTGATGCAGTAAAATCTGCAAGATTTCACTGAGCCACTTTTACTTCCATACTGCGTCAAAACCCTGCGCCTGCTTGAAGCAGGCGTAAGGAGTGATGCAGCATGTTAGGCATAGGTTGCCCCTGAGCATTGCTGGAGTTACATTGTGCTTGCGACACGACTCCAGCAATGCGTGACTTTTCCGTCAACAGACGCGCCAGAATTTCTAACGCATCTGTCAATCCTTGCGCCATGGTGCGCCGTATTGTAAATACGGCGCATCCACGGTGACGCAAGGAATTGGCTTGCATGTTGACGTAGGAAAAGTGACGCATCTCTACAGATGCATCACTTTCTTGTAAATCTGCCCCTCTGAGTCTTTGTGTTGCTTTGCCATTGTTTACATAATGATATGCTCTATGGAATTTGTTCCCTAGTTGTAGGGGTGATTGTATTTTTGCAGGAAGGGATATTTTCCTGCACAAAAACAATCACAAGAGGTGTTTTCCTCTTTCTAAGTGTACTGCAGAATGAAGCACACATAGGAAAAGGAAAAACGAGGAGAACTAAAGGTTTTCCTCCTCGTGGCGCCTCTTATGCTTCCCCTAGAGAGGTGTAGGAATCCCATGCAAGTTCAAGATTTGCAAAAGCTTGTAAATCTGGAATGTGTCAGTTCCATGAATGTTGTGTGGGAACACCCAAAGCAACATCCATGAAACCCCCCTTTCACATGTGACGGGCCATATTTACAAAGCATGAAAAGCCACACAGGCTGCCTTTACATGGCCTTGTAAATATGGGCAGGCACGCTGCGCCACTGGTGTGTCCAAAAAAGTGACTCATCGGCAGTGCAATGGGCTTGTATATAAGCCCTAAAGGGGCTTATTTATGAGCCTGTGCGCATGTTTTGCTTCGTCATTGCGTCACTTTCGTGACCCTGCGGCGGCGTAAAACATGCGCCATGTTGCGACATATTTACAAGGTAACGCATCTAGGGAGATGCGTCACCTTGTAAAGCCCTGCGCTACATTATACCTGCATCAGGTATAATGTATGCAGGGTGGGCGTTTTGTCACAACAAAGCCCCGTAGAAGTGTCGCTGTGAAATCTATGAGATTTCACTACGACATTTCTTTGCCGCCAATGCGTCAAAACCTTACGCCTGCCTTGTGACAGGCGTAAGAGTGACGCAGGCCCTTTCACAGGAACACTGCTAGAGTTGCGTCAGGCTTCCGACACAACTCCAGCAATGCGCCACTTTTTGCGCCAACAGATATATCAGTAATAGTGACGTATCTGTCATTCCTTGTGACATGATGCGTCATATTGTAAATATGACGCATCATTGGTGTCGCAAGGAGAGCGCACTGAGAAGTGGCGCATCTCTGCTTTCACACAGCGATGCGCCACTTCTCATAAATGGGGCCCTAAATGTTTTGTGAAACCACAGAATAGAATGACAGTTCATCTCTCAGTTCAGATCATGGGTATTGAGATGGTTAAACTATATCTGTGCAAACATTTTATTTAGTGATTCTGTGCTGCACTAATTAGTAAAATTCGGTTGTTGGAGACTGCACAGACCATATCTCACCCATGAACTGTTTCTGCTGGCATCTTTTTTTTTTTAAAAAGTCACTGGAGGTATTTCGTTTTGTGAGAATTTCACTCACAATAAGGGAAACCAAAGTTTCCGCAATTTATCACAATTTCTCATTCTTTGGGGTGGAAAATTAACATAACAGAGTTTCAGAGAAAATCAACAGCTACTTATATTACAAGACTATAATGTCCGTGTCAAAGTTCACTAAACGCTCAATGTTGGCAGATAAAGTGCATTCAATGATTTTCCCCAGATTCACTTGATTATCTGAAGAGAGAAGCAAGAATATAAATTAACCAGATCCCTAAAAGTGACAGCACAAAAGCGTGCATCAAAGACAAGAAATGTTGCAGGAGAAAACCTGAATTCTTTCCTTACAAGTGTTTCTAGTTACTGAGACACACCCAAATCAGCTGTTTAGAACAGGCAGCAAGAGAGGTGCTAATCACCGATAACAAAAGCTTCATTAGCATGACTGGAGAGGCCAGTAGGTAAAAGCGGAATGGAGACGGTGCAGACTTCCTGACTGGGGGATGGGCCCTTGCTGTAACAGAACACACCTTTGCATAGTTGAGAGCCGGCTGCTGCATGGTGTGTGACTTACTTGCGCTTGAGGAAAGAAAGAATACTAGAATAGAGACAACTGAACGGAAGCGCTCCTTCAGCAAAGCTTTTAGCTTTGAGCTGTGTTTCACTCGCAACAATTAAAATGCCATGCAAAGTTCGATGTGCTCAGGCACACAATTTTCTTGAAAAATATGCGTTTTATATTTAAAGAAACCACTTCTGTCCAAGGATATGCTTTCAATGAAAGGAATACATCACTTTCAGAGACCCTTTCACGCACGACTTTTGGCGATATTCACATTATTTTTAATTTTTAAATAGGTAATTCTCTGGTGCATTTCAAATAACCTGCCCACAGCTGAATTATCTGCTCCTTTTTTATATTAAATCCCATGAAGTAGGAGTGTACAATGTCAGATCCTCTTCGAGGCTGTGGGAGCTCGGCAGGATTACTCTTTAACAAAATAACACCACAGAACTTTATTGGCAAAACTACATTACAGTAGTTTTCCTTCGCTGTTAGGAAAAATGTTGCCTCATCTGGAAGAGGCTAGGAAAATGGGTGACACTAAAACGAAAATGGGAGCTCAATGGCTTTATCTTTTCTTTCTTGATATTTGTGGAACTGCATTTAATATGGGGGAAAAAAATGTACAGATCATGTATATCAGAGCTAGGTGAACAAACTTTCTTGATATTGTACAAATCGGTAGCTGTTTAAATGCAGAAAACAAGCAGGATGAAGACACTATTGAAGATATTCTGCCACCAGGAAAACTGAGGAGAACGGCATTTCACGGGACAAATGCATGGAGCGCAGGAATTAGTGTTGCATTTCAAACTTTTTTCCTGCCTCATTACACACAATACCCAAGTGTGCACACTAGTGACTCTTTTTAGTTTGTGACACTGCAGCCCCGGGCAGGTGTCTGTAATCTGGTGAAGGGCAGCAAACGTGCCCTTTTTAGCCACTGTGACTACTGTGAGCTTCACTTGAAAGTAGCAGTGGTGTTATGTGTATTTTGTTAAATGCACCGTAAGGGTATTCCGGCGCTGAGCAGCTGTGTGTGCCTAGCCCTGCCTGCAAACTACTGGCCATGGGTAAATTATCTACTGGCCTTGCCTTGATAAAGTGTCACCCAGCCTCATGTAACCAGGGGCCAGGTGAACGACCATTCCATTTTGCGAGTCGTAAATTGCGACGTTTTGCGACACACAAAATTAAATGTAAAACAGTGTCTTTGACACTGCTTGCGATTCCCAATGGGGTCGCAAATGATCTTCCTCATTAATATTCACGAGGCAGGTTGCAATTTGCAACCCCATTGGGAATGGCCAGCACTCACAGAGATGGTGGCCTGCTGGGGTCAGCAGACCACCATGTCTGAGGCTGCTTTTTAAATAAAGCTGTTTTTTTTTAAAATGCAGCCTGTTTTTGTCAAGGAAAAGGGGATGCATTCAAAAAAGAAAAATGAAATGTTTGTTTCATTTATTAAGTGCAGGAAGTAGTCAGTGGGACCAGTTCCTGCTCTTAAAAAATATTTTCACTGCCAATCACAAAGGGAAAGGGACTCCTGAGGACCCTTTCCCGTTTGTGAGTGGCTTACCACCTACTTGAAGTAGGCAGTAAACTGCGAGTTTTTTGCGACAGCAAATGCGGTCGTAAATCAATGATACATACTATTCTGAGTCGCTATTAGGAAGGGACGCCCTTGGCACGCCCCTTCCTAATAGCGACTCGCGAACACTATTTAAATGCATTTGTACATACCACCACCTTTTTTTGCGGTGGCAAACACGCTGATTACCCATTTGTGACTGCAAAAAACGGTCATACATTTAGCCCCAGGACTTTTGCTTCTTCAAGCTTATATGTGGCATGCGTATGTAGAGCTGGTGTCTGGTAGTGTGAGCCAGATGTTCTGTTTGACTATGGCCCTATGGAATCGCTCTTGGATAGCCACTAAAAGACATGCAATACAAACTTGTACAAGTGTATGTAATTTACCAGGCAAGCAAAGTGTTTTGTTTAACTTCCTATATTTATTGATTGGGAGAATAGAGACCGTTTGCTCTTTTTAGAATTGTTTTTAGTTTCTTTAGAACTACAAGGCCTGTCTTGTGTTAGCACTTTTGTTCTTCTCCAGTTGTCACTCCCAAGCAGTTGAGAAGTGCACCTGCTAAGGCTGTCCTCTCGTTTGCACCTATGCTCTAGGAGTATGTAGGTAGTGCCACCCTTCCTTTCTACCATCACCCAAAGACAAAGAATGTGTCTGGATTGACCAAAGGTGGATACACAAACTGATAGTCAGGCCTGATTGGTTTCAAAGTACAGATGAGGAAGCCACAATCCCTGTCTGGAGTATGAATATAAGAAGAGAAATGAAGCATACAGTCATCGCTTACAAGTATTGCTCCACATAGATGTGCAGGAATCCTTTAAGACCAGGGCTAATGTTCCTGATAACCAGTTTGCCAGTTAATCGAGGTGTCAACACCTGAAATATCCTTCTGGAGAAATTGAGGACTGGAGTGGGTTAGAGTGGAGTATGGTAGGGTGTAGTGACATTTAGTGTAATAGTGAAGAGTGGAGCGGTGTAGATTGGAGTGGCATAGAGTGGAGTGGTTCAGAGTGAAGTAGCTTAGAGTGTACTGGCATAGAATGGAGTGGCATATAGTGGAGTAGAATATAGTGGAGTGGTGTGGAGTGGAATAGCATTGCCTTTAATTGCATACATCAGACTAACAGAGTGGAGTGCCATATAGTGGATTAGTATAAAGTGGAGTGCCATAGAGTAGAGTGGAGTACTGTGGAGTGGCGTAGAGTGGAGTGGCATCGAGTGTAGTGATAGAGTGGAATAGCGTAGAGTGTACTGGCTTAGAGTGGAGCTGCTTACACTGTAATAGAGTAGAGTGGAGGAGCATAGAGTGGACTGGTATTGACTGGAGTGTCATAGAATAGAGTGGAATAGTGTACAATGGATTCGCTTAGAGTGGCGTGGCATATGGTGGCGTGAAGTGGAATGGAGTCGTGTAGAGTGTAATAGCATAGAGTGAAGTGCTGGAGAGTGGAGTGGCATATAGTGCAGTAGAGTAGAGTGAAGTGGCTTAGAGTAGAATATCATAGTGGAGTGGAGTACGGTCAAGTGGCATACAGTGGACTAGCATAAAGGGGAATAGCGTACAGTGGAATAGCGTACAGTGGAGTGGAGTGGCATAGAGTGGAATAGTGTAGAGTGGCATAGAGTGGAGTGGTGTCCAGTGTAATAGCGTAGAGTGGAGGGGCTTACAGTGGAGTGGCATAGACTAGAGTGTCATAGAATTGAATGGCTTAGAGTGTAATAGTGTGCAGTGGAGTGATGTAGAGTGGAGCGGAGTGGCATACATTGAAGTGGGGTAGAGTGTACTGGTGTACATCGGATTAGCATAGAGTGGAATAACATAGATTGGAATGTCATTGAGTGGAGTGGCAGAGTGGAGTGTGGTACTTTAACAGATGTAGCATGAAAGTGGGTGAACGGATGCAGATGTAATGTGCCAGGAACATAGATTAAGGAGTGTAAATGGTAATTTTCGGTAGTAGGTGTAAATAATTTAAGTAGTGTTAAAGTTATAAATCTACCAAAACCTACTTATATATTGTGCCTGTGTTTAGTCCTGTATTTGTAACGGGAAAAGCACAACTACAGTTTGCAGAATACTAAGAATAAAACCATAATTTGACAGGATACTGAGATGTTTGTGTACTGTTTGTGCTGAATAAGCAGCTTGCTAGGTCATAATGCAGAGGTGTCAAACCGGCAGCACTTAATGGGAAACACCAGAAATACTGTACATGTAAAATTAACAAAAGCACAAACACACAAAAATGTACATTGTGCACATTTCAATTATTCCGCCTCTTTAATGCAAATAACGTTATCTTTAAATAACTGTTTGGGGACTTGAAATTAAACATGTTTCCTTTCACTGGGGATGTACATTTTATGCAGAATGTGAATTTAATGTTATTTCTAAAAGTGTCTTATGGGTTCAAGCTGTCTTTTTTTTTACATTTTTAAAGACCTCAATGTGCTGAAATGCTGTGTTTTTTTTACCAGCCTGAGAAGAAAAATACCTTTTCCCTTGTCTCTGCTAACAATCGACAGGCATTGAATGCATTAAATTGTATCATACGACCGTGGATGAGCGTTTCGACTTAACAGAACATCTCCAGTGTCCCATCCCTTGCTGCAGCCCTCCCCCATACTTCCGTTGCCTTCTGTTTACTTCAAACTCTTGCTCTGTCTTAGCAGAATTTTATTCTATCCTTACTGACATTGTTTTCTTTACTCTGCACTATGATCATAAGATATACCATAAAGGGACCCGCAGAGCTGCTCAAAGCTGCTATCTTACTGAAAACCATAAACCCTGTGCCTATCTCTTACACCTCTTCATTCATCGCTCTGTTCCATTCCATGATAACAGCACATTGGTGGCTATCACACATAACAGGTAAACACTTCACACATAGTGTCTATATAAACTGACAACACCCACCCAGCCACACATCCCACATGGTATAGAATGCGGCCCATGTAGGTAAGCGCTTCAATGCCTGCTTAGGGCTAGTAAGTGCTATATAAATATTGTAATACTATACAATGCACTACTGTGTGAAAAGAAAAGACTCATGCCCAGATTTACCAATATTTGAAACTACTAAGATATGGCAAATCTTTTCTTTCCCCCAGAGGTGGTGGAGTTTTGACGCCATAGTGCAATGGTATGTGCAATCTCTAAAGCATAGGCTGTGCAATGGAAGGGAACCCGTTCAGTGCATTGACTATCTTTTAAAACTATTTCCACTTTTTATGTGTGCTATACAAAGCAGCACACATTCAAAGTGGAAAAAATAAGGTGAAATGTAAATATTTTTCCTTGTTAAGCCTGCCTCGAGGAGGCGTACGTTTGTGGGGCAAATTCCTCTCTACGAATGTTAGTAGATAGAGATTTGTGTCAAACCCCATGGTTGGTTATGCATGGGAATGCCCATGTACCTCCTTTGGAACAGCCCCATGATGCAAAGTAGATCAAGGTAGCTCATAGCACAGCTTTCCGTTATTTTGGGATGCTTTGCAATGCAAATTCTGGTTTGCTTTGGATTGCACATCCCACCCCAACAATTTGAACTGGGTTTGAATCATAAAAGTGACACAAGGCCTGTGCATTGTGTTATTAAATCTAGGCCTCAGAGTAATTCATTGACTTATTTAACTGACTATAAAGTTAAATGTCACTAGTGGACGGTAGCACATGTGCCATCACTAGAGTGAGAATGAGAAAAATGACTGACGCTTGCCACCAGTAACTCGGCTGTACAGGTTTAAACTAGAAATTGAGCCTCTCTAAATAACCCCTTTTGACAGACCTAAACCCTTCTTTTAAATATTACTTAGTCACCCATAACTTAGCCTTAATGCCCAATAAGGCCCAGTGCATGGTATTCAAAGGTAGGACATCTAAAACTTTAATGTAAAACAAGTCCTTGCAGTGACAAGTACCCAAAAGCTAGATTCACTGTGACAAGGTTAACTGTACAAAGGAAAGCATTAAGAGTTTTAAAATTAAATAATATCTCCACCTCAGAAACCAGCTAAAAAGTGAATTCTTGCACTTTTTAAACTATTAATTACAAAGCCAATTTATTGGTTAGGTTAAGTAAGCTTTATGCTAAATATTGTAAGTTTTTTTTTTAAAGGTACCTTTTGCCGGCATAAAGCTTCTAGAAGTTCATCTTATGAGCTTCCAACTGAATAGCTCCTTAATAGTTGTGAACTTGCTCTCAGAATTGAGCCAAAGGCCTGTGGAGTGGGGAGGTGTCCTGTTCCTCTGACAGGATAACTCTCTGGGCAGTGCACAGGTACTTAGGGCCTGATTACGATGTCGGGCCGCCGGTGGCAGTCCTACTGACGGACATGCCTTCAGTCTAACCCCTGTATTAGGATGCAGGCGATCGAACCACAGAGGTTGGAAGGAAAGTCCGCCACCTCCAACAGGATCATCCGTTCCTGACAGGGAAGCAGTCGGAATTGTATGGCAGCAACACCGATGCCGGCTCTGCCGATGGGATTACGATGTCCTTTTCCAACAACCTTATCATGGTGGTCCAACCGCCATGAAAAGGCTGTCAGAAACAGATTTTGTAGGCTCAAAACAGGGCCCTCATCCCTGTGGGCCACTACAATGTGGCCCTGGGGGCACATGTAGTGCTCCTGACACATCCATGCATCGTGACTCAGGTGTTCCAGTCCTCCCCTACCTCGCCTAATGGCTGTTGAAGGTAGGATCGCCCAGACTCCCTCTCAGATGCACCCTTTCATCAGAGCTATTCTGGATACAGTACAGTTTCAAGTTTATCCTCCAGAACAGAGAGTCCTGGATATTAGGGCTATGATTTCGATGTTTCAACCTCTGTCCTGGATTTCCATTAGACTGATTCTAAGGCTGCTGGATTCCTCTGGCATCCTTCTGGTAAACCATGCCCATTGGCATATGCAGGCTCTGCAGTGGGATATGATGAAGTCCTGGGGCCATCAGGGGAATCTCTCCGACCTGGTCCAGATATTGGAGGAAACTGCAAAAAAATCTGCAGTGGTGGCTCAAAAACCGCAAATGGGTCAACAGCAGACCCCTCGTTCTTCCCCATCCAGAGTTCACAGTAGTAACAGATGTGTCACTTCTCGGTTGGGACGGCCAACAGGGAGAAGTGGAGATCAGAGGACTCTGCTCTTCGGTTGAGTCTCAGCTCCAAATCAGCATGTAAGAACTAAGAGAGATTTGACTTCAGTGAACTAACCCTGGGCGGACAACTACGCTACGCTCGCATAGTTTGCGCTACTTTGTGCTACTCGAATTGCACGTAGCACAGCTCGCACTGTGCGAGATGCCGTTTTCAATGATTGCACAGTGCAGACAAGCATCTGGCACTGTACAATCATCCCGAACAGCGCACTACGCAGTTCGCGTAGCGCTATGTGTATCTCGCGTAGTGCGAAGTGCACTTCACGTAGCTACGCGTAGCGCTACTACGCAAACTACGCCCAGGGTTAGTAATCTCTCTTCAGAGATTGCATAAAACATGGTTAGATCTATTTGCTACTGTTGATACCACACAATGTCAGCACTTATGCACACTGTAGTTTCCAAAGCAGCTCTCACTCAGAGACACATTTTATCTTGAGTGGAGCTCAGGACTCCTGTATGCTTTTAAGCTGATACAATGTCCAAAATTCAGAAGATCAAGAACGACCAGGCCCAAGTCATCTCAGTGGCCTCAGATTGGGCGAGGAGAGCATGGTATCACTGAGCATGAGTATCTGTCCTCCAATCAGGCTGCCCTTTCAGAAGGAAGATCTCCTGTCGCAGCAACAGTGCAGGATCTGCACCCGAACCTGCCAACTCTCCATCTGAATGCATGGAGATGGAGCGGTGACAGTTGAGGGTATTTGACCTTATACATAAAGACTGAGAAGCAGCCCCTTGAGGGTTTAAGAGTGCCTTTCACCAGAGATACAGTAGCAACCATTGCACTGGTGAGAGGACTCCCAGATCTGGACATCTATTGGGCCACTATGTTTGCATCGCTGGCAAACACTACTGCCTAGACAGTCTAGTCTGTGTGGTGATAGGCATTTCACCTGTCGGTTCTCCAGGACTTCCTAATGAAACCTAGTACACTGACCCACCATTAGGGAGAGATTGCTTTGGTATCTGTTCTAAGGTAAGGAATCTGCGGCTAGAAGTCTCTATCACAAGTTACTTACCTTCATTAACGCCTATCTGTTATAGACTTTTTCTAGCCGCAGGTTCCTTACCAACTCTCCCATCCTCCTTCATGAGCTCTCCCTAGCAAACTGGTCATTCCACCTCAGTTTGGCTCCATGCTTCTGGTGTGTTAGAACAGTCAAGAACTTGTGGTCAGTGCAGTGATTTGGGGACTATATAGATACCGTGCTTGCCAGTTCTGGCGCAGACTACACTGACGATGCCATGCACCTAGATACGCCTTGCTCAAATATTCTAAAGTAAGGTTTCTGCGATAAAATAGTGTCTCTACCACATAAGGTGTTATCCTTATCTGGGGGAATATTCTAGGATAAGGAATCTGCAGCAAGCTAGAGCCTCTACCAGATAAAGTGTTGTCTAAGGTAAGGTGATTGTTCTTCTCACAGTCATCATAATCACACATTATCACTGCAGGAACTTGAGAATGCCTACCATCACATACTAGTTCTGTGGGAACCAGAGCATCACTCTAATCACATACAATCTGGAGTGCTTTCAACATGATTATTATCACACACTATCTCTGTGGGGTATAGATATGACTATAATCATAAACTATCTCTCTAGGTACCTGGGCATCACTATTATCACTTACTGTCTCTGTGGGTACCTGGGCATCAATCAATCAATCAATCAAAACACTTGTATAGCGCGCTACTCACCCGGAAGGGTCTCAAGGCGCTTAGGGGAAGGGGGCCGCTACTGCTCGAACAGCCAGGTCTTGAGTTGTCTCCTGAAGGCGAGTTGGTCCTGGGTCAGCCGAAGGTGGATGGGGAGGGAGTTCCATGTCTTGGCCGCCAGGTAGGAGAAGGATCTGCCTCCGGCGGTGGCTCTTCGGATGCGTGGTACGGCGGCGAGGGCGAGGCTAGCGGACCGTAGCTGGCGGGTGGGCGTGTGGAAGGTCAGGCGATCGTTGAGGTACTTGGGGCCTAGGTTGTGGAGAGACTTGTGTGCGTGGGTGAGGAGCCTGAATGTGATCCTCTTGTTGACGGGGAGCCAGTGCAGGTTCCTCAGGTGGCCGGAGATGTGGCTGCGTCGCGGGATGTCCAGGATCAGTCGGGCGGCGGCGTTCTGGATGCGTTGTAGTCTTTTCTGTAGTTTGGCTGTGGTTCCGGCATAGAGGGTGTTTCCGTAGTCCAGCCGGCTGGTGACGAGGGCCTGGGTGACCGTCTTCCTGGTTTCGATCGGGATCCACCGGAAGATCTTGCGGAGCATGCAGAGGGTGTGGAAGCATGAGGAGGAGATGGCGTTGACTTGTCTGGTCATCGAGAGGGAGGAGTCCAGGATGAAGCCCAGGTTGCGTGCGTGGTCTGTCGGCTTGGGGGCGGTGCCCAGGGCTGGGGGCCACCAGGAGTCGTTCCAGGCGGAGGGTGATGGTCCAAGGATGAGGACTTCTGTCTTGTCTGAGTTCAGTTTCAGGCAGCTGTTCTTCATCCACTCGGCGACGTCTTTCATCCCTTCGTGGAGGCTGGTTCTGGTGAGGGAGAGGATCAGCTGGGTGTCGTCGGCGTAGGAGATGATGTTGAGGTTGTGTTGGCATGCGATGGTTGCGAGTGGTCTCATGTAGACGTTGAAGAGGGTGGGGCTGAGTGATGATCCTTGCGGGACGCCGCAGATGACTTCGGTGGCCTCGGAGCGAAACGGGGGGAGGCGGACTCTTTGTGTTCTTCCAGCGAGGAACGAGGTGATCCACTTCAATGCCTTCTCTTGGACGCCGGTGTTGCTGAGGCGTTGGACTAGGGTGCGGTGGCAGACAGTGTCGAACGTGGCGGAGAGGTCCAGGAGGATGAGTGCCGCTGTTTCCCCGTTGTCGAGAAGGCCTCGGATGTCGTCGGTGGCAGCGATGAGGGCGGTCTCGGTGCTGTGATTGGCTCTGAAACCGGACTGCGAGGGGTCGAGGGATCCATTTGTCTCGAGGAAGGCGGCAAGCTGTCTGTTGGCGATCTTCTCGATGACTTTGGCAGGAAAAGGGAGGAGCGAGATGGGGCGGAAGTTTTTGAGGTCGATGGGGTCCGCTGTTGGTTTCTTCAGTAGGGCGCTGAGCTTGGCATGCTTCCAGCTCTCCGGGAAGGTGGCGGTGTCGAAGGAGGTGTTGATGACGTCTCGGAGTTGGGGTGCGATGGTGGAGTCGGCCTTGTTGAAGACCTAGTGGGGGCAGGGGTCAGTCGGAGATCCAGAGTGGATGGTGTTCATCGTGCGGGCTGTGTCTTCGGTGGTCACTGCGGTCCAGGTGCGGAGGGTGGCGCTGGGGTGTGTTGGTTCGACGGTTGGGTGTGAGGATGGTGTGCCAAAGCTGTTGTGGATGTCGGCGATCTTGCGGTGGAAGAATGAGGCGAGGGAGTCGCAGAGATCTTGTGAAGGGGTGATGTCGTTGTTGCCGGTGCTGGGGTTGGAGAACTCCTTGACGATGGGCATCACTGTCATCAGACACTATCTCTGTGGGACATGGACATGACTCAGACCACACACAATCTCTGAGAGCTTTGAAAATGACTATTATCACACACTATCTTTGTGGGGACCTAGGCATCACTATCATCTCAGACTATCTCTAGTGACTTAAACATTATTATAATCACACACTATCTCTGTGGGGACTTGGCAACTATCACACACTATCTCATTGGGGCATGGACATCACTTCCATCACACACGATCTCTACAGAGTCTTGAGCATGACTCTAATCACCGACTATCTATATGGGCACTTGAACATGATTATATTCACATACCATCTCTGGGCATCACTATCATCGCACACTACCTCAAGTGACTTCAACATAATTATCATCACACTCTCTCTCTTTGGGGACCTAAACATGACTATTATCGCACACTATCTCACTGGGAGCCTGAGCATCACTATCATCACATTCCATTTCTGTGGGGACCTGAGTAGCGCTGTAATCACACACTATCTCTGGGGGGACCAGGACATTGCTCTAATCTCACATTATCTCTGTAGAACACAGAGATTTTCTTATGTTAAGCTTGGTTGCTATATGCCATAGCTTCCAGGGGTTGAGCTCAGGTTTAAAGTACTGAAACCTTTATTGGACCCAACATGGTTTGAGACATTATTACTTGTGGTGGACTAACATCCACCTCAAAGAATAATGCTCTTCTGACAATTATAATCCCACTTTATCACTGAAGGGACTCAAGGATGCCTACCATTACACAATAACTTTGTGAGGACCAGTGCATCACTTTAATCACACACTATCTCTAGTGAGTTCAACATGATTGTCATCACACTCTATCTTTGTGCGACATGGATATGACTATAATCACACAATATCTCTGTGGGGATTTGAGCATCACGATCATCACACACTATCTTTGTGGGGACCCGGCATCACTATCATCACACACTATCTCTGTGGGGACCCGGCATCACTATCATCAGATGCTATGTCTTAGGACACTTGATCATGACTGTAACCTCACACTATCTCTGTGGGAACTTGAACATGATTATATTCACACATTATCTCTGTGGGGACTAAGGCATCACTATCATACATACCATCTCTAGAGATTTCTAAATGATTATCATTACACGCTATCTCTGGGGGTACTCTAATATAATTATAATCACATAGTATCTCTGTGGGGTCTTGGGTATTGATATCATCCCATACTATCTTTGAGGTGCCTTGGCATCACTATCATCACACACTATCTGTGTGGGACATGGAAATGACTGACAGAACACTTGATTTCTACAGAGACTTGATCATGGCTATAATCACTCACTATCTCTGTGGGAACCTAGGCATCACTGTCATCAAACAGTATCTCTAGTGACTGCAACATGATTATCATCACACACTATCTTTATGAACTTGAACATGAATGTACTAACACACAATTCTGTGGGGTCTTGGGAATTGCTATCATCAATCACAATCTCTTTGGGATCCAGGCATCACTATCATCAGACACTATATTTGTGGGACATGGATATGACTGACATCACACACGATCTCAACAGAGACTTGTTGCCCAAATACCCACACAAACACTAAACCCTAAAAGATTAATTACCACCCAAAAACCCATACCCATGCTAAACCCTAAAGGTACCCTTGCCACCCAAAACCTACACCCATCCTAAACCCTAAAAATTCAATGGCCAGCCAAAAACGTATGTCCACGCTAAACCCTAAAATATCCCCAACTATTCAAAAAGCAATACCCACCCTAAAAAAATCCTTGCCAACCACAAACCCATACAAACACTAAGCCCTAAAAGATTCATTACCACCCAAAAACCAATACCCACCCTAAACCCTAAAGGTTCCTTTGCCAACCAAAACCCATACCCACCCTAAAACCTAAGGCAAACCTCACAGCCCTAAATCTCTTAACCACACTAAACCCCAAAAATTCCTTATCACCAAAAAACCCATACCCAACCGAAACCATAAAATTTCCCTTGCCCCTCAAAACCCACACCCACTCTAAACCTTAAAAATTCTCTTGCCACCCAAAAACCCATACCCACCCTAAAACCTAAAAAAGCCCATATCACCTAAAGACCCATACCCAGCATAAAACCTAAAGAATCCATTACCATCCAAAAACCCATACCCACCCT
Source organism: Triturus cristatus (assembly GCF_964204655.1). Classification (NCBI taxonomy): domain Eukaryota; kingdom Metazoa; phylum Chordata; class Amphibia; order Caudata; family Salamandridae; genus Triturus; species Triturus cristatus. The sequence goes on from NW_028188247.1 coordinate 161,683, forward strand.
AAACCTACAAAATTCACTTGTCACCCAAAAACCCATACCTACCCTAAAACCTAATAATTCCTGTACTGCCCAAAAACCCATACCCACACAAAACCCTAAAAAAAAAACATTATCGCCTAAAAACCTATACTCACCCTCAACCCTAAAAAATACCTTACCACCAAACCCGAGAAATCCCCTTGCCGCCCAAAAACACTTACCTACCCTAAACCCTGAGACAAAACTCACAACCAAAAACCCATAACCACCTTAAACCCTAACAATTACTTATCACCAGGAAACCCATTCACACCCTAAAGCATAAAATTCCCCTTACCCCTCAAAAACCCACACCCACCCTAAACCTTAAAAATTCTCTCACCACCCAAAAACCAATACACGCCATAAACCCTACAAAATTCCTTGCCACCAAAAATCCCACACACATCCTAAACAATGAAAATACCCCTGCCACCCAAAAAACCCATACCTATCCTAAACCCTAAACAATCCCTTAACACTCAAAAACCTACACCCACCCTAAACACTAAAAATTCATTTGCCACCCAAAAACACATACCCACTTTAAACCCTAAAAATCCCTTTCCACTTAAAAACCCACACCAACCCAAAACCCTTGAAATTCTCTTACCACCCAAAAACCCATACAAATGCTAAACCCTAATAAAATCATTATCGCCCAAAAACCCATACCCAACCTAAACCATAACATTTCCCTTGCCCCACAAAAACACACACCCACCCAAAACCATAAAAGTTCCCTTGCCACCCAAAAACCCATACCCACTGTAAATCCTACAAAATCCCTTGCCACCAAAAATCCCACACCCATCTTAAATGATAAAAATTCCCTTGCCACCCATAAAAACCCATACCCACCCTAAACCCTGAAAAATCCATTACTACCCAAAAACCTACACCCATCCTAAACCCTAAAAATTCACTGTTGAATGGCAAACAACGGAATAATGTCCAGAAGTGCTGAGACAAACGTGGCAGCTACTCCCGGCGGCATGTAAATCAACAGGCCATTGAGAGAACACTGGCCTGAAATCGCTAGAGAGAATGAGGATGCTTCTGCCCCACTGATATGGACTTCAGACAGGCTGCAGTGTAGCTGATGCTTGTGTATAACAGCCAGACCGCCCCCCTCCCCAGATGTGCCCCACTGATATGGACTTCAGACAGGCTGCAGTGTAGCTGATGCTTGTGTATAACATTCAGACCGCCCCCCCTCCCCAGATGTCTATCCAGTCTGGTTATTACATTGCCCCTGTATGCTTTGGGAGGGAGCGACAATTTAATGGGAGAAATTGGCGTTTCTTAGGGTTGTCAGGGGAGTTTACCATTATCGGGCACAGCATAAAGAAGCATCTCTCGTAGGAATTTTGTCCCAGCTCCCCCTGAACCGAATACAGACAGATGGTGTTGCGCTCGTGGTTTAGTGTGTGTTGCTCGTTTGCAGAATATTGCACCAGACCTGGCCTGCAATCGGCAGGGTTTCTGGCCCCTGGCGCCATCTCGGCAAGGACGGCCGCAGAAGGGCTTGCCTTTGGCGCGCCAGCGGCGCGGTCGCACCAGGCTTCTCTTTTTATAGCCTGCATGACTAGAGCGCTGCAGGCCAAGATGGCATCCCCGCTCCAGCCTACGGGAGCCCAGAGGACCGAAAATGACAGAGTGAGTCCGGAAAGAGAGCCACAAGCCTCAATCAAGGCGAGACCACATCCAGCCCCCCCCCCCCCCCCCCGCCGCCTCCCGGTAAGCAGAATGCTCTTAGTTTGCACACAATGTCAAATTAAATATTTAGAAAAGCATAGGAATTGGATGGACTAGATTTACTGTTCCAACTCCAATTTAACAACAGTAGCGAAAGTGTGAGACTTCAGAAAGGTTACATATATCATTCTAATTCAGTCATTGATTAAAATATTTAAATATCTAAAAACCTAAAATGATTACCCATAGTAAAACTAGAAAATATTTATTGTATACATTTTAATAAAATGCACAATTTATTATAAATATGCAAAATAAACGTATAATTAAATGAAATATTTAAATAAACATACGTAGAATCTACTTCTCTCACTACTACTCAAAAAACCACAAACACCAAGAAGATAAATTAGAAAATAAATAAAACAATAATAAAATTAAAATAAATGAAACATATAAATATAATATACACTTACTGATATATATTGTTAAATATTTCTTGCATAGTCTAAATAAAAATATTTCTTCATTTTAAATATTCAATGAAAAAATTCTGATTTATGAAATACATATTTAAATAACCAAACATTAATAAAGAACTATTTTCGTTGAAATCATTTCTCACCCAATCCCCCTACAAACTGAAATGCTGCTAAATTAGCTATAACTAATTATACTATACAAAATATGAATTAAAAATTTGAAATTAAACCCAAATAAATGAAAGAACAATTAAACAATTAAAACATTACATATTAACCTCCCACCATATTTCCCCCAAAACCAAATATCCTGCTACTAAATTATAAACTACTTAACAGAGGTATTTGTAGATCGCACATTAACCCCTAGGCACTTAGGCACTAACAGATGTTTATTGTTACCCAACAGTACTCATTTTATCGACCTCAGATGGTTGAAAGCCTGAGTGGACCCACAGGGATTTGAACCTATGTCCATGAGATTGAACACAGGGCCCTGCAGTAGACACATTAGTCCACTGAGCCACCAAACCCTTCTAATTGCCTTTTAAATTTTTTCTAATATTATAAGTTTGTGTATATATATATATATATATATATATATATATAGTCACTTAAAAAACCATAGGTTTCACACATGTTATAGTTAGCTGGGCATTTCCCTCGTAAAAAACCAATGAAATTGCCCCGTTATAGTTAGTGCAGGCAACTATAACTCACGCGACCGCAATCCGCTGCTGATGACGTCAGATATTACATCACTGTATTTAGACACTTATTTACCCATGTCTTCTTCCATTCATCTTTAGCTATACATATATTATTTTTTTTTTTTTTCAGAAAGACACATATGTCATCAGTGATGTAATATCTGACGTCATCAGCAGCGGATTGCGGTCGCGTGAGTTATAGCTGCCTGCACTAACTATAACGGGGCAATTTCATTGGTTTTTTACGAGGGAAATGCCCAGCTAACTATAACATGTGTGAAACCTATGGTTTTTTAAGTGAATTTGCAAGGTTTTTTAAATGATAATTCCTTACTATATCGTGTGTGAAACCTATGGTTTTTTCAGTGAATTTGTACGTTTTTTTAAATGCTAAGTTATGTATTTATTAATATATATTTTTAAACAAAACTTTTTCACGGCGCGTGCACGGTGCGCTTCGCACACCGTGCGCACGCGGTGGGCACGCGGTGCGCTTTGCGCACCGCATGCCCACTTTACACAGTTTGTGCCATTCGCGCACGGAGCACTTCGCGCACCGTGCGTGCAAGGTGGGCACTCGGTGCTCTTCGCGCACCGCGCGCCCACTTTACGCAGTTCGTGCCGTGCGCGCACGGAGCGCTTCGCCCCCAAGGGCCAAATACATTTTTTTTTTCTGAAAAATCGCGGAGTGCGCGCACGCTGCGCGAACATCGCAGATTTTTTTCCGTTTGGGTGGTGCGCGCAGGGTGCGAGCACTCGGCGATTTTTCGAAAAAAAAATTATTTTTTTTGGGCCCTTGGGGGTCCTTCTGGGACTCCCTGACCACGGCTAGGGGGTCAGGAACTGTCCACCCTGCCCCCTTTTCACGTTCTCCACATTTGTTTTTCACCCCCTCAGAGTGCGAGAGACAAAATGGCGGCCGACACTTCCTGGTTTCGACCGATTCGAATGTTTACTAAGATCTAACAACCAATCAGAATTGCGCTCGCGCACGGCAAGGTGCGCACACCCAGCGTGCACGCTGCGTGTGTACAGATATATATATTGATTTAAATGCTATTTTCTCTGGAAATACTGAACAGATTTACACCAAACCTGCAAAAGGCACTTCATGGACCTTATGGCTACCTCTCTGCCAAATTTCACGTAATTCTGTTCAGCCATTCGGGCTGTAGCTGCGACTAAAGTCCCTATGGAAAAATCCATGGAGAAAACGCGTTTTGGGACCCCCCCTTTTTCACGGCCCCCGCTTGACGAATCACCCCGAGACTTTCAGGGTGGGAGCGGAGCGAAGCGCCCCATTAGTTTTGAAAATTTCGCGAGGATTCGTCAATCGGCGCCAAAGTTATTCAAAATAGAATTTTGAGATTTCCTATGGAAACTCGGTCCTAACTATAACTATCTACTGGCGACCGCCAGTAGATAATATATATATATATATATATATATATAAAAGTCCGAGTCGGATCCCCTTTCGACGTCGGCGCTCGTGTTCTAGCGCGGTGCAGATCTATTCGGCAGGATCCAGCTGATATATGCACAAGGTTCTTAGTCTCTCGATTTGTCAGGCTAAGTAGTAAGGAACGGCACAATAGTAGAAACAACGTTTGCCATGGAAGGAAGAGAAGCGAAACGCATAGCAGACATGCCTAATCTGTTTACAGCCTCATTTCAACCCCGGACAGAGAGGGGAGAGGTAACAACACCTAATACCAACAAAGATAAATTGAGGTATTGTGAACGACTTTCAAAAAAAGAAATAAACAAATGGTGGGAGTTGCTAACCCTACAGAAATATGTAGAAGTAAAGAGGATCCCAAGGGGTCTACGCCTGACACTGATGCAGAGCCACCAAGATATGAGTGGTGAACTCTTACAAGAATGGGGGAACATCTCCTAGAATCTTCAACAGGTCTGATAATCATCCTCATTAAACACATTGAGAAAACTATGAAAGAGATAAGAAGAGAACTACAAAGTGTAGAAGAAGAAATAGAAAAGCTAACTCTCACAGAAGAACAACAAAAACTGAAATCAGACATCCTGAAAAACTTGGACAAACACGAGGAGAGAGTAAAATTAAGGAAACAAGTGAAATTCCAGAGGGATAAAGTAGACTTTGAGGAGGGGAGAATCTTCACTTTTGGCAAACAATATGACATGAGAAAAAAGAAATCACAACCAGAAGGAAACACCCAAGACACATCCAGTTTTGATTCTCTATCGAGTACGGATGTAAGTGAAGGAGAAATGAACACCCCCCAAGCCACAGAAATGGGAAAAAATACCAACTTTTTAACGGAAATGCGCATGGCATTGGAACAACAAAATACAAACAAACAAAACAAAAGAGGCAGAGGAAGAGGCTGGAATCGGGGAAGAAGAGGAAAACCCGAAGAGGCCAGAGAGGACAGGGGAGAACCAAAAACCAACGTATGGTCGAGAGACAGAATGAGACAGCTACGGAAATAGAAAGAAAAGAGGAGAACACTAAAGAATTGAATATTATCAATCTATCATCACGAACCATGACTCCACTAGAAAATGAAGTCTTGAAAAAAGGCCTAAATGTTTGCCCCACTTCACACCTAAATATAGCAGAGACAAGAATAGAGCTATATAAATACACAAGGAAGCTGAAATTGGCAAAAATATATGCAGAGAATCGCAAAATAACTTTTCCAAAAAACAGAACCAACTCCTTGCAGAAGACATGGAAGGTTTAGAAACACTAATGACGATGGCAGCCACTTCAGCCTCTCAAGAAACAGAAGCCATACTAGAACTGCAAAACACATTACCGATGGAAGGGGCTAGTGAAAGTGGGTTCAAATTGAAATCAAAATTTAACCTGATCCTACCCCCAGGTAATAAAATAGATCTAGTCCATGAGGCAATAGTGGAAGAATTTTATAGAATAACACCGAATACAAGTAAGAGTAATTTGAACGCAAAACAAAAAGAGATATTGAAAGACTTACAAGATGACAAAACGATTGAAATAAAACCGGTTGACAAAGGGGGCAACATTGTCATTCTCAATAAAACTGAATACATTGATGAAGTAAAACGACAGTTGTCAGACGTGGAATGTTATGTACTACTAAACAAAGACCCGACAATAGAACTACAAAGCAAATTAAATAAACTTCTCACGGATTGGCATCACAAGGTCCTGATTGACGAGGATGAATTTAGATATCTGGACAAGAAACATCCAACACTCCCCACGTTCTATTGTCTTCCAAAAGTACACAAAAATAAAGAGAAACCGCCGGGAAGACCCATATTCTCTGCAAATAACTCCCTACTGGAACCAACATCCAATTACATCGATCATTTTTTGTCACCCCTAGTAAAAGATCTGTCATCCTACCTAAAAGATACAACAGATTTGCTCAAGAAACTAGAAAAAGTACAATGGAAATCAGGCTACAAATTAATCACAATGGATGTGATATCATTATACACTAACATTGAACACTCTATCGGCACAGAAGCCTGTAAATACTACCTGGGAAAACGCAACATACAATACAGAGATCATAATGAGATGGTGAACGAAATGATCTCCTTGTGCTTAAACAACAACTTTTTCTTGTTTAATAAACAGATCTATAGACAGATAAGGGGATGCGCAATGGGATTTTCATTCTCACCAAATTATATGAATCTCACTATGGGGTGGTTCGAGCAAAATCTAGCTTGGAACACGGCAAACTATGAGTGGAAGAATAAAATCATACTATGGCTGAGATTCATAGATGATCTGATCATTTGGAACGGAACCGAAGAAGACTTTGCAAGATATTTTGACAAACTGAATAACTCCCCTACTAACCTAAAGTTCACATACAACATAAGTAGGGAAAGTGTAACATTCCTTGACACAGAAATATACATAGAAAACAACTCCTTACAAACCACCTTGCATAGAAAGAGCACTGCCACAAACGCCACACTACATGGGGAAAGCTTCCACGATGAAAACCTGAAATGGAGCATCCCGTATGGGGAGTTCCTAAGATTAAAACGCAACTGCTCAAACAATCAGGAATTCATCAGGAATAGTGAAGATGCAAGAAGCCGTTTCCTAGCCTGAAAATATCCAAAGAAGGTAGTCTCAAAGTGCCTGGACAGAGTACTAAGTCAAGACAGAAATACTATCCTATCTCAGAAGAGAGAGAAAAACAGTGATCAAAAAATTGATTACGACCTACAGTGCAGATATCTCATGTCATGAGTGATGTAATATGTGACGTCATCAGCAGTGCATTGCAGGCGCGCGAGTTATAGTTAGCTGAAGTAACTATAACGGGGGAATTTCAATGGTTTTGTACGAGTGAAAAGTCCAGCTAACTATAACGCCCCTGAAACCTATGGTTTTTTTCAGTGAATTTCAAAGGTTTTTTAAATGCTAATTCCTAACTATAACGTGCCTGAAACCTATGGTTTTTTCAGTGAATTTCAAAGGTTTTTTAAATGCTAATTTCGAACTATGCCTACAGAGATAGGACATGTGAAGAAAGAAGAAAAAACGCACAGAAAAAAAAACTAAATGCAGAAAGAAGCAACAGAAGTCCTCAAAGACGAAGAAAAGTGCAGGAAGAAGGATAAAGTGCAGAAAGAACAAACAGAAGAGCAGAAAGAAGCATTGTTGCAAAATCATCCTGTACCCTCAACTTTTTCAGACGGATACTGGTGGTAACTGAGTCTGACTAACCTAGAGCCAGTGCTATGTTAAAAGACACTCAGAATACAGTGAAAACACCTACATACAATAGGGAACACTATGCGTTGGGGTCCCCTGTGATTAGCATGACCTCCTCAGTAAGCACCTAGTATATAATAGGGCAGGGGATTAAAACTACCTCTTAAAACGCGCCACAGGGCGTGTTTGCACACGTCACCTCAGACCCCGTCCCCTCCCTTCTCCAGTGTGTAAACGGGCCCTGTGGCCGTTCTAAGTTGAGAGATTAAGTCCCCTTGAATCCTAAGGGTCCCTAGGGTCAAACTAGCCCACTAGGTACCTCCAGTAAGTGCCACAGAGCTGTGTTGCATAGAGTTGTAAAAAGACGCGTGGCCTCAGAACACCTGTCTGCAACGCAGCTCACTGGCACATACTGGAGATACCTGTTGGGCTAGTTGGCCCTCAGGGACCCTCAGTATTGAAGGGGAATTAATTCCCCAACTTACAACTGTCCAGAGGGCGCGTTTGCAGAGTGCTCCAAGGAGGGGGCTGTGTGGCCCCCCTTCATTTTCTAATTTATTGGCCCTGGGGACCCCATCCCCCAGGGCCTGCACCCTATTTTTTTTGGTTGAAAAAAATGTATTTGGCCCTCCCAAGGCCTTAATCGGCCCCGGGGACCACAACCCCCGGGTTATGGCCTTTTTTTCTTTTTAATTCTTTAGGAGGGGGGCTACGTTGCCCCCCTCCTCAGGCCACTTATCGCCCCGGGGACCCCATCCCCTGGGGCCGGCCTTTGTTTTTTATTATTTAAAAAAATATATATATTTATAGAAACAGCTAGGACATGCTGGACAAACCGTATGTACCTATCACCATGACGATTTGCGTGATATTCATTAAAAGGTGACTATGCATACAATGAATCTACGTGGAATGTATTTACATCGCTAGTGAAGCTCTGACGTGTCTGACGCCCTACCGTGCCTAATCCCGGCGCCCCTGCCGGTAGGTACTCTCCAAGTAGACACCCTTGTCGTTTATTTATACAAACATGGGTAGCTATTGACGGGCACAATTAATACACATGCACACCAAGCCATTCAAAAGGGATTCGACAGAAATTCGACCAGACTATGCAAGAAACCCCCCTCACGGTTAATAAAACACATCCACCGCCGGATGTGTAATACTTTTTATTTTACTCTCTGGAAAGGAGACAAACCTCACTTGAGAGTCACTGAGTGCTCCTGGCTGAGCCCAACGCTGTGTTACACCCATCATCACATATGTTTTTGTGACATTTATCTGTAGGTCTATGTCTCGCATGAAGGTATGGTAAGAATCTAGTGCGCGCTGTAGAGCCAATGAGGTCCTTGCCAGAATTACGGCATCGTCCGCATAGAGCAATGCTGGTATGCGTCTGTTTGCCGAATTCATGTGCACTTGAGGGACATCCTGGCTTCCTTCCAATAGTGCCATCTCAAGACCGTTTGTGGATAATTGTGAGAAGTTGGCCTGGTATATGATGCTCACTAGTTAAAGTGATCACCTTGTACCATGCCAAGCAACCCTTATGGTGTGGTTGTAAGTCAACCTTTTCGGACTAGCTGCCCTAGTGGTAGCGTAGGCTAAGCAGTCTTTGAGGCTAAACTCGTGAAGCGTGTTAAGCCAGCTGTTTTACCAAATGCAACCCCCTTTTATACCAATGAAAGGACACCACACAGATATATATTCAAAATATATATGTATTTATTTCTCAAAGTAACCCCTAGTCTCTTTATGAGCACAGGAGCACAAATCGTCAAACAAGATTATCACAGAATACACAGAAGTTGCACTTTATATGGATAGGCCCTGGTGGCCACTCGAACCATATACTAAAATAGTGGTATAAGTACCACGAACAGAAAAGGGAAAAGGCCTAGGGCCTCTAGAATCGCTGGGCCTACAAGGAGCTAACGTCAGTTAGTGACCAGGAGGTCCACGGGTGGCGTGTGCAGAGCAAATAGTCACACGCGTGCTCCCATAGGTTTCGATGGGTGCGTAAAAAGTACAAAGTTACTGCAAAAGGAATCTTCCGGATGACCTAGGAACTTAAGATTTGGAACACAGGCACTAGAGATGTAATACTACACTTGGGCACAGGTGTGCCAGCTTTACCTCACCCACAGGAAGCGGGTGCATAGGCCTCGAAGTGCGTCGGGTTTCTTCTATCTGTTCCGTGGGGCCTGTAGACAAAAGTGCTGCAGGCGGTCGGTCGGGAAGAGATGCAGTGGATCCAAGAGTGGATCGGAGATGTTGAAGACCTGTAAGCAGAGGGGACAGTGTTCACAGTCACTAGCCAGTGACCAGCGTGGCACCAGGTGGGTACCAGGCGATGTCGGGTGCAAACAGGTGATGAGGGGTAGCTTGTCTCCGCAGCCACGTGGTCCCTGAAGGTCGACGACGTCCAGGAGTCGGCTCACGAGCTGTCCCACGCAGGCTCTCGCTGTCGGCGGTGTCGGCGACTTGATCGAAGCAAACAAGCCTTGGCAAAAGCAATTGCAGGAGGATTCGGAAATCAGCTGTTGGTTCTGACCAGCAAGGTCAGAGGGATTGCTCCTTTGGAGGGGAGCAAGGGCCAGTCTGGAGCAACCAGACCAGCAGTGTTTGTCGTAGATTTCGTCGCCAAGATGGCCACTAGCCAGCGGGCCAGCAACCGGTTAGGCGCGTCGAGTGGCAAAATGCAGAAGGGCCCCACGCAGATCGTGGAGATGCTGGAGGGCTCACCTTTAGTGCAGATGCTGCTCGAGGGTTGGGCTTCTCAGGACCCAAAGCACAACTTGGAGGGAGCCTCGGTTGTTGCACTGGTCAGCTTGTCGTAGTCGTTCCAAGATGGCTGGCTCCACGTGTCTCGGTGCCTCCACGGGTCTCCTCTTTGCAGGGACTGTGGATCGGGCGGTGAGAGGTCTGGAGGTCCAGGTCTTGTCAGTCTCTGGGCTCGGGCTCCGGCGGGAGGCGGCGGCAAAGCAGACGTTGATTCGCTGGATGGTGCTTGCGTTAGCAAGGTGGTCACTCCCTGACCACAGGGGAGATTTTCTTCAGTCTTCTGTGCAGCAGAATGTCGAAGTTCCCGTCTTCTTCTTAGTTTCAAGTTGATTCCAGGATGTCTGAAGTCTTAGGACACAGCTCCTACCTTTATTCGGATTCTAGGGGCCGGACTACCTGCTAGGTCCCTCCCTATGGGTGGGACCAGGAAGGGGGGTGGTTACACCCCCAATCCTTTGTCCAGCTCGCCCCAGGCCCGGGACTGGTGTGCCCCAGGACCGGTTTGAACTGGCATATGCCCCGAGGCTCCTTGTGAGCCACAGGCATGTCTGGTTTCTTTCAAGCCCTACCTGACCAATACACAAAATCCTGTCTGGGGTGGTGCTCGCACCTCCCCTGGCAGGAAACCCTTTGTCCACACCTCCCAAGCTGGAAGGACTCCCAGCAGCGGGAGGGCAGACTTGTGTCTGTGGTGGCAGCATCCATTTTGTGGAGCTGAGGCTATGTCTGATTTTACCCGGGTTTCAGGTACTGTACATGTCGTGTCCCTCTAGAAGGGTGGAATGCTAACCCCGTCGCCAGAATTGGCGAGGGGTTAGTATTCCAATTCGTATGACACCTTACTCGACATGTTTTGATAAAGCCAAACCAAAGATAGCATTTAACCGCGAGGTTCATAATGCACTTAAGAGTATATGGTATGACGATATCTGGAAACAGTAGAAGGAAGTTGTTCCGACCACTGCAGACAGGCTCAGCTCATGCCAGAGCACCATCTCACATGGAACCAAGCACTCTGCCTTCAGGATTGTTAAGGCCTGCCATAGGAGTGACTTATAGGTTACCAGGTGTCCCATTTAAGGTTAGGTATAGGTATACTACACCTAAGTAAGAGGTGATTACACCAACTTACCCCAGCTGAGTGATCAGCCAGTTGTGTCAAATCGTTAGGCCAAGCCTGGGGTGGCATAATACATGCTGCAGCCCTTGGCAGGCCTTGGGTACACCAATGCCCTGGGTACCTAGTGTACACTGGTACAGGGGCTGACAGGGTGATCCACTTCCAATTGGTTATGCACCTAGGGTGCATAGTTTTAATTTAGTAGAGAGAACAGCAGGCTGGGGGTCTGATTGGCAGGCCCACAGCCTCAATATGTCAAAAACCAGTGAAGCAAAAAGCAAAAATTTGGGGTGACCATAGGATAGCAGACCCTACTCTCCTACACAACCCCCCCCCAAACGCTGGGACATTAAACTAGCCTTGACCAGTCTCGTCTTCATGTCCTAAGTGGAAGTACCTGGAGAGACCATCTGCATTCCCATGGTCAGTACCTGGCCGGTGCTCCACTGTAAAGTCCATCCCCTGTAGGGAAATGGACCACCTAAGCAGTTTGGGGTTTTCACCCTTCATCTGATTTAGCCACAAGAGGGGCTTATGGTCGGTCTGAATCTTGAAGTGAGTGCCAAACAAGTAAGGCCTCAGCTTCTTCAGGGCCCACACCACAGCAAAGGCCTCCCTCTCAATAGCTGACCAATTCTTCTCTCTGGGGGTCAACCTTCTGCTAATAAAAGCAATGGGTTGGTCTTGACCATCTACATTAAGTTGTGACAGCACAGCTCCCACACCCAACTCAGAAGCATCTGTTTGGACAATAAACTCTTTGGAGTAGTCAGGACTTTTCAGGATAGGTGCAGAGCACATGGCCTCCTTCAGGTCATCAAATGCCTTTTGACAGCTTACTGTCCACTGAACCTTTTTGGGCATCTTCTTGGATGTCAGATCATTAAGAGGAGTCACAATGGACCCATAGTTCTTAACAAACTTCCTGTAATACCCAGTCAAGCCCAAGAAAGCTCGAACTTGAGTCTGGGTGGTTGGAGGGGACCAATCCTTGATGGACTGTATCTTACTCTCCAGTGGTTGAACTTGGCCCCCACCTACAAGGTGGCCCAAATACACAACCTTACTCTGCCCTATCTGGCACTTAGTAGCCTTGATAGTGAGGCCTGCCCTTTGCAGAGCCTCAAGAGCCTTCTTCAGGTGGATCAGGTGATCCTCCCAGGTGGAACTAAAGACAGCAATGTCATCAAGATATGCTGCGCAAAAGTCATCCAACCCAGTAAGGACTTGGTTCACCAGCCTTTGGAAGGTGGCAGGTGCATTCTTCAGACCAAAGGGCATCACCACAAACTGATAATGCCCACCTGGGGTTGAGAATGCCGTTTTGGCCTTAGACTCCTCAGCTAACCTGATTTGCCAATAGCCAGCTGTCAAGTCAAATGTGCTCAAAAACTTTGCAGAAGCTAGTTTGTCTATGAGCTCATCTGCCCTTGGAATAGGGTGTGCATCTGTCCTGGTGACAGCATTGAGTCCTCTGTAGTCCACACAGAACCTCATCTCTCTCTTGCCATCTTTGGTGTGAGGTTTGGGGACCAGAACCACTGGGCTAGCCCAGGGGCTCTCTGAGGGTTCAATGACACCTAATTCCAGCATTTTATGTACCTCAGCCTTTATACAGTCCCTGACGTGGTCAGGTTGTCTGTAAAGTTTGTTCTTTACAGGCAGACTGTCACCAGTGTCCACAACATGGGTACACCAGTCAGTTTGACTAGGTATCAAGGAAAACATATGTGAAAATGATTGTAGAACCTGTCTACATTCAGTCTGCTGATGGGCAGTGAGGTTGCCTCCAAGGGTCACTCCTTCAACTGAGCCATCTTCAGGGTTCTGAGACAACAGGTCTGGGAGAGGGTCACTCTCTTCCTCCTGTCCCTCATCTGTAGCCATGAGCAAGCCCATGTCTGCCCTGTCAACATATGCTTTAAGCCTGTTAACATGGAGTACCCTGTGGGGACTCCTGGGAGTTCCTAGGTCGACCAAGTAGGTGACCTCTCCCTTCTTTTCCAGGATTGTATGGGGTACAGACCATTTGTCTTGGAGTGCTGCTGGGGCCACTGGCTCCAACACCCATACCTTCTGTCCTGGCTGATACTCAACCAAGACAGCCTTTTGGTCATGCCAAGCTTTCTGTAAGGCCTGGCTTGCCTCAAGGTTTTTAGATGCCTTCTCCATATACTCAGCCATCCTGGAGCGGAGGCCAAGTACATAGTCCACTATGTCTAGCTTAGGCTTTTTGAGAGGTAACTCCCATCCTTCCTTCACCAAACACAGTGGGCCTCTCACAGGGTGCCCAAACAACAATTCAAAGGGGCTGTAGCCAACTCCTTTTTGTGGGACCTCTCTGTAAGCAAACAGAAGGCAGGGTAGAAGGATATCCCATCTTCGCCTGAGCTTTTCAGGTAATCCTTTGATCATACCCTTTAGGGTCTTGTTGAATCTCTCAACAAGCCCATTGCATTGTGGGTGATAAGGGGTGGTGAACTTGTAGTTGACACCACATTCCTTCCACATAGCTGTCAAGTATCCTGACATAAAGTTGGTACCTCTGTCAGATACTACCTCCTTAGGAAACCCCACTCTGGAGAATACTCCCAGCAGGGCCCTGGCCACAACAGGAGCTGTAGTGGTCCTAAGGGGAATTGCCTCTGGATACCTGGTGGCATGATCCACTACCACCAGTATAAATCTGTGCCCAGATGCAGTGGGAGGATCCATGGGACCCACTATGTCTATTCCCACTCTTTCAAAGGGGACCCCCACCACAGGTAGTGGTATTAGGGGGGCCTTTGTTGTGCCACCTGATTTGCCACTGGCTTGGCAGGTAACACAGGAGCGACAAAACTCCTTTGTATCTTCATTCATATGAGGCCAGTGAAAGTGAGGGACAAGCCTGTCCCAAGTCTTGTTCTGGCCTAAGTGTCCTGCTAAAGGAATGTCATGGGCCAAGGTAAGAAGGAAGCCCCTAAATTGCAGAGGTATGACCAACCTCCTGGTTGCACCAGGCTTGGGGTCTCTAGCCTCTGAATAAAGGAGCCCTTCATCCCAATACACTTTATGGGTACCTTGAGCATTCCCAGCAGCCTCAGCAGCAGCCAGCTGTCTGAGGGGTTCAAGAGAGGGACAGGATAACTGAGCCTGCCTCAAGTCAGCCCTTGAAGGTCCCCCTGTCCCCAGAAACTCAACCTGATCAGGTTCAAGCTCTTCAGGGACAGTTCCTTCAGGGTCCTCTAGATCAGCTTCCTGGGAAGGCTGATCATCACTCTGAGGCAGGGGGGAAGGCACAGCCTTGACCCTCCTGTTCTTCTTCTTGGTAGGTGCTTGGTCCATTGTTCCAGGATCCAAGACCTGAGGTTCAGTGAGGCACTTTTTGGCCTGTGACCTGGTCACAGCAAGGACATGTGATGATATACCTAACATCTCTGCATGAGTCCTGTACTCCACTTCTGACCATAGAGAACTCTCTAGGTCATTGCCCAACAAACATTCTACTGGGAGGTCTGCACTAACCACAACCCTTTTGAGGCCAGTTACCCCTCCCCATGAGAAGTTAACAACTGCCACACTGTGTGAAGTAGTGGCATTGCTGGCATTGGTCACCAGGTAGTTCTCACCTGGTATGTACTGTCCAGGGTCCACAAAGCCTGGTGTCACCATAGTGACACTGGCACATGTGTCCCTGTAGGCTTGAGCCACTTTGTCATTAATTAAAGGAGTCTGTCTGTACTTGCCCAGGTTACTGGGGCTCACAGTCAGGGACAAATCAATGTCCCCATCACAGATCAAGACTGCCTGTGTAAGGGTTCTGTCTAAGTCAGAATCTCCTTCAGTTCCCATAGTGATTCCCACTACACCCTTTGTCTGGGGACCAACACTGCTAACAGTAGTACTGGGAGCAGGTGCCTTAGGGGCAACAGTGTTGGGGGCTCCACCCTTTTTGCAATCACTAGTCCAGTGAGTTGTATTTTTACAATGATTGCACCAGGGTTTCTTCTGACCTTCTTTCTTCTTCTTGGACTGTTGGGACCCACCCTCCTTAGCAGTAGTTTGGGGCCCTGTTGAAGACTTCTGGTCTTTAGGTTTCTGATCTCCACCCTTTTGGTCTGTCTTCTTCTGATCACCCCCTTGGCCCTGGTTCTGGTTCTTTTGCTTAACCCTGGTTCTGACCCATTTGTCTGCCTTCTTTCCCAATTCTTGGGGAGAGGTCAGATCAGAGTCAACCAAGTGTTGATGCAGTTGCTGGTTTTGACAGTTATTTAAAATCTGTTCTCTCATCATCAAATTATACAATCCTGTAAAATCAGATACCTTACTTCCCAGCAACCAACCCTCCAAAGCCTTAGTGGCACATTCAATGTATTCAGACCAGTCCTGAGTCTGTGTCTTTTGGGTGTCTCTGAACATTAACCTGTACTGCTCAGTGGTTAAGCCTAACCCATCAACTAGAACACTCTTCAGGACTCTGTAGTTTCTGACATCCTCTTCTCTAACAGTGAGGAGTCTGTCTCTGCCTCTTCCCTCAAAGGAGAGCCAGAGGATTGCTGCCCACTGATCTTCAGGAACCTGCTGTACTTTGCAGGCTCTCTCAAGAGCAGTTATCCACTTGTGGATGTCATCCCCACTTTTGTAGGGGGGCACAACCTTAGACAGGTTTCTATTGTCGAAAACCCTATCTTTGTCCTTAGGGACAATGCTGCCACCAGTGGGTATAGACCCACTCTCTTTATGCTGTCTAGCCTTGCTAAGTTTCTCTTCCATCAGGGCTACTTCTAGCTCCTGCTTCCTGATCCTCAGCTGGGCCTCTTGCATCTTGGCCTCATGTTCCCTCCTCTGAGGGGTGGTCATCCTTCTCCTGGAGTGACCTTGAGAGCCTCTAGAGCCATGGGAAGCATTGGAGTCACCTGAGCGATTCCTTTGCCTTCCAAGCCCTGTGTTAAGTCCACTGGGGAGATCCAGTGGGTTGACCCCACTGTCAGTCCCCAATAGCCTTGGTTTAGCTGGGCCAAGTATAATACTTGGCACTGGGCTAGTTCTCCCTTCATCCTCACTACTGTCAGTATCCTTTTCACTCTCATCCTCTGTGGTAGGCATCCCATCTAAGGGGTGACTATTGGGAAGGGGTACTTCAGTGGCATCTTTAGAAGGGGGGCCTCCTGTTCCTGTCCCTAAGGGGGCTAACTGGGAAGCTTTCTTGAGTGCTCTCTGATTCTCATCATTCTGTAAGAGCTCTCTGAGCTCAGCAGAGTTTGGGTTCTTGGGCTGTTTAAGGCCTCTAAGAGTTGCCAAATGCCTGAGCTCATTCTGATTAAGGGTAGCAAAGCTGGATGGTGCCCTCTGGGGGTCACTCTCAACAGAGATGGGTACAGTGGACCCCTCTGCCCCGGCCATTGCTCTTAAGTGTGGGTGGATGTGTTGCAATCTACCTACACTTGGGTTTACCTACTAAACCTATCTAGTAGTTGTAGTCAGGGTGTGCTACTCCCTTTGCTCTACAACAACTAAGTTCAGTAGAACTTAAGTATATCTAATCTTGTTTTATATGTACCTACAGGTACCTATGTGATCTTTCAATTGGTAACCAAGAGATTACAATGGTAAAACACAGCAAGCTCAAATCCCACCGCTGCCACCAATGTGAGAAGTTGGCCTGGTATATGATGCTCACTAGTTAAAGTGATCACCTTGTACCATGCCAAGCAACCCTTATGGTGTGGTTGTAAGTCAACCTTTTCGGACTAGCTGCCCTAGTGGTAGCGTAGGCTAAGCAGTCTTTGAGGCTAAACTCGTGAAGCGTGTTAAGCCAGCTGTTTTACCAAATGCAACCCCCTTTTATACCAATGAAAGGACACCACACAGATATATATTCAAAATATATATGTATTTATTTCTCAAAGTAACCCCTAGTCTCTTTATGAGCACAGGAGCACAAATCGTCAAACAAGATTATCACAGAATACACAGAAGTTGCACTTTATATGGATAGGCCCTGGTGGCCACTCGAACCATATACTAAAATAGTGGTATAAGTACCACGAACAGAAAAGGGAAAAGGCCTAGGGCCTCTAGAATCGCTGGGCCTACAAGGAGCTAACGTCAGTTAGTGACCAGGAGGTCCACGGGTGGCGTGTGCAGAGCAAATAGTCACACGCGAGCTCCCATAGGTTTCGATGGGTGCGTAAAAAGTACAAAGTTACTGCAAAAGGAATCTTCCGGATGACCTAGGAACTTAAGATTTGGAACACAGGCACTAGAGATGTAATACTACACTTGGGCACAGGTGTGCCAGCTTTACCTCACCCACAGGAAGCGGGTGCATAGGCCTCGAAGTGCGTCGGGTTTCTTCTATCTGTTCCGTGGGGCCTGTAGACAAAAGTGCTGCAGGCGGTCGGTCGGGAAGAGATGCAGTGGATCCAAGAGTGGATCGGAGATGTTGAAGACCTGTAAGCAGAGGGGACAGTGTTCACAGTCACTAGCCAGTGACCAGCGTGGCACCAGGTGGGTACCAGGCGATGTCGGGTGCAAACAGGTGATGAGGGGTAGCTTGTCTCCGCAGCCACGTGGTCCCTGAAGGTCGACGACGTCCAGGAGTCGGCTCACGAGCTGTCCCACGCAGGCTCTCGCTGTCGGCGGTGTCGGCGACTTGATCGAAGCAAACAAGCCTTGGCAAAAGCAATTGCAGGAGGATTCGGAAATCAGCTGTTGGTTCTGACCAGCAAGGTCAGAGGGATTGCTCCTTTGGAGGGGAGCAAGGGCCAGTCTGGAGCAACCAGACCAGCGGTGTTTGTCGTAGATTTCGTCGCCAAGATGGCCACTAGCCAGCGGGCCAGCAACCGGTTAGGCGCGTCGAGTGGCAAAATGCAGAAGGGCCCCACGCAGATCGTGGAGATGCTGGAGGGCTCACCTTTGGTGCAGATGCTGCTCGAGGGTTGGGCTTCTCAGGACCCAAAGCACAACTTGGAGGGAGCCTCGGTTGTTGCACTGGTCAGCTTGTCGTAGTCGTTCCAAGATGGCTGGCTCCACGTGTCTCGGTGCCTCCACGGGTCTCCTCTTTGCAGGGACTGTGGATCGGGCGGTGAGAGGTCTGGAGGTCCAGGTCTTGTCAGTCTCTGGGCTCGGGCTCCGGCGGGAGGCGGCGGCAAAGCAGACGTTGATTCGCTGGATGGTGCTTGCGTTAGCAAGGTGGTCACTCCCTGACCACAGGGGAGATTTTCTTCAGTCTTCTGTGCAGCAGAATGTCGAAGTTCCCGTCTTCTTCTTAGTTTCAAGTTGATTCCAGGATGTCTGAAGTCTTAGGACACAGCTCCTACCTTTATTCGGATTCTAGGGGCCGGACTACCTGCTAGGTCCCTCCCTATGGGTGGGACCAGGAAGGGGGGTGGTTACACCCCCAATCCTTTGTCCAGCTCGCCCCAGGCCCGGGACTGGTGTGCCCCAGGACCGGTTTGAACTGGCATATGCCCCGAGGCTCCTTGTGAGCCACAGGCATGTCTGGTTTCTTTCAAGCCCTACCTGACCAATACACAAAATCCTGTCTGGGGTGGTGCTCGCACCTCCCCTGGCAGGAAACCCTTTGTCCACACCTCCCAAGCTGGAAGGACTCCCAGCAGCGGGAGGGCAGACTTGTGTCTGTGGTGGCAGCATCCATTTTGTGGAGCTGAGGCTATGTCTGATTTTACCCGGGTTTCAGGTACTGTACATGTCGTGTCCCTCTAGAAGGGTGGAATGCTAACCCCGTCGCCAGAATTGGCGAGGGGTTAGTATTCCAATTCGTATGACACCTTACTCGACATGTTTTGATAAAGCCAAACCAAAGATAGCATTTAACCGCGAGGTTCATAATGCACTTAAGAGTATATGGTATGACGATATCTGGAAACAGTAGAAGGAAGTTGTTCCGACCACTGCAGACAGGCTCAGCTCATGCCAGAGCACCATCTCACATGGAACCAAGCACTCTGCCTTCAGGATTGTTAAGGCCTGCCATAGGAGTGACTTATAGGTTACCAGGTGTCCCATTTAAGGTTAGGTATAGGTATACTACACCTAAGTAAGAGGTGATTACACCAACTTACCCCAGCTGAGTGATCAGCCAGTTGTGTCAAATCGTTAGGCCAAGCCTGGGGTGGCATAATACATGCTGCAGCCCTTGGCAGGCCTTGGGTACACCAATGCCCTGGGTACCTAGTGTACACTGGTACAGGGGCTGACAGGGTGATCCACTTCCAATTGGTTATGCACCTAGGGTGCATAGTTTTAATTTAGTAGAGAGAACAGCAGGCTGGGGGTCTGATTGGCAGGCCCACAGCCTCAATATGTCAAAAACCAGTGAAGCAAAAAGCAAAAATTTGGGGTGACCATAGGATAGCAGACCCTACTCTCCTACAATAATGTAAAGAGAAACGGGGCCAGGACGCACCCCTGTCTTACCCCTCTATTCACCTGGAATGATGAGGTACATTCACCTGTGGGGCCAAATCGGACACATGCTGTAGCATTACTATATAGGGCTTTCAAAAAGTTAATTAGGGGTGGGTATAGCTCCATTTCTTTCAGTATATTCCATAGTTTCTTATGTGAAACACAGTCCCATGAATAAATTTGCATGTTATCAGCAAATAATCACTTTCCCACATTATGCCATCAATTAATGTTAAAAAATGCGTTGTATCTTTAAGATATGCCGGCAAGGCTGTAAGAAAAGGTCGTAGGCAAAAAATCAATAAATTTCGATGGCATAATTTGGGAAAGTGATTATTTGCTGATAACATTGGACGTGACAAGTCGATACACGTGTATTAGACATGATCTTGGCATCAAAGCCATACGACATTTCTTGAGAGCTAGATCTATCTCGCTACTGTTGCATACTGAAATGTTGATTGATATGGTGCATCATTGCTTAACTAATATTTTTTTCTTTTTTGATCAGAAAGTCTACAAACAGGAACAAGGTACAGCGATGGGCACCTGCTTCGCCCCCAGCTATGCAAATTTATTCATGGGCTGGTGGGAGGAGCAGGTGTCCGAAAGCTGGTTGGCTTTTGGGGAAAATGTTATTTTGTGGACACGTTTTATCGATGACATTTTTTTAATCCGGAAAGGGGATAGGGAATCAGCTGAAACCTTTGTGTCGTCTGCAGTTCACGTCCACTATCAGCAATAGCTCAAGTGTATTTCTGGACATTGAGCTTACTGTACAAGGGGAGGCCTTAGTAACGAAATTACATCGAAAGGAGACAGCTGGGAATAGTCTCTTGCCAGCTACAAATGCACATCCCCATAACCTGATACAAAGAATTCTGTTTGGTGAATTAATCAGGGCGAAGAGGAATTGCAGTACTGAAACAAAAAACTATGTAGAAAAAGACATCATGATCAAAAGATTTTCTGAAAGAGGCTATAGTAAAAAGACTATTCAAGGGGCGGGAGCCAACATTAAGGCCTTGGAAAGACCTCAATTGTTGCATCCAAGACCACAGAGTGAAGGGGAAATGGATATGGTCAGATTTATTACGACCTTTTTTGATCAATCTTTTAAAGTTAGAAAGATACTCACTCATAATTGGCACATTCTCAAAACTGATAAGACTCTTACTAAATATGTTAATGAGAACCCTCAAATCACTTTTAGGAGAGCAAGATCTTTAAAAGATGCATTGTGCAAAAATGCCATTCACTCTTTGGATGAAGAGGGTATGAAAGCTGTGGCTACAGGTTTCAAATGCTGTAAACGATGCAAAGCATGTACTAACAGCAAGAATTGTGCTGAAATTAAAGTACCGAACAGTAAAATAATTTTCCCAATCAATGGGAACTATGGTTGTGATACTGATTACTGCATTTATTGCTTGATCTGCCCTTGTGGTAAATTGTATATTGGGAGCTCCATCCATAGGGCCAGGAAAAGGATTTTAGAACATCAACGAGCAATCCGGAAAAACAATCGAGAAGCATAATCGAGATGACAAACTGCTGTCCTTCGTAGTTTTAGACTCCATTAAATAACAGGATCGGGGTGGAGATAGAGAGCATCAATTGAGGATGAAAGAATCTAGATTTATTATAGATTTTGAGACCCTAGCTCTGATTGGATTAAATTCAAATTAAGAAATGGCGGTACATCTGTAACGAGGTGGCTTAGGTTGTTGCAGATGACAGGAATTGGATACTTCAGGATGGACATATTGAGATATGAATTTGCTTTTATGCAGTTGTTTTAGACCTTACATAGTAGTTAAGGTAAATGTTTTTCTCTTTTAATCATTGTAGGCAAGAAACACTGATTGAAAGGGCAATGGACCAGGGTTACAAAGATGACATTTGAACAAACAAGGAGTACAATAACAGGCTGAGCCCACTTGGGCAAGACCATTTCTACAGCTTTTTTTGGCTGATGTGGCATGAAATTGTGACGCTTACTTATGCAGCGTAATAAATTAGTTTTTTCATAGGCAAGGATTGTGAATTCTTTACGTTACTCCAAAATTCCCTTTTTTACATATATATGTATATATATGCATAATGTGAAGGAAAGAACAAAAAAATGATGAAATGTTTTAATTATAGAGAGACGTTTTTATTCATTAATATAGCAGGCAATGAATTTAGAAGTGCAGCTATATGTACAAAAATGTAACATATGGGAAAGGTTATATATTTGTATATGATCACATCAGTCATATGTGATGATATTTAACAATGTATTAATGATTGGTGAAAGTATATCAGTTCACCATGCAAAGATGGCGCTCATAGAACCTGTATGGAAGTAGGAATAGTGTACAATGGTCCTTCCTCAGTGTTGATTGCATTTTGTTTGTATGTAAACCGGCATGATGGTGGAAACCACCATACCGTGATCAAGCCGCAAGGCAAAACACGTTGGTGTACGAGTGAACCCCGTCAATAAATTTGTATTGAGCAGCCTTGGGTGTCCTGGATTATTCTTGGGAATCGAAGATTACTGGAGCAGATTATACGGGCAGCCAGGCCCGATCCAGGACCGCTGCGTTAGTGAGCTCCTGCACACTTCCGGACAGTTGGGTGAGAAAAATATATATATATATATATATATATTCAACCTGGGATTTGTGGATTCGGGAGTGCTTCTTAATCACCAGTGGTGCTTGTTTGAGGCAATGCCACATCACGCCTCCAACAATCCAAAAATTCCACTTCTCACATGAAGAATGGACCAGCACTCAAATCTCTGAAATTATCCGATTCATTACAAAGGCAGCATTCGTGAGGACATATATTTATACAGAAATTTATAGAGTGTGAGCCTAGAAAGAGCCCCAAGAGTAGGTATAAGGAATACTTTGAGAGAAAGAAGAGCCAGTTCTTAAATCAATTTCTCTATTGTAATAATCCTAAAGTGTCAGAACGAATCAGTATGGGAAGTTTATTGCAGTCAGAAATACAGTTTTATCTTCTTAATGGAGACTAGATTTGATAAGATGGGGGCAAGAAAAGAAAATGAGAACTCTGATACTTGGATTTTTAAGGAAGTGTAATCCTTCCTGGATGAACACAGTTTAAATCAGTTAATGCTGCATTTGAAGTGGGATTCTTAGATATGTGATAATTACAGTCTATCTCTAGTGGTGGCTTGAGTACCACTATTATAACATCATATCATCTCATGTGCATATATAAATTGCACATTCACACCTGAGGGTATCTTGTTGCTGAATACCATATGTTTTTTGTTATCCAAGTAAATAATACTTATTGTATAACCCTTGGAAGGAATAAAGGCTGAGTGGTAGCACCAGGATTCAAAAATATGCGAGAGTGGTCAAACACATATCCATCAAGTGGAATAATTCATTTAGTAAGCCACCAGACTAATACAATCTGTATGGGTTCTTCAACATACCTATCATTACACACATCACTGTGGAGACTTTGGATATGACTGTAATCACATATCACTGTGGGGATTTAAACATCACTATAATCGCACAATATCTCTGTGAGGACTTGTAAATGACTATAATCACACACTATAACTGTGTGCTATCCCTGTGCATCCTATTAATCACACACTATCTCTGTGGGTACCTGGGCATGTCTATAATCACACACTATCTCTGTGAGGACCTGGGCATGTCTTTAATCACACACATTCTCTTTGGAAACCATAGTAATACTATAGTCAAACACCATCTCTGTGGGGACCTCGACAGCTCTATAATCACACACTATCTCTGTGGGGACCTGGGCATGTTTATAATAACACTCTATCTCCGTGGGGACCTGGGCATTTCTATAATCACACACTATCTCTGTGGGGACCTCAACATCTCTATAATCACACACTATCTCTGTGGGGACCTGGGAATGTCTATAATCACACACTATCTCTGTGGGGACCTCAACATCTCTATAATCACACACTATCTCTGTGGGGACCTGGGAATGTCTATAATCACACACTATCTCTGTGGGGACCTCAACATCTCTATAATCACACACTATCTCTGTGGGGACCTGAGCATGTCCATAATCACACACTGTCTGTGGAGACCTGGGCATGTCTATAATCACACACATTCTCTTTGGCAACCGTGGTAATGCTATAGTCACACACCATCTCTGTGGGGACTTGAGCATTTCTTTGGCTTGAGCATCATCAGCTTCGCATTTCCTGTATGGGGCTTTGTGAATACTGATAAGTAGTAAAGTTAGATTTTTGGTCTAAGTTTACATTGTTGAAACTGAAAAGTAGAAAAGTTAGATTTTTTGTCTAAGTTTACCATTGTGAATTGGGCCCTATTTTAATGAGGACTTAAACACAATCATCTTCATGCACTATATCTGTGTGGACTTAAACATCGCTATAATAACACACTATCTTTGTGAGGGCTTGAAAAAAACTATAATAAAACACTATCTTTGTGGGAACTTGAACATTACTATAAAAACATATCTCTGTGGGGACTTGAGCATTCCTGTAATTAAACGCAAGCTCTGTTTAGACTTGAAGCACCAGGGGGTGCCATAAGGCACAGGGTTAAGACTGATTTGCATATAGCTGGGTCTGAACTTGGGTGGCAAGGTGAGCTAAAGAACGATGATGGATTCAACCCAAAACTGTGACTAGGGGTGAGTGACTAAAACATTTCAGCACTCTGTCCATAATCTCCTTGTGTTTGCTTTGTTCGCCCTAAGTTGGCAGGGTATGCCCAGATGTGGGTCCTTTGCTCACTTTGTCACTGGATTCAAGCTAGCATGGCTGATGAGGGGGTGTTACCCAAAACCAGTCCCATGATGCTTGTTTCCAGTTTAGGGAAGACCTAGCTTGGCAGTTGGGGCTGGACTATTCCCATGAGGCACAGGGTCAAGACTGATTTGCTTATAGCTGGGTCTTAACTGGGATGGTGAAGTGAGCTAGAGAACGAAGATGGATTCAACCCTGATCTGTGACTGGCGGTGAGTGACTGAAAAGTTTCAGCACTCCATTCATCATCTCCTTGTGTTTGCTTCGACTTGAACATCATCAGCTTCACATTCTCTGTATGGGGCTTTGTGAATATTGAAAAGTAGTAAAGTTAGAATTTTTGTCTGAGTTTACCTTTGTGAATTGGGCCCAATTTTAATGAGGACTTAAACAGAATCGCCTTCATGCACTATCTCTGTGGGGACTCAAACATCGCTATAATAACACACCATCTTTGTGGGGACTTGAACAACACTGTAATAACACACTATCTCTGTGGGGACTTGAACATCACTATAATAACACACCATCTCTGTGGGGACTTGAACATCTCTATGATAACACACTATCTCTGTGGGGACTTAAACATCGCTATAAGACCATACCATCTCTGTGGGGACTTGGGCATTCCTATAATTACACACAACCTCTGTGTGGACTTTAACATCATTAGCTTCACTCTCTTTATAATGGGATTTATGCTTTGAATGTGCACACTATTTCTATGGAGACTTAAACACAATGATCTTCATCCACTATCTCTGTGGGGACTTAAACATCTATTTTGGCAAAAATGTAGGCAGCTAATCAAGCTCTGGCTTCCACCTGACCATATTCCTTGGTTCCATATGTTAATTTCTTGATGTGTTAGTTCCCTTATCTCCTAAGATTTTAGGCACTAATAAATAGGTTAAATACCGTTTTAAGTCTCTTTCTTTAAGCATGATATGATATTTTCTGGCACATTAACATAATCTGCCATTAATGTATACCCCTAGTATATATGCAGCAATCCATATATGAATAGATTATAATGTTGTTTGTGTATATTGTTGATAAAATAAACATTTAGCCATGTGCCTTCGACTGTATTCAATCCACAAATAGTGTTAGGGAGTAGGTCCCCACAAGGATGGTACCACATGTTCAAGTCCCCACAAGGATGGTGTTGTGCGCACGATTAAATAACAATATATTTGCAAATTTGAAGCAGGATCCTGCATCCTGAATTTTTTCTTAACATTTTTCTCTAATTAGTGTGTTGTAAAAACATTGGGAAAGGTTAGTCCCCACAAGGCAGGTATTCACACATAGTCCCCACAAGGATGGTAACACGTGTGTGTGTGTGTGTGGTTGTGTGTGTGTGGTTGTGTGTGTGTGGTTGTATGTGTGGTTGTGTGTGTGGTTGTGTGTGTGTTTGTAGTTGTGTGGATGTGTATGTGGTTGTGTGTGTGGTTGTGTGTGGTTGTGTGTGTGTGGTTGAGTGTATGGTTGTGGTTATGTGTGGTTGTGTGTGTGTGTGGTTGTGTGTGTGGTTGTGTGTGGTAGTGGGTGTGTGTGTGGTTGTGGGTGTTGTTGTGTGTGTGTTTGTGTGTGTGGCTGTGTGTGGTTGTGTGTGTGGTTGTGTGTGTTGTGTGTGTGGTTGTGTGTGTGGGTATGTGTGTGTTTGTGGTTGTGTGTGTGTGTTTGTGGTTGTGGTTGTGTATGTGGTTGTGTGTGTGCGGTTGTGTGTGGTTGTGTGTGTGTGGTTGTATGTATGGTTGTGGTTGTGTGTGTGCTTGTGTGTGTGGTTGTGTGTGGGTGCTTGTAGGTGTGGCTGTGTGTGTGGTTGTGTGTGTGTGGTTGTGTGTAGGTGTGGTTGTGTATGCAGTTGTGTGTGGTTGTGTGTGTGTGTATGGTTGTGTGTGTGGTTGTGTGTGGTTGGGGTTGTGTGTGTGTGGTTTTTTGGGTGTGGTTGTGTATGTGGTTGTGTGTGTGGTTCTGGGTGTGTGTGTTGTTGTATATGGTGTGTGTGGTTGTGTGTATGGTTGTGGTTGTGTGTGGGCTTGTGTGTATGGTTGTGGGTGTGGTTGTGGGTGTGGTTGTGTGTGTGGTTGTGTTGGTGTGGTTGTGTGTGTGGTTGTGTGTGTGTGGTTGGTTGTGGTTGTGTGTGGTTGTGTGTGTGTGTGCTTGTGGGTATGGTTGGGTGTGATTGTGTTTTAGGTGTGTGTGTGGTTGTGGTTGTGTGTGTGGTTGTGTGTGTGTGGTTGTGTGTGTGGTTGTGTGTGGTTGTGTGTATGGTTGTGTGTATGGTTGTGGGTGATTGTGTGTGTGTGTGGTTGTGTGTGTGGTTGTGTGTGTGATTGTGGTTGTGTGTGGGTGCGGTTGTGGGTACGGGTGTGGTTGTGGGTATGGGTGTGTGTGTGTGTGTGTGTTGTTGTGTGTATGGTTGTGTGTGTATATGGTTGTGTGCATGTGTGGTTGTGTGTGTGTGGTTGTGTGTGTGTGGGTGTATGTGTGTGGTTGTATGTTTGGTTGTGTGTGTGCTTTAATATGTGGTTGTGTGTGTGGTTGTGTGTGTGTTGTGTGTGTGGTTGTGTGTGGTTTGTGTGTGGTTGGTTGTGGTTGTGCGGTTGTGTGTGTGTGGTTGTGTGAGTGGTTGGGTATGGTTGTGTGGGGTTGTGTGTGTGCGTGGTTGTGTGTGTGGTTGGGTGTGGTTGTGTGTTAGGTTGTGTGTGTGTAGTTGGGTGTGTGGTTGTAGTTGAATGTGTGGTTGTGTGTGTGTGGTTGTGTGTGTGTGGTTGTGTGTGTCTGGTTGTGTGTGTTTTTGTGTGTGTATGGTTGTGTGTGTGGTTGTGTGTGTGGTTGTGTGTCTGGTTGTGTGTGTGAGTGCAGTTGTGGATGCAGGTGCGGTTGTGGGTGCAGTTGTGTGTGTGTGTGGATGTCTGGTTGTGTGTGTTGTGTGTGTGTTGTGTGTGTGGTTGTGTGTGTGTGTGTGTGGTTGTGTATGTGTGTGCTTGTGTATGTGCTTGTGTGTGTGGTTGTTTGTGTGTGTGGTTGTTTGTGTGTGTGGTTGTGTGTGTGGTTGTGGTTGTGTGTGGGTGCAGTTGTGGGTGTGTGTGTGGTTGTGGGTGTGTGTGTTGGTGTGTGGTTGTGTGTGTCATTGTGTGTGTGTGGTTGTGTGTGTGGTAGTGTGTGTGTTTGGTTGTGTGTGTGGTTGTATGTGTGGTTGTGTGTTTGGTTGTGTGTGGTTGTGTGTGTGTGGTTGTGTGTGTGTGGTTGTGTGTGTGGGTGTGAGTGTGGTTGAGGGTGCAATTGTGGATGCGGTTGTGGGTGTGTGGGTGGATGTGTAGTTGGGTGTGTGGGTGGATGTGTGGTTGTGTGTGTATGGTTGTGTGTGGTTGTGTGTGTGTGGTTGTGTGTGCTGTTGTGTGTGTGTGGTTGTGTGTGTGGTTGTGTGTGTGTGGTTGTGTGTGTGGTTGTGTGTGTGTGGTTGTGTGTGTGGTTGTTTGTGTGGTTGTGTGTATGGTTGTGTGTATGGTTGTGGGTGGCTGTGTGTGTGTGTGTGGTTGTGTGTGTGGTTGTGTGTGGTTGTGGTTGTGTGTGGGTGCGGTTGTGGGTACGGGTGTGGTTGTTGGTGTGGGTGTGTGTGTGTGTTTAGTTGTGTGTGTGTTGTTGTGTGTGTGTGGTTGTGTGTGTATATGGTTGTGTGCATGTGTGGTTGTGTGTGTGTGGTTGTGTGTGTGTGGTTGTATGTGTGTGGTTGTATGTTTGGGTGTGTGTGGTTTAATGTGTGGTTGTGTGTGTGGTTGTGTGTGTGTTGTTGTGTATGTGCTTGTGTGTGGTTGTGTTGGTGTGGTTGTGTGTGGTTGGTTGTGGTTGTGTGGTTGTGTGTGGTTGTGTGTGTGTGGTTGTATGAGTGGTTGGGTGTGGTTGTGTGGGGTTGTGTGTGCGTGGTTGTGTGTGTGGTTGGGTGTGGTTGTGTGTTAGGTTGTGTGTGTGTAGTTGTGTGTGTGTTTGTGTGTGTGTGGTTGTGTGTGTCTGGTTGTGTGTTTTTGTGTGTGTATGGTTGTGTGTGTGGTTGTGTGTGTGGTTGTGGTTGTGTGTCTGGTTGTGTGAGTGCAGTTGTGGATGCAGGTGCGGTTGTGGGTGAAGTTGTGAGTGTGTGTGTGGATGTCTGGTTGTGTGGTTGTGTGTGTTGTGTGTGTGTGTTATGTGTGTGGTTGTGTGTGTGTGTGGTTGTGTATGTGTGTGCTTGTGTGTGTGGTTGTTTGTGAGTGTGGTTGTGTGTGTGGTTGTGGTTGTGTGTGGGTGCGGTTGTTGGTGTGTGTATGTGGTTGTGGGTGTGTGTGTTGGTGTTTGGTTGTGTGTGTCATTGTGTGTGTGTGGTTGTGTGTGTGGTAGTGTGTGTGTGTGGTTGTGTGTGTGGTTGTATGTGTGGTTGTGTGTTTGGTTGTGTGTGGTTGTGTGTGTGTGTGTGGTTGTGTGTGTGGTTGTGTGTGGTTGTGTGTGTGGGTGTGAGTGTGGTTGAGGGTGCAATTATGGGTGCGGTTGTGGGTGTGTGGGTGGATGTGTAGTTGGGTGTGTGGGTGGATGTGTGGTTGTGTGTGTGGTTGTGTGTGGTTGTGTGTGGTTGTGTGTGCTGTTGTGTGTGTTTTTGTGTGTGTATGGTTGTGTGTGTGGTTGTGGTTGTGTGTGTGGTTGTGTGTATGAGTGCAGTTGTGGATGCAGGTGCGGGTGTGGATGTGTGGTTGTGTGTGATTGTGTGTGGTTGTGTGTGTTGTGTGTGTGTTGTGTATGTGGTTGTGTGTGGTTGTGTGTGTGTGTGCTTGTGTGTGCTTGTGTGTGTGTGGTTGTGTGTGTGGTCGTGTGTGTGGTTGTGTGTGTCTGGTTGTGTGTGTCTGGTTGTGTGTGTCTGGTTGTGTGTGTTTTTGTGTGTGTATGGTTGTGTGTGTGGTTGTGGTTGTGTGTGGTTGTGTGTATGAGTGCAGTTGTGGATGCAGGTGCGGGTGTGGATGTGTGATTGTGTGTGGTTGTGTGTGTTGTGTGTGTGGTTGTGTGTGGTTGTGTGTGTGTGTGTGCTTGTGTGTGTGCTTATATGTGTGGTTGTTTGTGTGTGGTTGTGTGTGGTTGTGGTTGTGAGTGGGTGTGGGTGTGGGTGTGGTTGGGGTTGTGTGGTTGTGTGTGTCATTGTGTGTGTGGTTGTGTGTATGTGGTAGTGTGTGTGTGTGGTTGTGTGTGTGTGTGTGTGGTTGTGTGTGTGTGGTTGTGTATGTGTGGTTGTATGTGTGGTTGTGTGTGTGGTTGTGTGTGTGTTTGTAGTTGTGTGGGTGTTGTTGGGTGTGTGGTTGTGAGTGTGGTTGTGGGTGTGATTGTGGGTGTGTGGGTAGATGTGTGGTTGGGTGTGTGGATGGATGTGTGGTTGTGTGTGTGTGGTTGTGTGCGGTTGTGTTTGTTGTTGTGTGTGTGTGGTTGTGTGTGTGGTTGTGTGTGGTTGTGTGAGTGTGGTTGTGTGTGGTTGTGTGTGTGGTTGTGTGTGTGGTTGTGTGTGTGGTTGTGTGTTTGGTTGTGTGTGTGGTTGTGTTGTTGTAGGGATTCTGCGTATGCACAGAACTATGCGCAGGAAACCAGAACCTTAGAGAATTGTGGTGTACCAGAAACTCCCCTCAGAACTAAGAACCCCTTATCCGACTAGCTTAGTTTCACATTCGTTATCCGTGATTTAGCTCGGCGGTCCCAATGTATAGACAACCCAGAACATGCGACTTAGTTATTCTCAGGAATGGTGGGAACCCGAAATACCCGTTTGCACTTATATATCAGTCCACAACAGAATAACTAAGACACAGTAAAGTTTAAAGAATTTATTCATAAACCTCGAGTCCTGTTATACAGTACTTTGGCTAACATAAGCAGACAAATGGTTAAGATCATTACCATTAGCATTGTTACAATACCATAGAAAATGAAAGGAGCGATCATATTAATAATGACAGTGGAAAATAACCACCCTCCTTTCTCTAGCAACTAATAAAATATTATTAGACTATTAGAAGGTCTCATAGGCTTGCATAGGGGACCCCATACCGTATAGATCAGCTTAGGTGTATCACATCACAGGATCAGCTCAGTGTTCTCTGCTTCAGCTCTTCTATCGAATGCCTCTAAAAACCTGCTGCGCTGTAATATTAAAGCCTACGACTTTCTGGTATTTGCAGCTGCGTGCATGTTATGACTAAACAGTGGTACGATCACCCTGAACACAATCAGCCGGCACCGTCTAGTGTCCTAGAACAGTTCTTTACTCGATGTACAGATCAAGGGCACTAGCAACTGTTAACGATGTATAAATAACATTCACTTGAGACAAGAGCGAGTCTGCATTTCTCAAATGAATAACATGTAACAACAGTGTCGGGTGCAAAGGCAGCAAAATGGCTGTCTAACAGCTAACGTGATTGAGCTAACTTAGTAATGTAAATAGGGAGTGGCTGTTAGACGGACCGAGAGGGTCGGCCGAGGACAAGGGGAGAGGTCTCCGGGGAGAGCCGTCTCCAGCGATCGTACAGACGAGTAACTTCCCCCTCACAGATGTACACCACACCAAGATAAGGTTTAACGTTCTTTATAAGCAATCTTTAGGTACGATAGAATGGTACAAGGAGGTCAGGACTCAGGGGTCCCCTCGATTCTAGTCTCTTGGTTGGGAAAGGGGGTAGCGGGACAGTCTTGTTACCAATCTGGTAGATGCGATGCTATGATGGATAGCTCACAATCCTCGAGCTCGGTGTTCTAGCTGGACGGGCCGCGGCAGCGCCAGCAGGTCCCGGTAAAGGTTGTCGTTACACGGTCCGCGGCAGCGCCAGCAGGTCCCGATGAAGGTGGTGGTTACAACGGTCCGCGGCAGCGCCAGCGGGTCCCAATGAAGGTGGTAGGTACAACGGTCCGCGGGAGCGCCAGCAGGTCCCGACGAGGATGGAGGATGCAGAAGGCCGCGGCAGCGCCAGCAGGCAGGGTGATAGTTCACAAGGCAGGGCTACGGCAGCGCCGGTAGTCCGTCAAGGATGAGTTCTTCTCGGTGTCTCTCGACTCCAGGATACAACTGCCTTCCTGCTCTGGAGCTGCCCCAGTTATAGGTCTGGCGCCCTTTGATGTCCGGACCCTCGCACTTGGAGGTCGGGAGGTCCGGGATGAGGGAGTCCAGACACCCAGCAGGGGGGTGGAGCCAGCGCCCGGGGGAGCTGGGGGGCGATCGGCACCTGGCGGGGGAGAGCCATCGACACTTCTTTCTCCCATCGACCTGCCAAGTAGTCCGTTCACCTCCTGGGTGGATGGTGGTGCCGGGATGTCGGGGCCTGGCCAGGCCCAGGGTTAGGGTCGAGCTGAGGCCACGCGGCCTCGTGGTGCAGTGTCCAAGATGGCGGCCGGGCCGGGCGAGGGAGCCGGTAGTGGTTCGGCCCCATGATACAGAGATGTCCGGGGGCAGGAGTCCCTGCTGGAGACGGGGTGTGGGTTGTTTCTGTGGGTAACACCTGGAGGGCCGGGGCTCGGGCCCTGTCATGCAGGGAGGGATCAAGCCCTTCATGTGGCCTGTCCAACATGCGTCCCCCCCAGCTGAAGGCGGGGAGAGTCACCCATCCTCTTGGGGACTCTCCTCGTCGAGGCGGAAAAAGCGTGACAGGCCATCTGCGTTGGCGTGGTCTTGGCCCGGTCGATGTTCCACAGTGAAGTCCATCCCCTGCAGGGAGATGGACCAACGCAATAGTTTGGGGTTTTCCCCCCGCATCTGCATTAGCCACTGCAGGGGTCGATGATCTGTTTGCACCCGGAAGTGGGTACCGAAGAGATAGGGCCGGAGCTTTTTGAGGGCCCACACCACTGCGAAGGCCTCCCTCTCGATGGTGCTCCAGCGCTGTTCTCGGGCCAGGAGGCGTCTGCTGATGAAGGCCACCGGTTGGTCAAGTCCCTCGGAGTTCAACTGGGAGAGGACCGCCCCGATGCCGTGGTCGGAGGCATCTGTTTGTACGATGAACTCCCGACTGTAGTCGGGGGCCTGGAGCACAGGGGCCGTGCACATGGCGGCTTTCAGCTTCTCGAAGGCCGCTTGACAGTCTGGGGTCCAGTTGACCTTCTTCGGGTGGTTTTTGGATGTGAGTCCCGTGAGGGGCCCCACAATGCTGCCATAGTCCCTCACGAACCGCCGGTAGTAGCCGGTGAGCCCCAAGAAGGCTCGGACCTCGGTCTGCGTGACTGGAGGCTGCCAGGACTGGATGGCAGCGATTTTGAGTTGCAGAGGGGCCACCAGACCACTTCCCACCTGGTGTCCGAGATAGGTCACGGACCCCTGACCAATTTGGCACTTGCTGGCCTTGATTGTGAGGCCGGCCCGTTGGAGGGCCTGCAGGACCTCTCGGAGGTGGTGGAGGTGGTCGGACCAGTGGCGGCTGTACACAGCGATATCGTCCAGGTAGGCGGCGCTGAACTCCTCGAGCCCCGCCAAGACCTGGTTCACCAGTCGCTGAAAGGTAGCTGGGGCATTCTTCATGCCGAAGGGCATGACTTTGAAGTGGTAGTGGCCATCGGGGGTAGAAAAGGCGGATCGTTCTTGGGCCCGGGGTGTGAGACCGATCTGCCAGTAGCCCGCTGTCAGGTCGAAGATGCTGAGGTAGCGGGCAGCCCCCATGCGGTCAATCAGTTCATCCGCTCGGGGGATGGGATGAGCGTCGGTTCTGGTGACAGCATTCAAGCCCCGATAGTCGACGCAGAATCGGAGCTCAGGAGTGGTGCCGGGGGCAGCAGCTTTGGGGACCAGCACGACCGGGCTGGCCCAGGGGCTGTCCGAGGGCTCGATGACCCCAAGCGTGAGCATCTTTGATACCTCCTCTTGGATGCAGGCCCGTACCCGATCTGGTACGCGGTACGCCCGGTGTCTGATAGGGGGACTGTCCCCAGTGTCCACGTCGTGCAAGCACCAGGGGGTGACCCCTGGGGTGAGGGAAAACAAGGTAGCAAACTGCAGCAGGAGGTCCCGGCAGCCTTGGCGCTGTTCCGGGGTGAGGGCATCGGAGAGCCGGACCCCGTCCACGGAACCATCTTTCTCACGAGTCTTCAGGAGATCAGGGAGAGGCTCGGAGTCTTCTTCCGCTCCACTGTCTGTAGCCATCAGGAGGCTGAGCTCCGAGCGCACAAAGTGGGGTTTGAGTCTGTTGGTGTGGAGGACCCGGAGGGGGTTCCGGGGAGATTCCATATCGATGAGATAGGTGACGGGGCTCTTGCGTTCGACCACTTTGAAGGGCCCCGTCCACTTGTCCTGCAAGGCACATGGTTCGGTGGGGGACATCACCCACACTTGTTGGCCAGGTTCGAATTCGATGGAGGAGGCATTTTGATCATACCATTTTTTCATGTCCTCCTGACTGGCCTCAAGGTTCGCTTTCGCCATTTCTCTGAATCGCCTGGTCAGATTGCGTAGGGTCAGGAGGTACTTGAAGACGTCTGGAGGGGTCTTTAGGGGGGCCATCTCCCAACCTTCTTTGACTAGGCTGAGGGGCCCTCGCACAGGGTGCCCGTACAAGAGTTCGAAAGGGCTAAAGCCGAGGGACTTCTGGGGAACTTCTCGATAGGCGAAGAGGAGGCATGGAAGTAGTACATCCCACTGGCGACGGAGGGGCTCTTCCAATCCCCCAATCATTCCCTTGAGCGTGCGGTTGAACCGCTCGACTAGTCCGTTTCCTTGAGGGTGATAGGGGGTCGTGAACCGGTAGGTGACCCCGCACTGTTGCCAGAGGGACTTCATATACTTCGAAATAAAGTTTGTGCCTCTGTCGCTGACGACTTCTCGGGGGAAGCCCACCCGGGAGAAGATCCCCATTAAGGCCCGGCCGACCACCGGGGCTGTTACAGTTCGCAGGGGCACAGCTTCGGGGTAGCGGGTGGCGTGGTCCACCAGTACCAGGATGAACCGATGTCCTTGTGCTGTACGGGGGTCCAGGGGCCCCACAATGTCTATTCCCACCCTCTCGAACGGGGTGGTGACAACTGGGAAGGGTTGCAGAGGTGCTTTGAGTTTGCGGCCGCTCTTCCCGCTGGCCTGGCACGTGGGGCAGGACCGGCAGTGGTTGAGGACGTCGTTTCTCATCTTCGGCCAGAAAAAGTGGGTCACCAGGCGACTGTAGGTTTTGTCCTGGCCCAGGTGTCCAGCCAGAGGGACATCGTGGGCCAAATTTAACAGGAAGTCTCTTAAACGGAGGGGCACCACCAGCACTCGACTGGCCCCTAACTCTGCGATTCTCTGCTCACTGTACAATAGGTCGTTGTCCCAATAGATCCAATGGGCTCCGGTGGTGTCCCCTGCGCTCTGGGCGAGGGCTTGCTGGCGGAGTCCCTCGAGGGAGGGACAGGTCTTCTGTACTTGACGGAACTGTTCCTGGGTGGGCCCCCCTTCTTGATGCCACTGAGCCAGGTTGGGAAGGTCCTGGGGCTGAGCGAGCCCTTCGGGGGTTTGCTCTGGGGGGTTGGTATGGTCGGTGTCCTCTACTGGAGCGATCGGGGGAGGAGGTGCTGGCCATTCTGGTTCTTCTGGTCGGGGGATGGCACGGGCGGCCATGGACCGGGTGGATACGCACGCCCAGTCCGGGAGGCCCAACATCCCCAGGTGCTCTTTTCTTTCTACGGCGGCCCACAGGGAACTCTCAAGATCATTCCCCAGGAGACAGTCCACGGGGGCATCATCTCGGACCGTCACCTTCAACATGCCGGAGACTCCTCCCCATTCGAAGGGGACGCAGGCCATCCGACATAGACTCTCCGAATTGTCGGCTGAACGGACGGGGCAGAGAATGTTCGGCAGGATCTGCTCTGGTTTTACCAGGTGACAGCGGACGGCCATCACACTGGCCCCCGTGTCACGTAGGGCTTCGGCCCGGCGTCCATTAATGTTCACCCACTGACTATATTTTCTGGTGTTGGCGGGTAGGGGAGCCCGCGGGACCATGTCTCTTCCCCCTAGGCACGCTAGAACCATGGCGGCCGGTTCCCACTCTTGTTGTCCCTGCTCGTATTCTTCCTGTTCTTCGGAGATTTGTTCTCCCCCCAGGGCGGCGGCAGCTACCTGGCGGGGTCTCGGAGTTTGGTTCTGTGGACAGTTCGGGTCATTGGCGTAGTGGCCGACTCGCTGGCATCGGTGACACGTGACATTGGCTCGGAACCCCGGCCGCATCGGGGGGTTGCCCCGGCTGGCCGGGGGTGGGGTGCTGGCAGCGGGAGCGGCCGAGACGGTGTCTCTTCCTCGTCCCTGGCCTCCTCCTCCTCCTCGGGGACGGTGCTGACCTTGGTTGTTCCGGTTCTGTTCGTGCGGCCCTCTCCGGCCCACTCGGGTGCTTTCCCACCGGTCAGCTTCGGCGGCGAGTTGCCGTGGGTCAGTCAATTTACTGTCGAGGAGGTGCTGCCTGAGCTCGACGAAGCAGTTGTTAGAGAGGTGCTCCCACACCATGAGATTAAAAAGTTGCTCGTAGGTCGTTACGTGGCTTCCCTTGATCCAACCCTCGAAGGCTCGGCTGAAATAGTTGACATATTCCACCCAAGTTGTACCCGGGATTCGGGTGCAGTCTCGGAACCTCTGGCGGTACATTTCGGGTGTGAGCCCATATCGGGTGAGGAGGGCAGCCTTCATGTGGTCATAGGATGACATCAGATGGTCTGGGAGCTGTAACAGGGCATCGCGGCCTTCATTGACGAACCTCCCCCATAGACCGGCTCCCCAGTCACTTCGATCGATCCGGTGGGAGGTCATGGCGATCTCGTAGGCCTTGAACCACTGTTGTATGTCGTCCTCTCGGACATACTCTCGAACGACATCCTTGGGGATGTGGACTTTCTTTTCTGTCGCTCCCGGGGTGCGCGGTCGCTCGGGCACCTCCAGTTCTTTGTTCTGCTTCCGTAGGTCTATTTCTGCCAGTTTGCTCTCGTGTTCGTACGCTAATCTCTTTTCTTCGAGCTCTCTCTGCCTCTGTTTTTCTTCCCGTTCTTCTCGGAGCCGCAGATGTTCTAGGTTCAGTTTTTGTTCGGCTAATTTTAGTTCACCGTCCATTTTGAGCCGTGCCATTTCTAGCTCATGTAGTCTGCTTTTTTCTCTCTCTTGGATCTCTTCCTGCGAGAGACCCGTTCTTCGCTCCTCGGGAGCCGTGGTGTTCCTCTCTGATGCTGCAATGTTTTGGTCCGGGGATCTCGCGGCCCCGGTTTCTGCCCACGACTCAATGGCGTGCTTGAAATCGTCTTTGGTACT
Organism: Triturus cristatus; assembly: GCF_964204655.1. Lineage (NCBI taxonomy): Eukaryota > Metazoa > Chordata > Amphibia > Caudata > Salamandridae > Triturus > Triturus cristatus. The sequence continues at coordinate 198,693 of NW_028188247.1, forward strand.
CAGGCCGGTGGTAGCAATGCCTAGTTCAATGCAGAATTGTTTCAATTCACGATGGCTGTACTCTTCCAATTTCTCCATCTGGAATTTCTCGGTGGATCCGCCCTCTTTGGTTGACATTGTGATTTCGTCGTGGGGTGAGCTACTCTCTGTACGATTACGCGTTGATTCGGATCGCGCCGCTGGCCACCAATGTTAGACGGACCGGGAGGGTCGGCCGAGGACAAGGGGAGAGGTCTCCGGGGAGAGCCGTCTCCAGCGATCGTACAGACGAGTAACTTCCCCCCCACAGATGTACACCACACCAAGATAAGGTTTAACGTTCTTTATAAGCAATCTTTAGGTACGATAGAATGGTACAAGGAGGTCAGGACTCAGGGGTCCCCTCGATTCTAGTCTCTTGGTTGGGAAAGGGGGTAGCGGGACAGTCTTGTTACCAATCTGGTAGATGCGATGATATGATGGATAGCTCACAATCCTCGAGCTCGGTGTTCTAGCTGGACGGGCCACGGCAGCGCCAGCAGGTCCCGGTGAAGGTGGTCGTTACACGGTCCGCGGCAGCGCCAGCAGGTCCCGATGAAGGTGGTGGTTACAACGGTCCGCGGCAGCGCCAGCGGGTCCCAATGAAGGTGGTAGGTACAACGGTCCGCGGCAGCGCCAGCAGGTCCCGACGAGGATGGAGGATGCAGAAGGCCGCGGCAGCGCCAGCAGGCAGGGTGATAGTTCACAAGGCAGGGCTACGGCAGCGCCGGTAGTCTGTCAAGGATGAGTTCTTCTCGGTGTCTCTCGACTCCAGGATACACCTGCCTTCCTGCTCTGGAGCTGCCCCAGTTATAGGTCTGGCGCCCTTTGATGTCCGGACCCTCGCACTTGGAGGTCGGGAGGTCCGGGATGAGGGAGTCCAGACACCCAGCAGGGGGGTGGAGCCAGCGCCCGGGGGAGCTGGGGGGCGATCGGCACCTGGCGGGGGAGAGCCATCGACACTTCTTTCTCCCATCGACCTGCCAAGTAGTCCGTTCACCTCCTGGGTGGATGGTGGTGCCGGGATGTCGGGGCCTGGCCAGGCCCAGGGTTAGGGTCGAGCTGAGGCCACGCGGCCTCGTGGTGCAGTGTCCAAGATGGCGGCCGGGCCGGGCGAGGGAGCCGGTAGTGGTTCGGCCCCATGATACAGAGATGTCCGGGGGCAGGAGTCCCGGCTGGAGACGGGGTGTGGGTTGTTTCTGTGGGTAACACCTGGAGGGCCGGGGCTCGGGCCCTGTCATGCAGGGAGGGAGCAAGCCCTTCATGTGGCCTGTCCAACAGTGGCCTAAAACCACATGACATCCCCCTTTGATCGAACCACGGGACTACCAGGGGCGTATTTTTTTATAGAACGCAGAGTTCAAATTCAACGATGCAGACTAAAGAGCTCGAAATGTGAGTTTTCAGAAAATGAGAGAAAAAAATTCGAAGAGAAAAATATATAAAAACACAAGCCATCGTCCATTGAGGCCAACGATCCCTTGTGAAAAAATGCAACTCCACATGACTCGCCACCAGACATTGTGAGCACAATTGTCAATCCAGGAAAGTATAAGCAGCATATGCAGCCGCAGCTTCCAGTAGAAAATCATTGGAGTCATCCGCAAAATTGTCTGTCATCCAATTCAGCAACGAAAAAGAACACACGTGTTCCACAGGGAAATGAGTATCAAGCACTCCACGTGGACAAGAAGCAGGCATCTCGATGTAACTTCGTGCCAGGAAGTCAACTGCTGCCTTCTCGATATCCCATAAACCAAGGACTCCATGTGCCGCACCCAAGGCCATAAACCCGACTCCAGAACAGTCAAACTCATGAACCACTAAGGGATACATCAGTCGATCAAAATCCAGGTCAGGTGACACCAAGTTTGACAAACACATATCAAGAGCCCATTGGAACGGACATTCGAGACAGTGAAAAACAGGCTGTACACAAGTGAAAAACGGGAACCGGAAGGATAATCCATAAGCGACACTCAAGGTAGCCAGTGGTAAAGTCCCATAGGATTCCCACATCCGGCTACGCAGATGGAACATGCTGGATCCGTGGTCGAGTAGCGCAAGTCGTGCATCCATAGCGTAGAGCGCAGACCAACAGGAGTATGCCAGCAATTAAAGCGAGAATCAGAGGAAACCCTCAGAAAACACCAGAAAAAATAGAATGAAAAATAGCTGGTATTATACCAAAGATAGACTGGAAAGACGTCACAAGGCCAGAGCCTACAATTTTAAAAAAATGGACCAGACCAGTCGTGGAAGAAGCATTGAAGATAGTGTGTATTAATGTGCCAAAATGCAGGGGGAGGTCAGTATTCAAAAGAGCTTGAACTTCTGTGCGAGTGTTCGCCACTTGAAGGAGAAATGTTTCACGGGACGAAGTCAACGCAACCTCCTTTTGAGACAAAAGAGCCCTTATTCTGCTCATCCTATTGAACTCTGCTTTCAAGGTTGGAATCGTCGGCCAGATGGATATATCAAGCCGGCCTTGCGGGGGCGGGAAAAGCACGTTATTACAGCAAATTACCCTCCGTGAAACTGAAACAATATAGGGAATTCCAGCTAACATCCCACAGCAAGCCTCACTATTTAAAAGCAAATAACTACCATTTGCAAGCAGCGTAAATGATGGCGTTATAACCGGCACAGGAATGCCCTTCAACACGCAAGCTAAATTAGGGGCATTCATATTACACGATCCATGTAATTGGATATGTCTACACACTACGGAATGATCAGGAGCAGACGTACACTCCTCACCCTTCAAATAAACTTCTTTGCCTTCTCTCTCACATCGATATGTAAATGGGAGAGACCAGACTTCATGCAAGAATGCAGAACCAAGTTTTTCATATCTGCCCAAGGCGTAATGTTTCATGCACGAACTAAACCTATACATAGAAATCGGGAGAGTGACCATCCCATGGATGAGCCACACTGCATAATCAGACTCAGCCACTGAAAAAGGCAAAGGCTCTAACTTTTCTATATGTAGCAGTGAATACGTAGCATCTTTCATGGACATGAATTGCTGCTTTGCTGTCAGATTAAATAGGCGGAATAAAGAAGAAATATTCATGTAATCCCAAGGTACTTTCCCCGCCTTTAACGTCTGCAAAGTCCAAGCAAATTGCATAATCGATCGTAATTGATTTTGACCATGATATAACACAGACACATCCTCCTGGACAATATCTACAACAGACGAAACAATGTTATCTAATGTATATATTCTCAAAGATAAGGTGTTAATACTATTATCTATTACTGCCAATACTTTTTCCATATTGGCCTGGTCAATAGCACGGAGCCTGGAAGCAGCCTCAATCTGCGACAACTTCCAAACCTCGTTGTAAACAGCATACACCCACCTTTTGGATCTTCCCAATGCGGGACCTTTAACAAAATCATTCAAATCTATTTTGTCATGTAAACGGGACAAGTGAATTTTTACAGAATCCAATGTGGAATGTTGCAGCCATGTCTGGCACAATTTACCTACCGAGTAGGTAGTGACAGTGTGTGAGGACACAAAACGAGGGTCTACTCTATCCTGTATGTATCCGGGAACCAACCCCAAAAATCTGCGTTGACAGGTATCCGAACTTCTCTGCCATACCAACCAACCTTTAGGGTCAAATGCACTAATATTGAAGGTGGAATTCGAAATAAAAGATTGCAACATAGCAAGGGACAGATCTGTGTGATTCCCCCAACCAGGATAAGCACTCAGATCCGGGATCGAGGGAGAAGTTAATTTTTTAGATATCGCCAATCCAAAACAGGTTGTCTGAATAATTGTGGAATTTAAAAATAACATGTGGTTTGGGATGAGGCAGGCACGATGTAAAGCTTCTGTTCCTTGTACTTGCCAAGACTTAGTGCCCCAAACCGATTTGAGATCAATAGTATCTTTCCAAACGTCATACCCTCCAATTGCCAAATCGTCCATAAAGGACTTAGAAAACAACAATTTAGTGTGCGTCAAACGCACCTTTGAAACAGGTTCGTCCTTAATTTTAAAATAAAAGGATGCATTATTGGACACACTGAAATCTGAAAAATATGAAAATTTGTTGACCAAAGTCTTTGAACTACCAATCATCGGGGCAGGGCAATGTTCCCACTGAGTAAAGTTGACTAAACTACGAAATGTGTTAGCCCTATGAAGAAAATGAGTACCATAATGTTGATAACAAAACTGCTCTGCATATTTTTCAGTATTCAAATACAAATCCTCAGCATCAAATGCGGCATAGTATTTCAAATCAGAAAACAGTGTCTCTATCGTTTTTATATCCCAATCATCAGATCGAATGTTCTGTTTTACCACATCACCCATAGAAACACGATATACAGATGGTGCATTAATCACTTCCGTGGGCCCATGAATTTGAAATTTAACAGCATCCCATGCTATTCCATCACTGACAGGCCAGGCGGTAATGTTCACAAAAGTCTGGTCCCTCTTCATGATGTGTGCCGATGAATGTGGGGCCAAAGTTCCATTAATTAATCTAATTGTAGAACGTTCATTCAGGTAGTGTCCATTTATAAGCCTAAAAAACACCACCACAAAACCAATGGACATGAACAAAAAAATGCAAATGAGCACCAGCCAAATGTAAATCCAGGGGGGAACCAAAAATTGTCTCTTGAACCAGGCAAAGAATTTTGAACATTTGGAAGGGGCAGTGGAAGTCAATGATTCAGTTCCAAAGGAAACATTAGACTGGATAATTTCAGTTGAATGCAAAAGGGGCATTGGAACATCAGCAGGATAAGAATACTCAGCATCATCGGGCAAATCACCATCCGTAGGCGATACGGCAGAATCAGAAAGTACTTGCATTTCAATGGCAACCTCAGGCACGATGTCAGATGGTGGCACCACAACAGAACTGCGCATCATTGAAGGGCAAGAAACTGAAGGTGTCAGACTATGGAGTATCGGCCACCCTGTGTAGCTTGACATTGTCAACTGAAATGTACCTGTTGTCTCTGTGACCAGGAAGTGGAGGCAAAACAATTGTACGGGTACCCTCAACTCCAAGCACCGGCACTGGTGCACGATAAGAGGGGCCAAACTCCTTCTTCTTCTCCACCTTCTCACGGACCAGATCACCAACTCTGGGTAGCCAGCCGACTACCGGAATCTGAAGTCCAGCTTCGGACGCAGAGGATATGTGCTCTTTTGCTAGAGTGTCTCTTGCTTCTTGAAGATTCTGTAAGACAGTACAGTGGTCATCTAAGTCAAAAGGCGCGGCCGCCGCCACCATGTCTAGACCCTCAAGGTCTGGGACAAACATTCGAACCCCGAAGAGCATCATGTACGGGGTCCTCCCACCCAGAGACCTTCTAGGGAGATTATTAAGTGCACGTTGGACGTCATACAAATGAGCTAGCCAGTTTTTGCCAGTACCTAACACCCTGGCTGTCAATGATTGCTTTAGGTCACGGTTCATTCGTTCCACAACACTATTGCCCTCAGGCCGGTATGGAGACGAAAATTTGACTTGGACCCCCAAACTTCTCATAGCTTCTTTGTACGCCTTAGAGGCGAACGCAGGGCCCTGATCAGAGTGAAGGGTTCCACATGCAAAACTCCCTATAAAGACACGCAATGCTTTGATGACAGTCCGGGCGTCAGCACTCCTGTGTGGTCACACCCAAAGAAAACGTGTGCACGAATCTACTGCAACCAAGATATACTTGTACGCAGTGTCAGAGGAAAAAGGACCGCAGTGATCTAAATAAACACACGCTAGTGGTTGATTAGATATATGCAGCTGCGTTTGTGGTGGACGCGCCACAGAAGACGGCTTTATTTGTTGGCAAATACCACAATTGAGGACATAAGTCCGCGTATGTTTGTACAAACCGTACCACCAATAACGCTGCTGCAACAGTGACACAGTTGCGGACACTCCGGCGTGCGCAGACGCAACACCCTCGTGCGCAGCTTGCACCAAAGCAGGCCTGCAGTCCGAATTGGGAATAACTCTATCCCCAACATCATTAATCCTCACTAACGGGACGTTATCAGGACTTAAGTGATAATGGTATCGAGAAGGGAAACCTCTAGGGAAGTTTGTCCCAGTCTCTGAAGCAGCAATGGCTGCCAAGATGTCATCATCGATCTTACTTTTGGATCTTGTAACTGCTGCTACTAAGTATGTTGCCACTGCTGTTTTAGCTGCCTCGTCAGCCAAACTGTTACCGACAGCATGGACGCCAACTCGTTGGTGACCAAGAGTGTGAATAACATTCACAAGGGGTCGACTGCCTTTTAGTTCAGCCACCCTAGCCCAAAGCGTTTTATGCTTCACTGTGCTACCTTTTGAATCACGAAATCCATTCGCGATCCAAAACATCAGATTGTCGTTGTAAGATTGAACACAATAGTAAGAATCACTCACTATAAGAGTTGTGACTCTATAATCAGCAAACTCCAGTGCAAGCACCAGAGCTCTAAGCTCCGCCAATTGTGCGGTACAATCACCCAAAGTCAGCGTATGCACCGCATCCTGTATGAATTCTCCATTCACGAAAGTACCAACAACAATTGCGCAAGCCGCTGAATAAGCGTGCCTTGATCCAGTTGCGGGCTGCGCGGACCCATCAGTGTATATGACACAATGGAACTCCTCCAACGGGCGCAATGTAAGTGGAGCCGGATGAACTAATTCATACTCCAAACTCTCCTGAGTCTGTAGCCCTGCGTCAAAGATGTATTCGACGTCATGCGAGGCTACGGAGGTCGCCCATTGTATCCACCTTGGATGCAAAGCTTTAGAATTTGGCACACTTGCTTTAGTGACTGCCTCTAGGGCAGGAAATGGTGTCACCACCATCATGCGTTTCCCCTGTGATAGCGCTCGTTCTTTCAGGATTGCCATCTGAACTGCTGTCAAAACCTTTTCGACAGTGGAGAAACGCATTTCAGCCGAAGTATATAAATGAGATTTGTAAGCAATAGGGACCGTGTCGCCCTCATTGTATGTTAAGTACGTGAACCCCTCCACACCCGGTACAATTCTTATGACCAGGTTTGTGTGGTTATCACGAGTTTGTAAATATTTCGCAGTAAGAAGGTCAGACTGCAAAGAGTGCAATGCAGCCGAATGCTCTGGCAGCCAGCAAGATTTGGTAAAAGTTGGTTGTACCAAGGCATATAGTGTCTTGATACGCTGGGCATATTCAGGAATGTAGGTTCGACCGAAATTCAGAAAGCCCAGCAATGATTGTAGTTGTTTCAATGTCGCAGGGATACGAAGGCGTGCGCATTTCTCAAGGAACTGCGGAGCCAAGCCTCATTGGTGAGTTCGTACCCCAAGAATAATACTGTGTACTCGGCAATGTGGGACTTCTTAAAGTTAAACTTGTAACCAAAGTCCGCAAACATAGTAATTATGTTGTCTACGCGAGCAAGGTGTGGAAGCAACTCGTCGTCTGTTAAGTATATGTCATCAACGTACGAGTATGCCTCCGGGTCTACCATCTCTAAGAGAGAGACCACACGGGCAGCAAATACCCCAGGACTGTTTTTATAGCCCATTGGTAGCCTTTTGAACACTTTTTGTTTACCACCCGAAGTAAAAGCGGTCCACTCATAACTATGAGGGGATATGTTATGGCAATAAAAGCCATTGGACAAGTCGAGTGTGGTTTTGAACCTCTTTCTCACAAGACTATCGATGAGAGCCGAACTATGGGTATTTTGCACCGCACAATTCCGGCAGTGCGAGTTTAAGTGCCGGTAATCCAAAACTAGGCGGTACGATCCGTCAGGCTTCGTCACAGTGAATAAAGGATTATTCATGGGTGACACACACGTTTCAATTACTCCCTGATATTCCAATTGTTCAAGGATTGACGCGACGTGAGACCTAGCTTCCCGACGCATAGGGTATTGAGGTTGTGGCTGGGGGTCGGACAGCAATGGAATTTCGTGCAGGGCAGAACATTTATCCCACCCCACCTGATTACGATACAACGCAGGTGCTAGCACCCGTGCCCACTCCTCGGCTAACTTACCAGACTCCTCCTTGGGCACTACGTGTCCAAAAGAAGGAAGAATGACTTCTTCCCCCCTTGGAGCGTTTAGAACGAAAGCCGGGGGCCAATCTTTCTCCGCCAATAGTATATCATAGGTGGTCGTCAGATTATCCCAAAATACCGCGTTAATTTTTCGTTGTATGTCACCCTCAATATTGAGGACTACGTCAAATAATCTCTCAGGGGGGGCTACGCGAGTATCAGTAGTTTCTACTGTTACATAGATTTTAGTTGCTGTCGCCTCCAGAAATGGACGCAGTGCTCCCCGCACTACTGTAACTTCCGCCGCGCTGTCTAGCAGCGTCAGTGCCCATTTCATGTTCAGAAGCTGTGTCCGTACCATCTGAGGCATACTTCGCTGAGATAGCAGCAACTTTCTTTTTCTGAAACGGAGGACGTGGACGTGCAGAATCCTCCTGCTTGCCTTTTCCGTCCGCCTGTCGGGGCTGGTCTCGTCCACGGTCTCCTCCACCAAAGTGTGAAGCCGCTGTTTCCTGTGAAGAACGAGGAGAGCGCTGGTCAGGAACCTGAAACCTATCAGGTGACTTAATACGAGAACGATCACGCAAATCATAAGTGCGTTCAACATATGCCTGAACAGGAGAGGCAGGACGAGCATCCTGTTTCTGTTGCTGTTTATCTTGTTTCTTAGCTCGCCAATTTTGTTTTGGAAAGTTGGGTTTATCGTCTTTTGTAGACGAACTCACTTTAGTGTGCTGTACTACATCAGGAATTTTGACGGTGGGTTTCACGCCTAGTGCACTACGTCCAACCATCCTATAGGCTTTTGCAATAACTTTTGCAAACTCCCTCGGCTTATCTTCATCCGCAATCAGGGCCATCATGTTTCCCACTTGAAACTGCATGGCATCTCCTTTGAGATTTCCCATAATCATGGAACATACTATATCGAAGCTGTCGATAAGCCGCATTCCCAACTCAATAGCTGCTTCCGCACCATGATCCTCTTGGACTTTTTTGATAACGGAAGGTAGTACCGACATAGACGTAGTGCCGAAGCACTTCGAATAGGTCGCGGCAAAGACCTTGCCCCAATTGTCACAATCGACAATGTCTGGGACTAGTTCTTTCGGCAAAGTAATAGTGAGTATCCTGTGTTTTTCCACAGGACTAGTGTTAGGAAACACGGCTTCTAGTTGATCGAATTTCTCTGCAAGCCAATAAGGATACTCATCCTTATTCTGGGGGCGCTTGACAACAACCGCGTTTACCATTACAGGACTGATCACTACCGCATGATGGTGATCAGCCCCGTGTCCCGCAACGGCAGGTGCCCCCACCTGTATAGTGCACGACACATACTGCACTAACGCCCTATGGACCGTAATCAGGGTTGTGTGTAGTATACGTAAGCTATCCACACCCACCATCAGGTAGCGTGGATGAGGTGTATGTCCGGCCAGTACCGGCCAAGTAGCTCCTTCAATAGACAAAGGACCCAGTCTCGCCGGGGTGACCGTGTGGGGGAGGGCGCCATTAAACCAAATAGTGTGCTGCCAGGTTGAAATAGGAATTTCTAAAGCCATATATGGGGTATAATGAAGAGGCACCTGCGTAGCAGTGTATTTGTGGAACGTTTTATCGTTATCTTCCACAGCCTCAAAGGTAACCCAAGAGTAAAACAACTCATAAGGGTAAGTGGCATTTGCACTTACGACAAACACCACTGCCATCCCGTCATCAGGCACCCCATACGTCCTCAAATGAGCACGTAGAGACACCCTACTATGAGCGGGAATTTCTACCGCCATTAGGACTAAAAAGAAAATACAACGAGATCTTTAGTACCACTTGGGCTTAGATTAGTGTAACCTTTTTTATTATCAAGCTTGAAAGAACCTATAGCCTAACACCTAGGTAGGTTAAACCGTCACTCCCGTTATCTGGAAACCAGAGTGAGGGCGTTGTGGACTAATAAAAGCAATATTAAGGCATCTCAGATATTAAGACCAAACGTTAGGTGCGCCATGTTGTAGGGATTCTGCGTATGCACAGAACTATGCGCAGGAAACCAGAACCTTAGAGAATTGTGGTGTACCAGAAACTCCCCTCAGAACTAAGAACCCCTTATCCGACTAGCTTAGTGTCACATTCGTTATCCGAGATTTAGCTCGGCGGTCCCAATGTATAGACAACCCAGAACATGCGACTTAGTTATTCTCAGGAATGGTGGGAACCCGAAATACCCGTTTGCACTTATATATCAGTCCACACAATAACTAAGACACAGTAAAGTTTAAAGAATTTATTCATAAACCTCGAGTCCTGTTATACAGTACTTTGGCTAACATAAGCAGACAAATGGTTAAGATCATTACCATTAGCATTGTTACAATACAATAGAAAATGAAAGGAGCGATCATATTAATAATGACAGTGGAAAATAACCACCCTCCTTTCTCTAGCAACTAATAAAATATTATTAGACTATTAGAAGGTCTCATAGGCTTGCATAGGGGACCCCATACCGTATAGATCAGCTTAGGTGTATCACATCACAGGATCAGCTCAGTGTTCTCTGCTTCAGCTCTTCTATCGAATGCCTCTAAAAACCTGCTGCGCTGTAATATTAAAGCCCACGACTTTCTGGTATTTGCAGCTGCGTGCATGTTATGACTAAACAGTGGTACGATCACCCTGAACACAATCAGCCGGCACCGTCTAGTGTCCTAGAACAGTTCTTTACTCGATGTACAGACCAAGGGCACTAGCAACTGTTAACGATGTATAAATAACATTCACTTGAGACAAGAGCGAGTCTGCATTTCTCAAATGAATAACATGTAACAACAGTGTCGGGTGCAAAGGCAGCAAAAGCAGCAAGATGGCTGTCTAACAGCTAACGTGATTGAGCTAACTTAGTACTGTAAATAGGGAGTGGCCTAAAACCACGTGACAGTGTGTATGTGTGGTTGTGTGTGTGTGGTTGTGTGTGCGTGGTTGTGTGTGTGGGGTTGTGTGTGTGGATGTGTGTGTGTGGATGTGTGTGTGTGGTTGTGTGTGTGGTTGTGTGTGTGATTGTGTGTGTGTGGTTGAGTTTATGGTTGTGGTTGTGTGTGTGTGTGTGGTTGTGGGTGTGGATGTGTGTGTGTGTTTGTGGGTGTGGTTGTGTGTGGTTGTGTGTGTGGTTGTGTGTATGTGGTTGTGTTTGTGGTTGTGTGTATTGTGTGTGTGGGTATGTGTGTGTTTGTTGTTGTATGTGTGTGGTTGTGGGTGTGGTTGTGTTTGTGGTTGTTTGTGCGGTTGTGTGTGTGTGGTTGTGTGTGGTTGTGTGTGTGTGGTTGTGTGTAGTTGTGTGTGAGTGTGTGGTTGTGTGTGGGGTTGTGTGTGTGTGGTTGCAGTTATGGATGCAGGTGTGGTTGTGGGTGCAGTTGTGAGTGTGTGTGTGGATGTGTGGTTGTGTGTGCTTGTGTGTGTGTGGTTGTGTGTGTTGTGTGTGGGTGATTGTGTGTGTGGTTGCGTGTGTGGTTGTGGTTGTGTGTGGGTGCGGTTGTGGGTGTGGGTGTGTATGTGGGTGTGTGGTTGTGTGTGTCATTGTGTGTGTGTGGTTGTATGTGTGTGCTTGAGTGTGTGTGTGGTTGTATGTGTGTGTGGTTGTGTGCGTATGTGGTTGTGTGTGTGTGGTCGTGTGTGTGGTTGTATGTGTGGTTGTGTGTGTGTTGTATGTGGTTGTGTATGTGTGGTTGTGTGTGTGTGTTGGACTCGGCCTCGTAGAATGGCCCGACGTGCCCCCGCACCACCGAAACCTGGTACCTGCAGCCCCAAGCACACGGCCCAGCCGACCCTCCCCACCAGGACACACGCACCGACCCGGACATCCCCGTCCATGGCCTCTCCCCTTTCGGCCACCCCGGGCCCGCGTGCCCACTTCATGCACCAAGATGGCCGCCCGGCCCCAGCGCGACCCGGGCCTAGAGGCGCCACCCCGGCTGGAGGACATCACGCTTCCAGGGGATGAGAGAGGGAGGAGCAGTTTCTATCGCACCTCTGAACTCCCCTGGGACGATGGGTTTCGATCGGCCCTCCGGCCTCCCTGAGGGCTGGCTCCGTGCCTGCTGGGTGTCTGGGACTCCTCCCGACCCGGCCCTGAAAGGATCAAAAGACAATAGCAGGAAATCCCGACAAGCGACCCCCAGGTGACAAGACCCCTGCCTGCACAGACTCCGGACATCAAAGAGGGGTCGACCTATAACAAGGGGTGCTCTGGGTCTGTCCGCAGATTCGACGCTGGAACAACAAGAGCCTGCCGACGTGGTCGCGGCTCCTGAAACTTGGACCCTCCTGAGCCCTGCTGAGTGACTCGCGGCTCCCTGAAGATCGTAAGACCTCCGAACTTGTACCTGAGCCTGCTGAGTGACTCGCGGCTCCCTGAAGACCATAAGACCTCCGAACTTGTACCTGAGCCTGCTGAGTGACTCGCGGCTCCCTGAAGATCGTAAGACCTCCGAACTTGTGCCTGAGCCTGCTGAGTGACTCGCGGCTCCTTGAAGCTCGTAAGACCTCCGAACCTGTACCTGAGCCCGCTGAGTGACTCGCGGCTCCAACAGACTCTCATGGTCCCGCCGGACCCCGACTACAACAACGTATCCCCCAGCTCGAGGATTGTGAGCTGTGCGCCGGACATGTCCCTGCCTTGAACCTTTACCAGAGACTGTCCCGCTACCCCCTACCCCTTCCGAGACTCATTGAGCCCGTGTTCACCTTGTACATATTTGCAGTGATAACCTACTTGATAAAGATTGATTTCTAAGAATACCCGGTGTGGTCACTCTGTGTCGTGTGGTGCCAGAAGTACGATCCTAGATACGAGATTCTTCCCCCTGGGGAGTCTCCCGCCAGTGCCCGGCTACGATACTTCGAGGGTGGGTCTCAGGGTAGTCAGAACCCCTTCCAGGCTCCTCTGAGGTCGCCATCTAACATTGGTGGCAAGCGACGGGATTCGGGCCCATCACCTAGAGATCGTACCGTGAACGACGGAAGCACTACCGACAAACATGGCAGAAGGAAGCGCCGTGAGCCCCGCAGAAACCAACGCCAACAGGGTGTTCCAGGTGGAGCATCTAGAAGAATACACACACAAAGAGCTAAAGCAATTTTGCAAAGAACTTAAAATCGCTACCACTGGTCTCAACACTAAAGAAGATTTGCAGAAAGCACTGAAAACTTGGGTGGAGACCGGGGCCTCCCGCCCAGAAGGCACGGGGGAGCGCCCCGACGAAGCCGAACCCCCCCAAAGTGAAAGCAGCAGCAATCAGGTGCGAGGCATCGTACCAGACGGGGGCCTATCCCCGGAAGAGCTCGCGGACAGAGAGAGAAGTCGCAATCATGAACTCGAGTTAGCCAAACTCAAAATCGAGGGCGAATTGAAGTTAGCGGAAAAAAAGCTAGCAGTAGAGCAAATGCGTGTACAAGGCGAACTAGAAGAAAAGAAGCTCCAACGGGAGCACGAAGGAAGGAAGCTCCAACTGGAGCACGAACGCAGCTTGAAGGAACTCGAGCTCAAGGCCAGAAACGAGGAAGGGAGGCCCCCGGGAAACCGAGAGACGGCCTCCCCAGCGGAACAGAAGGTCCACATCCCTAAGGATGTGGTCAAGGAATATTATAAAAACGATGACATTCAGCAATGGTTCAGGGCCTACGAGGTCGCCATGACCTCCCATCGGATCCCGCAGAAGGACTGGGGGGCGGGGTTGTGGGGGCAGTTTCTGAGCGAAGGAAGGGACACCCTGCTCGACCTACCCCTCTCCCTGCAGACCTCCTACAGCCACATGAAAGAGGCTCTACTCACAAGATACGGCCTCACCCCAGAAATGTACCGTCAGCGATTCCGGGACTGCAGGAAGATCCCGGGCACCACCTGGGTGGAGTATGTAAACTTTTTCAGTTGGGCCTTCGATGGGTGGATCAAGGGCAGCAAAGTCACCACCCTTGCCGAACTCACTGACCTCATGTTGTGGGAATACCTGGCTGCGAACTGCTTCATAGAACTACATCAGCATCTGCTTGACAGCAAGCTCACAGATCCCCGGAAGCTAGCTGTGGAGGCCGACCGCTGGACCAACACCCGGGTCTCCCGGGGCATGGTAGGAGAGTACCCCCGAGCCAGTCAGGGACCACCCCGCCAGAGAGGGGGAGGGAACCAGGGAGGGCCGAGAGAGTCCCAGCCTAGCCCTCCGAAGACACAACCTCCACCTTTCCCGGCGCCCCCCCCCACCAGTGACAGGGCCCCCTGGGAGACGGGGACACCGGGTGACCGTCACATGTTTCCGCTGCCAGAAACCCGGGCACTACGCCAATGACCCAGAGTGCCCCATGGCCACCCAAGTCTCCCCTACCACCCCTGCGAGACAGATAGCCAACGTAGCCCTGGGGGAGGAGGTTGAGGAAGCCGAGGAGTGGGAACCCGCAGCGATGGCCCTAGTATCCCTGGGAGATAGGGAGATGATCCCTGGTAGCCTCCTACCCTCCAACACACAGAAATACGGGCAGCTCGTCAAAATCAATGGCCACCAAGTAGGGGCCCTGCGGGACACCGGGGCCAGTATCACCGGTGTCCTCAGGCACCTAGTCCCCGAGGAGCAGATCCTCCCCAACGTCTTTTGCCCCGTAATATCCGCAGACAATAGAGAAAGTATGTGTCAGGGAGCCCTGGTGCCGTTTGAGTGGGGAGGGGTGATAGGTAAACTCAAGGTGGCCGTAAGAACCTCCCAGCCGGTCGACTGCCTCTTGGGGAACGACCTGGAGAGTTCTCCCTGGAAGCATGTCGAGCGCAAGGCCCACCTAGGAATGATGGGACTCCCCGAGTGGGTGTGCGCCACCACCCGATCTATGTCGGCCCGACTCACTCCCCGGAGAGAAGTCGAAAGCACCCCGATTGAAGAGATCCGAACAGTCCCCGCCGAGGGTCCTCCCGTCCCCCCATCAGAAGGGTCCGTCGCCCGCGACGAACCCGTACCATCCGACCCCGCCCCGGTCCCCGAGTTGGGAGATCTGCCCGAGCTGGCCCGTTGGCGCCACGAGGGCGGGCCCACCCGGGAAGAATTTTGCCGGGAGCAAGCCACTTGTCCTTCCCTGGTCGGGCTGCGGCGCCAGGCCGAGGGCCAAGCCGCAGGTGACCAGACCGGGACGCACCGAATCTATTGGGAAAATAACATCTTGTACAGTGAGCAGAAGTCGGTGGAGCTGGGATCCGGACGGGTACTGGTGGTACCCCTCCGCTTCCGAGACTTCCTCCTGGGCTTAGCCCATGACGTCCCCCTCGCCGGCCACCTGGGTCAGGACAAGACCTACAGCCGTCTTGTGACCCATTTTTACTGGCCTAGAATGAGAGCAGCGGTAGAAGCCCACTGCAAGTCCTGCCCCACGTGCCAGGCTAGTGGGAAGAGTGGGAGGAAGCGCAAGGCTCCCCTCCAACCCTTCCCGGTCGTCAGTACCCCTTTTGAACGAGTCGGAATCGACGTCGTGGGACCACTGGACCCCCCCACCTCCCAAGGTCACCGTTTCATCTTGGTCCTAGTGGACCACGCTACCCGCTATCCTGAGGCTATTCCCCTACGCACCATTACGGCCCCCGTGGTGGGCCGGGCCCTGATGGGGATCTTTACCAGGGTGGGTTTTCCCCGCGAGGTCGTGAGCGATCGCGGCACTAATTTTATCTCGAAATATATGACGTCCCTGTGGCAACAATGTGGGGTGTCCTATAAGTTCACCACCCCGTACCATCCCCAAGGGAACGGCCTAGTAGAAAGGTTTAATAGGACTTTGAAAGGGATGATCGCTGGCCTAGAAGAGCCCCTCCGGCGTAAGTGGGACGTCCTGCTCCCCTGCCTCTTGTTCGCTTACCGGGAGGTCCCCCAGAAGTCCTTAGGGTTTAGCCCGTTTGAATTACTCTATGGGCACCCCGTCCGAGGTCCCCTCAGTTTGGTTAAGGAAGGGTGGGAGGCAGCACCCCAGACCACCCCCCGAGATGTGTTCCAGTACGTCCTGGCCCTCCGGAACCAGACCAGGAAGTTCCGAGAACTGGCCGAGGCCAACCTAGAGGCAAGTCAAGATGAGATGAAGCGCTGGTACGACCAGAATGCCACTCTGGTCGAGTTCCAGCCGGGCCAGCAGGTGTGGGTCATGGCCCCCGTGAAGCCTGGCGCCCTCCAGGACCGATGGACTGGGCCCTACAAAGTGGTTGAGCGGAAGAGTCAAGTCACATACTTGGTGGACGTCCAGTCGCCTCGGGATCCCCTCCGGGTCCTGCACGTGAACCGCCTCAAGCCTCACTTCGTGCGGACAGAACTGAGCCTCCTGCTGGCCACCGATGACGGGGCCGAAGATGAGTCGGATCCCCTCCCAGACCTCCTGTGTGTCAAGGAGCAGGATGGCTCCGTGGAAGGAGTGAACCTCTCCCCAGCCCTCACTGCCCAGCAACAAGCGGACTGCCGCCAGCTCCTAAGACAATTTTCCGACCTCTTCTCCCTGACCCCCCGGGTCACCAACTGGTGTGTTCATGACGTGGACACCGGGGACAGCCCGCCAGTGAGACACCGAGCCTACCGAGTTCCTGACCGGGTCCGGTCCTGCATTCAAGCTGAAGTCTCGAAGATGTTGACCCTGGGGGTGATCGAGCCCTCTGACAGTCCCTGGGCCAGCCCCGTGGTCCTGGTCCCGAAGGCAGCGGCTCCCGGTGTCGCCCCCGAGCTCCGATTCTGCGTAGACTACCGGGGGCTCAATGACGTTACCCGAGCCGATGCCCACCCCATTCCACGAGCCGACGAACTCATTGACCGACTAGGGGCAGCCCGGTTCCTCAGCACATTCGACCTCACCTGCAGATACTGGCAGATTGCACTCACCGAAGAGGCCAAGGAGCGGTCCGCTTTCTCCACCCCCGATGGGCACTACCGCTTCCGCGTAATGCCCTTCGGGATGAAAAATGCCCCGGCCACTTTCCAGCGACTGGTGAATAGGGTCCTGGCCGGGCTAGAGCCGTTCAGCGCGGCATATCTGGACGACATCGCTGTTTTCAGTTCAGAATGGAGTGAGCACCTCCAGCGGGTGCTAACCGCCCTGCGCCAGGCAGGCCTCACAGTAAAAGCCAGCAAGTGCCAGATCGGGCAAGGATCCGTAGTCTACCTGGGGCACCAGGTCGGGAGCGGCCAGGTCGCCCCTCTACAGCCAAAGATCGACGCCATCCTGGCCTGGGAACCACCCATCACCCAAACGGAGGTCCGAGCCTTTCTGGGACTCACTGGCTACTACCGAAGATTCATTCGGGGGTATGGCAGCCTTGTCAGCCCTCTCACAGAACTCACGTCTAAAAGACAGCCAAAGAAAGTGCAGTGGACGGCTGCCTGCCAGGAAGCTTTCGATGCCCTAAAAAAGGCCATGTGTACTGCCCCCGTCCTCCAGGCTCCCGACTACGCCAAGGAGTTCATAGTCCAGACCGATGCCTCCGAGCATGGCATTGGGGCCGTCCTGTCCCAAGTGAATGACCAAGGCCTAGACCAGCCCGTCGCCTTCCTCAGTCGGCGGCTGTTGCCCCGAGAACAGAGATGGAGCACCATAGAGCGCGAAGCCTTTGCCGTGGTCTGGGCACTCAAAAAGCTACGACCCTACCTGTTCGGCACCCATTTCAGAGTCCAAACTGACCATCGGCCCTTGCGATGGCTCATGCAGATGCGAGGAGAAAACCCCAAGCTACTGCGGTGGTCAATCTCCCTCCAGGGGATGGATTTCACCGTAGAACACCGCCCTGGTACGGACCACGCCAACGCTGACGGCCTCTCCCGGTTCTTCCGCCTCAGCGAAGAGAACCCCCCAAGATGATGGGCAGTTCTCTCCGGCTTTCAGCTGGGGGGACGCGTGTTGGACCCGGCCTCGTAGAATGGCCCGACGTGCCCCCGCACCACCGAAACCTGGTACCTGCAGCCCCAAGCACACGGCCCAGCCGACCCTCCCCACCAGGACACACGCACCGACCCGGACATCCCCATCCATGGCCTCTCCCCTTTCGGCCACCCCGGGCCCGCGTGCCCACTTCATGCACCAAGATGGCCGCCCGGCCCCAGCGCGACCCGGGCCTAGAGGCGCCACCCTGGCTGGAGGACATCACGCTTCCAGGGGATGAGAGAGGGAGGAGCAGTTTCTATCGCACCTCTGAACTCCCCTGGGACGATGGGTTTCGATCGGCCCTCGGCCTCCCTGAGGGCTGGCTCCGTGCCTGCTGGGTGTCTGGGACTCCTCCCGACCCGGCCCTGAAAGGATCAAAAGACAATAGCAGGAAATCCCGACAAGCGACCCCCAGGTGACAAGACCCCTGCCTGCACAGACTCCGGACATCAAAGAGGGGTCGACCTATAACAAGGGGTGCTCTGGGTCTGTCCGCAGATTTGACGCTGGAACAACAAGAGCCTGCCGACGTGGTCGCGGCTCCTGAAACTTGGACCCTCCTGAGCCCTGCTGAGTGACTCGCGGCTCCCTGAAGATCGTAAGACCTCCGAACTTGTACCTGAGCCTGCTGAGTGACTCGCGGCTCCCTGAAGACCATAAGACCTCCGAACTTGTACCTGAGCCTGCTGAGTGACTCGCGGCTCCCTGAAGATCGTAAGACCTCCGAACTTGTGCCTGAGCCTGCTGAGTGACTCGCGGCTCCTTGAAGCTCGTAAGACCTCCGAACCTGTACCTGAGCCCGCTGAGTGACTCGCGGCTCCAACAGACTCTCATGGTCCCGCCGGACCCCGACTACAACAACGTATCCCCCAGCTCGAGGATTGTGAGCTGTGCGCCGGACACGTCCCTGCCTTGAACCTTTACCAGAGACTGTCCCGCTACCCCCTACCGAGACTCATTGAGCCCGTGCTCACCTTGTACATATTTGCAGTGATAACCTACTTGATAAAGATTGATTTCTAAGAATACCCGGTGTGGTCACTCTGTGTCGTGTGGTGCCAGAAGTACGATCCTAGATACGAGATTCTTCCCCCTGGGGAGTCTCCCGCCAGTGCCGGCTACGATACTTCGAGGGTGGGTCTCAGGGTAGTCAGAACCCCTTCCAGGCTCCTCTGAGGTCGCCATCTAACAGTGTGGTTGTGGTTATGTGTGTGGTTGTTTGTGTGGTTGTGTGTGGTTGTGTGTGTGTGGTTGTGTGAGTGTATGTGGTTTTATGTGTGGTTGTGTGTATGTGGTTGTGTGTGGTTGTGTGTGTGGGTGTGAGTGCGGTTGAGGGTGCGGTTGTGTGTGCGATGTGGGTATGTGGGAGGGTGTTTGGTTGTGTGTGGTTGTATGTGTGGTTGTGTGTGTGTGGTTGTGTGTGTGGTTGGGTGTGTGTGGTTATGTGTGTGGTTGTGTGTGTGGTTGTGTGTGTGAGTGCGGTTGAGGGTGCAGTTGTAGGTGCAGTTGTGGGTGTGTGGATGGATGTGTGGTTGTGTGTGGTTGTGTGTGGTTGTGTGTGTGGTTGTGTGTGGTTGTGTGTGGTTGTGTGTGTGGTTGTGTGTGTGGTTGTGTGTGTGTGGTTATGTGTGTGTGGTTGTGTGTGTGGTTGTGTGTGTGGTGTGTGTGTGGCTGTGTGTGTGGTTGTGCATGTGTGGTTGTGTGTGGGGTTGTGGTGTGGTTGTGTGTGTGGTTGTGTTTGTGTGTGGCCGTGTGTGTGATTGTGTGTGTATTTGTGGTTGCGGGTGTGGTTGGGTGTGGTTGTGTTTTACGTTGTGTGTGTGGTTGTGGTTGTATGTGTGGTTGTGTTTGTGGTTGTGTGTGTGTGGTTGTGTGTGTGGTTGTGTGTGTGGTTGTGTGTGTGTGTGGTTGTGTGTATGGTTGTGGGTGGTTGTGTGTGTGTGGTTGTGTGTGTGGTTGTTTGTGTGTGTGGTTGTGTGTGTGGTTGTGGTTGTGTGTGGGTGCGGTTGTGGGTACGGGTGTGGTTGTGTGTGTGGGTGTGTGTGTGGGTGTGTAGTTGTGTGTATGTTGTGTGTGTGTGGTTGTGTGTGTAGTTGTGTGTGTAGTTGTGTGTGTGTGGTTATGTGCATATGTGTGTGTGTGGTTGTGTGTGTGTGGTTGTATGTGTGGTTGTATGTTTGGTTGTGTGTGTGGTTTAATGTGTGGTTGTGTGTGTGGTTGTGTGTGAGTGGTTGGGTGTGGTTGTGTGGGGTTGTGGGTGTGTGTGGTTGTGTGTGTGGTTGTGTGTGGTTGTGTGTTAGGTTGTGTGTTAGGTTGTGGTTGTATGTGTGGTTGTGTGTGTGGTTGTGTGTGTGTGGTTGTGTGTGTGTGGTTGTGTGTATCTGGTTGTGTGTGTTTTTGTGTGTGTATGGTTGTGTGTGTGGTTGAGTGTGTGGTTGTGGTTGTGTGTCTGGTTGTGTGTATGAGTGCAGTTGTGGATGTGGTTGTGGGTACAGTTGTGAGTGTGTGTGGATGTGTGGTTGTGTGTGCTTGTGTGTCTATGGTTGTATGTGTTGTGTGTGTGTGTGTTGTGTGTGTGGTTGTGTGTGGTTATGTGTGTGTGTGTGTGGTTGTGTATATGTGTGCTTGTGTGTGTGCTTGTGTGTGTTTTTTTTTGTGTGTGTGGTTGTGTGTGTGTTTGTGGTTGTGTGTGGGTGCGGTTGTGGGTGTGTGTGGGTGTGGGTGTGGATGTGTGTGTTGGTGTGTGGTTGTGTGTGTAATTGTGTGGTTGTGTGTGGTTGTGTGTGGTTCTATGTGTGTGTGTGGTTGTGTGTGTGGATGTGAGTGTGGTTGAGGGTGCAATTGTGGGTGTGTGGGTGGATGTATAGATGGGTGTGTGGGTGGATGTGTGGTTGTGTGTGTGGTTGTGTGTGGTTGTGTGTGTGTGGTTGTGTGTGCTGTTGTGTGTGTGGTTGTGTGTGTGGTTGTGTGTGTCTGGTTGTGTGAGTTTTTGTGTGTGTATGGTTGTGTGTGCGGTTGTGGTTGTGTGTGTATGAGTGCAGTTGTGGATGCAGGTGCGGTTGTGGGTACGGTTGTGAGTGTGTGTGTGGATGTGTGGTTGTGTGTGATTGTGTGTGTGGTTGTGTTTGTTGTGTGTGTGTGTTTTGTGTGTGGTTGTGTGTGGTTGTGTGTGGTTGTGTGTGTGTGGTTGTGTGTGTGCTTGTGTGTGGTTGTTTAAGTGTGGTTGTGTGTGTGGTTGTGGTTGTGAGTGGGTGTGGTTGTGGGTGTGGGCGTGGTTGTGGGTGTGTGGTTGTGGGTGTGTGGTTGTGTGTGTGTGGTAGTGTGTGTGTATGGTTCTGTGTGTGTGTGGTTGTGTGCGTGTGTGGTTGTGTGTGTGTGGTTGTGTGTGTGTGGTTGTATGTGTGGTTCTGTGTGTGGTGTGTGTATGGTTGTGTGTGTGTGTGGTTGTGTGGGTGTGGTTGTATGTGCGATTGTGTGTGTGTGGTTGAGTGTATGGTTGTGGTTGTGTGTGGTGTGTGAGTGCGGTTGAGGGTGCGATTATGGGTGCAGTTGTGGGTGTGTGGGTGGATGTGTGGATGGGTGTGGTTGGGTGTGTGGTTATGTGTGTGGGTGTGAGTGCAATTGAGGGTGCAGTTGTGGGTGTGGTTGTGGGTGTTTGGGTGGATGTGTGGTTGTGTGTGTGTGGTTGTGTGTGGTTGTGTTTGGTTGTGTGTGGTTGTGTGTGTGGTTGTGGGGTTGTGTGTGTGGTTGTGTGTGTGTGTGTGGTTGTGTGTGTGGTTGTATGTGTAGTTGTGTGTTGTTGTGTATGGTTGTATGTATGTGGTTGTGTGTGTGGTTGTGTGTGTGTGGTTGTGTGTGTGGATGTGAGTGTGGTTGAGGGTGCAATTGTGGGTGTGGTTGTGGGTGTGTGGGTGGGTGTGTGGGTGGATGTGTGGTTGTGTGTGTGGTTGTGTGTGGTTGTGTGTGTGGTTGTGTGTGCTGTTGTGTGTGTGGTTGTGTGTGTGGTTGTGTGTCTGCTTGTGTGTGTTTTTGTGTGTGTATAGTTGTGTGTGTGGTTGTGGTTGTGTGTGTGGTTGTGTGTATGAGTGCAGTTGTGGATGCAGGTGCAGTTGTGGGTGCGGTTGTGAGTGTGTGTGTGGTTGTGTGTGATTGTGTGTGTGGTTGTGTTTGTTGTGTGTGTGTGTGTTGTGTGTGGTTGTGTGTGGTTGTGTGTGTGTGGTTGTGTATGTGCTTGTGTGTGGCTGTTTAAGTGTGGTTGTGTGTGTGTGGTTGTGTTGGTGTGTGTGTGTGGTTGTATGTGTGTGGTTGTGTGTGTGATTGTGTGTGTGTGGTTGAGTGTATGGTTGTGGTTGTGTGTGGTGGTGTGTGTGTGTGTGAGTGCAGTTGAGGGTGCGATTGTGGGTGCAGTTGTGGGTGTGTGGGTGGATGTGTGGTTGGGTGTGTGGTTGTGTGTGTGGGTGTGAGTGCAGTTGAGGGTTGTTAGACGGCGACCTCAGAGGAGCCCGGAAAGGGGTCCTGACTTCCCTGAGTCCCACCCGTGTAGTATTGTAGCCGGGCACTGGCGAGAGATTCCCCAGGGGGGAGGAATCTCGCAACTAGGATCGTACTTCTGGCACCACACGACACAGAGAGACCACACTGGGTATTCTCAGAAACAAGCTTTATCAAATAGGTATCACTGCAAATATGTACAAGGTGAGCACGGGCTCAAGAGTCTCGGAAAGGTAGGGGGTAGCGGGACTGTCTCTGGTAACGGTTCAAGCAGGGACGTATCCGGCGCACAGCTCACAATCCTCGAGCTGGGGGATACGTGGTCGGAGTCGGGGTCCGGCGGGACCGTGAGAGTCTGGGGGAGCCGCGAGTCACTCAGCGGGCGCAGGTACAGGTTCGGAGGTCTTTACGATCTTCAAGGAGCCGCGAGTCACTCAGCAGGGCTCAGGTACAAGTTCGGAGGTCTTACGATCTTCAGGGAGCCGCGAGTCACTCAGCAGGGCTCAGGTACAAGTTCGGAGGTCTTACGATCTTCAGGGAGCCGCGAGTCACTCAGCAGGGCTCAGATACAAGTTCGGAGGTCTTACGATCTTCAGGGAGCCGCGAGTCACTCAGCAGGGCTCAGGTGGGTTCAAGTTCCAAGAGCCGCGACCACGTCAGCAGGCTCTCGTTGTTCCAGCGTCGAATCTGCCGGACAGTCTCAGAGCACCCCTTGTTATAGGTCGACCCCGCTTTGATGTCCGGAGTCTGCGCAGGCAGGGGTCTTGTCACCTGGGGGCCGCTTGTCGGGGTTTCCTGCTATTGTCTTTTTGATCCTTTCAGGGCCGGGTCGGGAGGAGTCCCAGACACCCAGCAGGCACGGAGCCAGCCCGCAGGGAGGCCGGAGGGCCGATCGAAACCCATCGTCCCAGGGGAGTTCAGAGGTGCGATAGAAACTGCTCCTCCCTCTCTCATCCCCTGGAAGCGTGATGTCCTCCAGCCGGAGTGGCCCCTCGAGGCCCGGGTCGCGCTGGGGCCGGGCGGCCATCTTGTTGCAAGGAGTGGGCACGCGGGCCCGGGGTGGCCGAAAGGAGAGAGGCCATGGACGGGGATGTCCGGGGTTGGTGCAGGTGTCCTGGTGGGAAAGGTCGGCTGGGCCGCGTGCTTGGGCTGCAGGCACCAGGTTTCGGTGGTGCGGGGCACGGAGGGCCATTCTACGAGGCCGGGTCCAACACGCGTCCCCCGCAGCTGAAAGCCGGAGAGAACTGCCCATCACCTTGGGGGGTTCTCTTCGCTGAGGCGGAAGAACCGGGAGAGGCCGTCAGCGTTGGCGTGGTCCGTACCAGGGCGGTGTTCTACGGTGAAGTCCATTCCCTGGAGGGAGATTGACCACCGCAGTAGCTTGGGGTTTTCTCCTCGCATCTGCATGAGCCATCGCAAGGGCCGATGGTCAGTTTGGACCCTGAAATGAGTGCCGAACAGGTAGGGTCGTAGTTTTTTGAGTGCCCAGACCACGGCAAAGGCTTCGCGCTCTATGGTGCTCCACTTCTGTTCTCGGGGTAGCAGCCGCCGACTGAGGAAGGCGACGGGCTGGTCTAGGCCTTGATCATTCACTTGGGACAGGACGGCCCCAATGCCATGCTCGGAGGCATCGGTCTGGACTATGAACTCCTTGGTGTAGTCGGGAGCCTGGAGGACGGGGGCAGTGCACATGGCCTTTTTTAGAGCATCGAAAGCTTCCTGGCAGGCAGCCGTCCATTGCACCTTCTTTGGCTGTTTTTTAGACGTGAGTTCAGTGAGGGGGCCGACCAGGCTGCCATACCCCCGAATGAATCGGCGGTAGTAGCCCGTGAGTCCCAGAAAGGCTCGGACTTGCGTTTGGGTGATGGGTGGGTCCCAGGCCAGGATGGCGTCGATCTTTGGCTGTAGAGGAGCGACCTGGCCACTCCCGACTTGGTGCCCCAGGTAGACTACGGATCCTTGCCCGATCTGACACTTGCTGGCTTTTACGGTGAGGCCTGCCTGGCGCAGGGCGGTTAGCACTCTCCGGAGGTTCTGGAGGTGCTCACTCCACTCTGAACTGAAGACAGCGATGTCGTCCAGATAGGCCGCGCTGAACTGTTCTAGCCCGGCCAGGACCCTATTTACCAGTCTCTGGAAAGTGGCCGGGGCATTTTTCATCCCGAAGGGCATCACGCGGAAGCGGTAGTGCCCATCGGGGGTGGAGAAAGCAGACCTCTCCTTGGCCCCTTCGGTGAGCGCAATCTGCCAGTAGCCGCAGGTGAGGTCGAAAGTGCTGAGGAACCGGGCGGCCCCTAGTCGGTCAATGAGCTCGTCGGCTCGTGGAATGGGGTGGGCATCGGCTCGGGTAACGTCATTGAGCCCCCGGTAATCCACGCAGAACCGGAGCTCGGGGGCGACACCGGGGGCTGCTGCCTTCGGAACCAGGACCACGGGGCTGGCCCAGGGACTGTCAGAGGGCTCGATCACCCCCAGGGTCAACATCTTCGAGACTTCAGCTTGAATGCAGGACCGGACCCGGTGAGGAACCCGGTAGGCTCGGTGTCTCACCGGCGGGCTGTCCCCGGTGTCCACATCGTGAACACACCAGTTGGTGACCCGGGGGGTCAGGGAGAAGAGGTCGGAAAATTGTCTGAGGAGCTGGCGGCAGTCCGCTTGTTGCTGGGCAGTGAGGGCTGGGGAGAGGTTCACTCCCTCCACGGAGCCATCCTGCTCCTTGACACACAGGAGGTCCGGGAGGGGATCCGACTCATCTTCGGCCCCGTCATCGGTGGCCAGCAGGAGGCTCAGTTCTGTCCGCACGAAGTGAGGCTTGAGGCGGTTCACGTGCAGGACCCGGAGGGGATCCCGAGGCGACTGGACGTCCACCAAGTAGGTGACTTGGCTCTTCCTCTCAACCACTTTGTAGGGCCCAGTCCATCAGTCCTGGAGAGCGCCAGGCTTCACGGGGGCCATGACCCACACCTGCTGGCCCGGCTGGAACTCGACCAGAGTAGCATTCTGGTCGTACCAGCGCTTCATTTCTTCTTGACTCGCCTCCAGGTTGGCCTCGGCCAGTTCCCGGAACCTCCTGGTCTGGTTCCGGAGGGCCAGGACATATTGGAACACATCTCGGGGGGTGGTCTGGGGTGCTGCCTCCCACCCTTCCTTAACCAAACTGAGGGGACCTCGGACGGGGTGCCCATAGAGTAATTCAAACGGGCTGAACCCTAAGGACTTCTGGGGGACCTCCCGGTAAGCGAACAAGAGGCAGGGGAGCAGGACGTCCCACTTACGCCGGAGGGGCTCTTCTAGGCCAGCGATCATCCCTTTCAAAGTCCTATTAAACCTCTCTACTAGGCCGTTCCCTTGGGGATGGTACGGGGTGGTGAATTTATAGGACACCCCACATTGTTGCCACAGGGACGTCATATACCTTGATATGAAATTAGTGCCGCGATCGCTCACGACCTCGCGGGGGAAACCCACCCTGGAAAAGATCCCCATCAGGGCCCGGCCCACCACGGGGGCCGTAATGGTGCGCAGGGGAATAGCCTCTGGATAGCTGGTGCCGTGGTCTACTAGGACCAAGATGAAACGGTGACCTTGGGAGGTGGGGGGGTCCAGTGGCCCCACGATGTCGATTCCGACTCGTTCGAAGGGGGTACTGACGACCGGGAAGGGTTGGAGGGGAGCCTTGCGCTTCCCCCCACTCTTCCCACTGGCTTGGCACGTGGGGCAGGACTTGCAGTGTGCCTCTACCGCTGCTTTCATCTTAGGCCAATAAAAATGGGTCACGAGATGGCTGTAGGTCTTGTCCTGACCCAGGTGACCGGCGAGGGGGACATCGTGGGCTAAGCCCAGGAGGAAATCCCGGAAGCGGAGGGGTACCACCAGTACCCGTCCGGATCCCAGCTCCACTGATTTCTGCTCACTATACAGGATGTTATTCTCCCAATAGATTCGGTGCGTTCCGGTCTGGTCACCTGCGGCTTGGCCCTCGGCCTGGCGCCGCAGCCCGACCAGGGAAGGACAGGTGGCTTGCTCCCGGCAAAATTCTTCCCGGGTGGGCCCGCCCTCGTGGCGCCAATGGGCCAACTCGGGTAGATCCCCCAACTCGGGGACCGGGGCGGGGTCGGATGGTGCGGGTTCGTCGCTGGCGACGGACCCTTCCGATGGGGGAACGGGAGGACCCTCGGCGGGGACGGTACGGGCTTCTTCGACCGGGGTGCCCTCGACTTCTCTCCGGGGAGTGAGTCGGGCTGTCATAGATCGGGTGGTGGCACACACCCACTCGGGGAGTCCCATCATTCCTAGGTGGGCCTTGCGCTCTACGTGCTTCCAGGGAGAACTCTCCAGGTCATTCCCTAAGAGGCAGTCGACCGGCTGGGAGGTTCTTACGGCCACCCTGAGTTTACCTATCACCCCTCCCCACTCAAATGGCACCAGGGCTACCTGACACATACTTTCCCTATTATCTGCAGATATTACGGGGCAAAAGACATTGGGGAGGATCTGCTCCTCGGGAACTAGGTGCCTGAGGACACCGGTGATACTGGCCCCGGTGTCCCGCAGGGCCTCTACCTGGTGGCCATTGATCTTGACGAGCTGCCCATATTTCTGTGTGTTGGACGGTAGGAGGCTACCAGGGATCATTTCCCTATCTCCCAGGGATACTAGGGCCATAGCGGCGGGTTCCCACTCCTCGGCTTCCTCAACCTCCTCCCCCAGGGCTACGTTGGCTATCTGTCTCGCAGGGGTGACTTGGGTGGCCATGGGGCACTCTGGGTCATTGGCGTAGTGCCCGGGTTTCTGGCAACGAAAACATGTGACGGTCACCCGGTGTCCTCGTCTCCCAGGGGGCCCTGTTACTGGTGGGGGGGGCGCCGGGAAAGGTGGAGGTGGCGTCTTCGGGGGGCTAGGCTGGGACTCTCTCGGCCCTCCCTGGTTCCCTCCCCCTCTCTGGCGGGGTGGTCCCTGACTGGTTCGGGGGTACTCTCCTACCATGCCCCGGGAGACCCGGGTGTTGGTCCAGCGGTCGGCCTCCACAGCCAGCTTCCGGGGATCTGTGAGCTTGCTATCCAGCAGATGTTGACGTAGCTCTACGAAGCAGTTCGCAGCCAGATGTTCCCATAACATGAGGTCAGTGAGTTCGGCAAGGGTGGTGACCTTGCTGCCCTTGACCCACCCACCGAAGGCCCGACTAAAAAAGTTTACATACTCCACCCAGGTGGTGCCCGGGATCTTCCTGCAGTCCCGGAACCGTTGGCGGTACATTTCTGGGGTGAGGCCGTATCTTGTGAGGAGAGCCTCTTTCATGTGGCTGTAGGAGGTCTGCAGGGAGAGAGGTAGGTCGAGCAGGGTGTCCCTTCCTTCGCTCAGAAACCGCCCCCACAACCCCGCCCCCCAGTCCTTCTGTGGAATCCGATGGGAGGTCATGGCGACCTCGTAGGCCCGAAACCATTGCTGAATGTCATCGTTTTTATAATATTCTTTGACCACATCCTTGGGGATGTGGACCTTCTGTTCCGCTGGGGGGGCCGTCTCTCGGTTCCCCGAGGGCCTCCCGTCCTCATTTCGGGCCTTGAGCTCGAGTTCTTTTAAGCTGCGTTCGTGCTCTAGTTGGAGCTTTCTTCCTTCGTGCTCCCGTTGGAGCTTCTTCTCTTCCAGTTCGCCTTGTACGCGCATTTGCTCTACCGCTAGCTTTTTCTCCGCTAACTTCAATTCGCCCTCGATTTTGAGTTTGGCTAACTCGAGTTCATGACTGCGGCTTCTCTCTCTGTCCGCGAGTTCTCCCGGGGATAGGCCCCCGTCTGGTACAATGCCTTGCACCTGATTGTCGCTGCTTTCACTTGAAGGGGGTTCGGCTTCGTCGGGGCGCTCCCCCGTGCCTTCCGGGCGGGATGCCCCGGTCTCCCCCCAAGTTTTCAGTGCTTTCTGCAAGTCTTCCTTAGTGTTGAGGCCAGTGGTAGCGATTTTAAGTTCTTTGCAAAATTGTTTTAGCTCTTTGTGTGTGTATTCTTCCAGATGCTCCACCTGGAACACTCTGTTGGCGTTGATTTCTGCGGAGCTCATGGCGCTTCCTTCTGCCATCTTTGTTGGTCGTGCGTCCGTTGTTCACTGTACGATCTCTAGGTGATGGGCCCGAATCCCGTCGCTTGCCACCAATGTTAGACGGCGACCTCAGAGGAGCCCGGAAAGGGGTCCTGACTTCCCTGAGTCCCACCCGTGTAGTATTGTAGCCGGGCACTGGCGAGAGATTCCCCAGGGGGGAGGAATCTCGCAACTAGGATCGTACTTCTGGCACCACACGACACAGAGAGACCACACTGGGTATTCTCAGAAACAAGCTTTATCAAATAGGTATCACTGCAAATATGTACAAGGTGAGCACGGGCTCAAGAGTCTCGGAAAGGTAGGGGGTAGCGGGACTGTCTCTGGTAACGGTTCAAGCAGGGACGTATCCGGCGCACAGCTCACAATCCTCGAGCTGGGGGATACGTGGTCGGAGTCGGGGTCCGGCGGGACCGTGAGAGTCTGGGGGAGCCGCGAGTCACTCAGCGGGCGCAGGTACAGGTTCGGAGGTCTTTACGATCTTCAAGGAGCCGCGAGTCACTCAGCAGGGCTCAGGTACAAGTTCGGAGGTCTTACGATCTTCAGGGAGCCGCGAGTCACTCAGCAGGGCTCAGGTACAAGTTCGGAGGTCTTACGATCTTCAGGGAGCCGCGAGTCACTCAGCAGGGCTCAGATACAAGTTCGGAGGTCTTACGATCTTCAGGGAGCCGCGAGTCACTCAGCAGGGCTCAGGTGGGTTCAAGTTCCAAGAGCCGCGACCACGTCAGCAGGCTCTCGTTGTTCCAGCGTCGAATCTGCCGGACAGTCTCAGAGCACCCCTTGTTATAGGTCGACCCCGCTTTGATGTCCGGAGTCTGCGCAGGCAGGGGTCTTGTCACCTGGGGGCCGCTTGTCGGGGTTTCCTGCTATTGTCTTTTTGATCCTTTCAGGGCCGGGTCGGGAGGAGTCCCAGACACCCAGCAGGCACGGAGCCAGCCCGCAGGGAGGCCGGAGGGCCGATCGAAACCCATCGTCCCAGGGGAGTTCAGAGGTGCGATAGAAACTGCTCCTCCCTCTCTCATCCCCTGGAAGCGTGATGTCCTCCAGCCGGAGTGGCGCCTCGAGGCCCGGGTCGCGCTGGGGCCGGGCGGCCATCTTGTTGCAAGGAGTGGGCACGCGGGCCCGGGGTGGCCGAAAGGAGAGAGGCCATGGACGGGGATGTCCGGGGTTGGTGCAGGTGTCCTGGTGGGAAAGGTCGGCTGGGCCGCGTGCTTGGGCTGCAGGCACCAGGTTTCGGTGGTGCGGGGCACGGAGGGCCATTCTATGAGGCCGGGTCCAACAAGGGTGCAGTTGTGGGTGTGGTTGTGGGTGTTTGGGTGGATATGTGGTTGTCTGTGTGTGTGGTTGTGTGTGCTGTGTGTGGTTGTGTGTGTGGTTGTGGGGTTGTGTGTGTGGTTGTGTGTGTGTGTGGTTGTGTGTGTGGCTGTGTATGTGTGTGGTTGTGTGTGTGTGTGTGGTTGTGTGTGTGTGATTGTGTGTCAGGTTGTGTGTGTGTGGTTGTGTGTCGGGTTGTGTGTGTGTGTGGTTGTGTGTGTGGTTGTGTATTTAGTTGTGTATGTGGTTGTGTGTGGTGTGTGTGTGGTTGTGTGTGTGGTTGTGTGTGTGCAGTTGTGTGTGGTTGTGTTTGTTGTGTGTGTGTGTTTTGTGTGTGGTTGTGTGTGGTTGTGTGTGTGTGGTTGTGTGTGTGCTTGTGTGTGATTGTTTAAGTGTGGTTGTGTGTGTGGTTGTGGTTGTGAGTGGGTGTGGTTGTGGGTGTGGGCGTGGTTGTGGGTGTGTGGTTGTGTGTGTGTGGTAGTTTGTGTGTATGGTTCTGTGTGTGTGTGGTTGTGTGCGTGTGTGGTTGTGTGTGTGTGGTTGTGTGTGTGTGGTTGTATGTGTGGTTCTGTGTGTGGTGTGTGTATGGTTGTGTGTGTGTGTGGTTGTGTGGGTGTGGTTGTATGTGCGATTGTGTGTGTGTGGTTGAGTGTATGGTTGTGGTTGTGTGTGGTGGTGTGTGTGTGAGTGCGGTTGAGGGTGCGATTATGGGTGCAGTTGTGGGTGTGTGGGTGGATGTGTGGATGGGTGTGGTTGGGTGTGTGGTTGTGTGTGTGGGTGTGAGTGCAATTGAGGGTGCAGTTGTGGGTGTGGTTGTGGGTGTTTGGGTGGATGTGTGGTTGTCTGTGTGTGTGGTTGTGTGTGGTTGTGTTTGGTTATGTGTGGTTGTGTGTGTGGTTGTGGGGTTGTGTGTGTGGTTGTGTGTGTGTGTGTGGTTGTGTGTGTGGTTGTATGTGTAGTTGTGTGTTGTTGTGTGTGGTTGTATGTGTGTGGTTGTGTGTGTGGTTGTGTGTGTGTGGTTGTGTGTGTGGATGTGAGTGTGGTTGAGGGTGCAATTGTGGGTGTGGTTGTGGGTGTGTGGGTGGATGTGTAGATGGGTGTATGGGTGGATGTGTGGTTGTGTGTGTGGTTGTGTGTGGTTGTGTGTGCTGTTGTGTGTGTGGTTGTGTGTGTGGTTGTGTGTGTGGTTGTGTGTGTCTGGTTGTGTGTGTTTTTGTGTGTGTATAGTTGTGTGTGTGGTTGTGGTTGTGTGTGTGGTTGTGTGTATGAGTGCAGTTGTGGATGCAGGTGCCGTTGTGGATACGGTTGTGAGTGTGTGTGTGGATGTGTGGTTGTGTGTGATTGTGTGTGTGTGGTTGTGTTTGTTGTGTGTGTGTGTTGTGTGTGGTTGTGTGTGGTTGTGTGTGGTTGTGTGTGTGGTTGTGTTTGTGTGTGTGTGTGGTTGTATGTGTGTGGTTGTGTGTGTGATTGTGTGTGTGTGGTTGAGTGTATGGTTGTGGTTGTGTGTGGTGGTGTGTGTGTGTGTGAGTGCAGTTGAGGGTGCGATTGTGGGTGTAGTTGTGGGTGTGTGGGTGGATGTGTGGTTGGGTGTGGTTGGGTGTGTGGTTGTGTGTGTGGGTGTGAGTGCAGTTGAGGGTGCAGTTGTGGGTGTGGTTGTGGGTGTTTGGGTGGATATGTAGTTGTCTGTGTGTGTGGTTGTGTGTGGTTGTGTGTGTGGTTGTGGGGTTGTGTGTGTGGTTGTGTGTGTGTGTGGTTGTGTGTGTGGCTGTGTATGTGTGTGGTTGTGTGTGTGTATGTGTGGTTGTGTGTGTGTGATTGTGTGTCGGGTTGTGTTTGTGTGGTTGTGTGTTTGGTTGTGTATTTAGTTGTGTATGTGGTTGTGTGTGGTGTGTGTGATTGTGTATGTGTGGTTGTGTGTGTGTGCAGTTGTGTATGGTTGTGTGTGTGTGCGCGGTTGTGTGTATGGTTGTGGTCTTGTGTGTGGTTGTGTGTGTGGTTGTGTGTGTGGTTGTGGGTATGGTTGTGTGTGGTTGTGTGTGTGTGTGGTTGTATGTGTGGTTGTGTGTGGGTGTGGTTGTGTGTGGTTGTGTGTGTGTGCGGTTGTGTGTATGGTAGTGTGTGTGTTTGTGTGTGGTTGTGTGTGTGGTTGTATGTGGTTGGGGTTGTGTGTGTGTGTGGTTGTGTGGATATGGTTGTGTATGTGGTTGTGTGTGTGGTTCTGGGAATGTGTGTTTTGTCTGTGTTTGTGTGTGCGTGGTTGTGTGTGGTTGTGTGTGTGGTTGGGTGTATGGTTTTGGGTGTGGTTGTGTGTGTGTGGTTGTGTTGGGGTGGTTGTGTGTGTGGTTGTGTGTGGTTGGTTGTGGGTGTGTGTTTGTGTGTGTTTGTGTATGTGTGTGGGTGTGGTTGGGTGTGGTTTGGTGTGGTTGTGTGTTAGGTTGTGTGTGTGGTTGTGTGTGTGGTTGTGTGTGTGTGGTTGTGTGTGTGTGGTTGTGTGTGTGGTTGTGTGTGTGGTTGTTTGTGTGTGTGGTTGTGGTTCTGAGTGGGTGTGGTTGTGGGTGTGGTTGCGGGTGTGTGGTTGTGTGTGTCATTGTGTGTGTGGTTGTGTGTATGTGGTAGTGTGTGTGCATGTGGTTCTGTGTGTGTGTGTGGTTGTGTGTGTGTGATTGTGTGTGTGTGGTTGTGTGGTTGTGTGTGTGTGGTGTGTGTGGTTGTGTGTGTGTGGTTGTGTGGGTGTTGTTGTGTGTGTGGTTGTGTGTGTGAGTGTGGTTGAGGGTGTGATTGTGGGTGTGTGTGTGGATGTGTGGTTGGGTGTGTGGATGGATGTGTGGTTGTGTGTGTGTGGTTGTGTGTGGTTGGGTGTGATGTGTGTGTGTGGTTGTGTGTGTGGTTGTGTGTGTGTGGTCATGTGTGTGGTTGTGTGTTTGGTTGTGTGTGTGGTTGTGTGGATGTGTGGTTGTGTGTGTGGTTGTGTTTGTGGATGTGTGTGGATGTGGATGTGTGTGTGGTTGAGTCTGTGGTTGTATGTGTGGTTGTGTGTGTGATTGTGTGTGTGTGGTTGAGTGTATGGTTGTGGTTGTGTGTGGTTGTCTTTGTGTGTGTGTGGTTGTGTGTGTGGTTGTGTGTGGTTGTGTGTGTGTGTGTGTTTGTGTGTGGTTGTGTGTGGTTGTGTGTGTGGTTGTGTGTGTGTGGTTGTGTTTGTGGTTGTGTGTATTGTGTGTGTGGGTATGTGTGTGTTTGTGGTTGTGTGTGTGTGGTTGTGGGTGTGGTTGGGGGTGTGGTTGTGTGTGTGTGGTTGTGTGGGTGTTGTGTGTGTGTGGTTGTGTGTGTGGGTGTGAGTGTGGTTGAGGGTGTGATTGTGGGTGTGTGGGTGGATGTGTGGTGGGGTATGTGGATGGATGTGTGGTTGTGTGTGTGGTTTTGTGTGGTTGTGTGTGTGTGTGGTTGTGTGTGTGGTTGTGTGTGTGGTGGTGTGTGTGGTTGTGTGTGTGGTTGTGTGGATGTGTGTGTGTGGTTGTGTCTGTGGTTGTGTGTGTGTGTGTGGATGTGTGTGTGTGGATGTGTGTGTGGTTGTGTGTGTGTGGTTGAGTATATGGTTGTGGTTGTGTGTGGTTGTGTGTGTGTGTGTGGTTGTGGATGTGGTTGTGTATGGTTGTGGGTGTGTGTGTGGTTGTGGTTGTGTGTGGTTGTGTGTGTGGTTGTGTGTGTGGTTGTGTGTGTGTGGTTGTGTTTGTGGTTGTTTGTGTGGTTGTGTGTGTGGGTATGTGTGTGTTTGTGGTTGTGTGTGTGTGGTTGTGTGTGTGGTTGTGTGTGTGGGTATGAGTGCGGTTGAGGGTGTGATTGTGGGTGTGGTTGTGGGTGTGTGGGCAGATATGTGGTTGTGTGTGGTTGTGTGTGTGGTTGTGTGTATGGATGTGTGTGTGTGTGTGGTTGTGTGTGTGATTGTGTGTGTGTGGTTGAGTGTATGGTTGTGGTTGTGTGTGGTTGTGGGTGTGTGTGTGGTTGTGAGTGTGGTTGTGTGTATGTGTTTGTGGGTGTGGTTGTGTGTGGTTGGGTGTGTGGTTGTGTGTGTGGTTGTGTTTGTGGTTGTGTGTATTGTGTGTGTGGATATGTGTGTGTTTGTTGTGTGTGTGGTTGTGGGTGTGGTTGTGTGTGGTTGTGTGTGTGTGGCTGTGTGTATAGTTGTGTGTGAGTGTGTGGTTATGTGTGTGGTTGTGTGTGTGGTTTTGTGTGTGTGTGGATATGTGTGGTTGTATGTGTGGTTGTGTGTGTGTGGTTGTGTGTGTGGTTGTGTGTTTGGTTGTGTGTGTGGTTGTGTGGATGTGTGGTTGTGTATGTGTGGTTGTGTGTGTGTGGTTGTGTGTATGGATGTGTGTGTGTGTGTGGCTGTGTGTGTGATTGTGTGTGTGGGGTTGAGTGTATGGTTGTGGTTGTGTGTGGTTGTGGGTGTGTGTGTGGTTGTGAGTGTGGTTGTGTGTATGTGTTTGTGGGTGTGGTTGTGTGTGGTTGGGTGTGTGGTTGTGTGTGTGGTTGTGTTTGTGGTTGTGTGTATTGTGTGTGTGGATATGTGTGTGTTTGTTGTGTGTGTGGTTGTGGGTGTGGTTGTGTGTGGTTGTGTGTGTGTGGCTGTGTGTATAGTTGTGTGTGAGTGTGTGGTTATGTGTGGGGTTGTGTGTGTGTGGTTGCAGTTATGGATGCAGGTGTGGTTGTGGGTGCGGTTGTGAGTGTGTGTGTGGATGTGTGGCTGTGTGTGCTTGTGTGTGCTGTTGTGTGTGTGTGGTTGTGTGTGTGGTTGTGTGTGGTTGTGTGTGTGGTTGTGGGGTTGTGTGTGTGGTTGTGTGTGTGTGTGGTTGTGTGTGGCTGTGTATGTGTGTGGTTGTGTGTGTGTATGTGTGGTTGTGTGTGTGTGATTGTGTGTCAGGTTGTGTTTGTGTGGTTGTGTGTTTGGTTGTGTATTTAGTTGTGTATGTGGTTGTGTGTGGTGTGTGTGATTGTGTATGTGTGGTTGTGTGTGTGGTTGTGTGTGTGGTTGTGTGTGTGTGCAGTTGTGTATGGTTGTGTGTGTGCGCGGTTGTGTGTATGGTTGTGGTCTTGTGTGTGGTTGTATGTGTGGTTGTGTGTGTGGTTGTGGGTATGGTTGTGTGTGGTTGTGTGTGTGTGTGGTTGTATGTGTGGTTGTGGTTGTGTGTGGTTGTGTGTGTGTGCGGTTGTGTGCATGGTTGTGTGTGTGTTTGTGTGTGGTTGTGTGTGTGGTTGTATGTGGTTGGGGTTGTGTGTGTGTGTGGTTGTGTGGATATGGTTGTGTATGTGGTTGTGTGTGTGGTTCTGGGAATGTGTGTTTTGTCTGTGTTTGTGTGTGCGTGGTTGTGTGTGGTTGTGTGTGTGGTTGTGTGTATGGTTTTGGGTGTGGTTGTGTGTGTGTGGTTGTGTTGGGGTGGTTGTGTGTGTGGTTGTGTGTGGTTGGTTGTGGGTGTGTGTTTGTGTGTGTTTGTGTATGTGTGTGGGTGTGGTTGGGTGTGGTTTGGTGTGGTTGTGTGTTAGGTTGTGTGTGTGGTTGTGTGTGTGGTTGTGTGTGTGTGGTTGTGTGTGTGTGGTTGTGTGTGTGGTTGTGTGTGTGGTTGTGTGTGTGGTTGTGTGTGTGGTTGTGGTTCTGAGTGGGTGTGGTTGTGGGTGTGGTTGCGGGTGTGTGGTTGTGTGTGTCATTGTGTGTGTGGTTGTGTGTATGTGGTAGTGTGTGTGCATGTGGTTCTGTGTGTGTGTGTGGTTGTGTGTGTGTGATTGTGTATGTGTGGTTGTATGTGTGGTTGTGTGTGTGTGGTGTGTGTGGTTGTGTGTGTGTGGTTGTGTGGATGTTGTTGTGTGTGTGGTTGTGTGTGTGAGTGTGGTTGAGGGTGTGATTGTGGGTGTGTGTGTGGATGTGTGGTTGGGTGTGTGGATGGATGTGTGGTTGTGTGTGTGTGGTTGTGTGTGGTTGTGTGTGATGTGTGTGTGTGGTTGTGTGTGTGGTTGTGTGTGTGTGGTCGTGTGTGTGGTTGTGTGTTTGGTTGTGTGTGTGGTTGTGTGGATGTGTGGTTGTGTGTGTGGTTGTGTTTGTGGATGTGTGTGGATGTGGATGTGTGTGTGGTTGAGTCTGTGGTTGTATGTGTGGTTGTGTGTGTGATTGTGTGTGTGTGGTTGAGTGTATGGTTGTGGTTGTGAGTGGTTGTCTTTGTGTGTGTGTGGTTGTGTGTGGTTGTGTGTGTGTGTTTGTGTGTGGTTGTGTGTGGTTGTGTGTGTGGTTGTGTGTGTGTGGTTGTGTTTGTGGTTGTGTGTATTGTGTGTGTGGGTATGTGTGTGTTTGTGGTTGTGTGTGTGTGGGTGTGGTTGGGGGTGTGGTTGTGTGTGTGTGGTTGTGTGGGTGTTGTTGTGTGTGTGTGGTTGTGTGTGTGGGTGTGAGTGTGGTTGAGGGTGTGATTGTGGGTGTGTGGGTGGATGTGTGGTGGGGTATGTGGATGGATGTGTGGTTGTGTGTGTGGTTTTGTGTGGTTGTGTGTGTGTGGTTGTGTGTGTGGTTGTGTGTGTGGTGGTGTGTGTGGTTGTGTGTGTGGTTGTGTGGATGTGTGTGTGTGGTTGTGTCTGTGGTTGTGTGTGTGTGTGGATGTGTGTGTGTGGATGTGTGTGTGGTTGTGTGTGTGTGGTTGAGTATATGGTTGTGGTTGTGTGTGGTTGTGTGTGTGTGTGTGTGGTTGTGGATGTGGTTGTGTATGGTTGTGGGTGTGTGTGTGGTTGTGGGTGTGGTTGTGTGTGGTTGTGTGTGTGGTTGTGTGTGTGGTTGTGTGTGTGTGGTTGTGTTTGTGGTTGTTTGTGTGGTTGTGTGTGTGGGTATGTGTGTGTTTGTGGTTGTGTGTGTGTGGTTGTGTGTGTGGTTGTGTGTGTGGGTATGAGTGCGGTTGAGGGTGTGATTGTGGGTGTGGTTGTGGGTGTGTGGGCAGATATGTGGTTGTGTGTGGTTGTGTGTGTGGTTGTGTGTATGGATGTGTGTGTGTGTGGTTGTGTGTGTGATTGTGTGTGTGTGGTTGAGTGTATGGTTGTGGTTGTGTGTGGTTGTGGGTGTGTGTGTGGTTGTGAGTGTGGTTGTGTGTATGTGTTTGTGGGTGTGGTTGTGTGTGGTTGGGTGTGTGGTTGTGTGTGTGGTTGTGTTTGTGGTTGTGTGTATTGTGTGTGTGGATATGTGTGTGTTTGTTGTGTGTGTGGTTGTGGGTGTGGTTGTGTGTGGTTGTGTGTGTGTGGCTGTGTGTATAGTTGTGTGTGAGTGTGTGGTTATGTGTGTGGTTGTGTGTGTGGTTTTGTGTGTGTGTGGATATGTGTGGTTGTATGTGTGGTTGTGTGTGTGTGGTTGTGTGCGTGGTTGTGTGTTTGGTTGTGTGTGTGGTTGTGTGGATGTGTGGTTGTGTATGTGTGGTTGTGTGTGTGTGGTTGTGTGTATGGATGTGTGTGTGTGTGTGGCTGTGTGTGTGTGGTTGAGTGTATGGTTGTGGTTGTGTGTGGTTGTGGGTGTGTGTGTGGTTGTGAGTGTGGTTGTGTGTATGTGTTTGTGGGTGTGGTTGTGTGTGGTTGGGTGTGTGGTTGTGTGTGTGGTTGTGTTTGTGGTTGTGTGTATTGTGTGTGTGGATATGTGTGTGTTTGTTGTGTGTGTGGTTGTGTGTGGTTGTGTGTGTGTGGCTGTGTGTATAGTTGTGTGTGAGTGTGTGGTTATGTGTGGGGTTGTGTGTGTGTGGTTGCAGTTATGGATGCAGGTGTGGTTGTGGGTGCGGTTGTGAGTGTGTGTGTGGATGTGTGGCTGTGTGTGCTTGTGTGTGTATGGTTGTGTGTGTGTGTTGTGTGTGTGGTTGTATGTGGTTGTGTGTGTGGTCATGTGTGTGTGTGTGGTTATGAGTGCTTGTGTGTGTGGGTGCTTGTGTGTGTGGTTGTGGATGTGGTTGTGTATGGTTGTGGGTGTGTGTGTGGTTGTGGGTGTGGTTGTGTGTGGTTGTGTGTGTGGTTGTGTGTGTGGTTGTGTGGTTGTGTTTGTGGTTGTTTGTGTGGTTGTGTGTGTGGGTATGTGTGTGTTTGTGGTTGTGTGTGTGTGGTTGTGTGTGTGGTTGTGTGTGTGGGTATGAGTGCGGTTGAGGGTGTGATTGTGGGTGTGGTTGTGGGTGTGTGGGCAGATATGTGGTTGTGTGTGGTTGTGTGTGTGGTTGTGTGTATGGATGTGTGTGTGTGTGTGGTTGTGTGTGTGATTGTGTGTGTGTGGTTGAGTGTATGGTTGTGGTTGTGTGTGGTTGTGGGTGTGTGTGTGTGGTTGTGAGTGTGGTTGTGTGTATGTGTTTGTGGGTATGGTTGTGTGTGGTTGGGTGTGTGGTTGTGTGTGTGGTTGTGTTTGTGGTTGTGTGTATTGTGTGTGTGGATATGTGTGTGTTTGTTGTGTGTGTGGTTGTGGGTGTGGTTGTGTGTGGTTGTGTGTGTGTGGCTGTGTGTATAGTTGTGTGTGAGTGTGTGGTTATGTGTGTGGTTGTGTGTGTGGTTTTGTGTGTGTGTGGATATGTGTGGTTGTATGTGTGGTTGTGTGTGTGTGGTTGTGTGTGTGGTTGTGTGTGTGGTTGTGTGTTTGGTTGTGTGTGTGGTTATGTGGATGTGTGGTTGTGTATGTGTGGTTGTGTGTGTGTGGTTGTGTGTATGGATGTGTGTGTGTGTGGTTGTGTGTGTGATTGTGTGTGTGTGGTTGA
The DNA here is from genome assembly GCF_964204655.1 of Triturus cristatus. Taxonomy (NCBI): domain Eukaryota; kingdom Metazoa; phylum Chordata; class Amphibia; order Caudata; family Salamandridae; genus Triturus; species Triturus cristatus. Next base: position 237,308 of record NW_028188247.1, read on the forward strand.
GTGTATGGTTGTGGTTGTGTGTGGTTGTGGGTGTGTGTGTGGTTGTGAGTGTGGTTGTGTGTATGTGTTTGTGGGTGTGGTTGTGTGTGGTTGGGTGTGTGGTTGTATGTGTGGTTGTGTTTGTGGTTGTGTGTATTGTGTGTGTGGATATGTGTGTGTTTGTTGTGTGTGTGGTTGTGGGTGTGGTTGTGTGTGGTTGTGTGTGTGTGGCTGTGTGTATAGTTGTGTGTGAGTGTGTGGTTATGTGTGGGGTTGTGTGTGTGTGGTTGCAGTTATGGATGCAGGTGTGGTTGTGGGTGCGGTTGTGAGTGTGTGTGTGGATGTGTGGCTGTGTGTGCTTGTGTGTGTATGGTTGTGTGTGTGTGTTGTGTGTGTGGTTGTGTGTGGTTGTGTGTGTGGTCATGTGTGTGTGTGTGGTTATGTGTGCTTGTGTGTGTGGGTGCTTGTGTGTGTGGTTGTGGTTGTGGTTGTGTGTGGGTGCGGTTGTGTGTGTGGTTGTGTGTGTGTATGTGTGGTTGAGTGTGGGGTTGTGTGTGTGGTTGTGTGTGTGGGTATGAGTGCGGTTGAGGGTGTGATTGTGGGTGTGGTTGTGGGTGTGTGGGCAGATATATGGTTGTGTGTGGTTGTGTGTGTGGTTGTCTGTGTGTGGTTGTGTGTGTGTGGTTGTATGTGTGGTTGTGTGTGTGGTTTTGTGTGTGTGTGGTTGTGTATGTGGTTGTGTATGTGGTTGTGTGTGTGTTTGTGTGTGTGTGTGGTTGTGTGTGTGTGGTTGTGTGTGTGTGGTTGTGCGTGTGTGGTTGTGCGTGTGTGGTTGTGCGTGTGTTTGTGTGTGTGTGGTTGAGTGTATGGTTGTGGTTGTGTGTGGTGATGTGTGTGTGTGTGAGTGTGGTTGAGGGTGCGATTATGGGTGCAGTTGTGGGTGTGTGGGTGGATGTGTGGTTAGGTGTGGTTGGGTGTGTGGTTGTGTGTGTGGGTGTGAGTGCAGTTGAGGGTGCAGTTCTGGGTGTGGTTGTGGGTGTTTGTGTGGATGTGTTGTTGTCTGTGTGTGGTTGTGTGTGTGGTTGTGGGGTTGTGTGTGTGGTTGTGTATGTGTGTGGTTGTGTGTGTGTGTGTGGTTGTGTGTATGTGTGGTTGTGTGTGTGGTTGTGTATGTGGTTGTATGTGTGTGCAGTTGGGTGTGGTTGTGTGTGTGCGCGGTTGTGTGTATGGTTGTGGTTGTGTGTGTGTGTGGTTGTGGGTATGGTTGTGTGTGGTTGTGTGTGTGTGTGTTTGTGTGTGTGTGTGGTTATGTGTGGTTATGTGTGGTTGTGTGTGTGTGTGCGGTTGTGTGTATGGTTGTGTGTGTGGTTGTGTGTGGTTGTGTATGTGGTTGTGTGTGGTTGGGGTTGTGTGTATGAGTGCAGTTGTGGATGCAGGTGCGGTTGTGGGTACAGTTGTGGGTGCGGTTGTGAGTGTGTGTGTGGATGTGTGGTTGTGTGTGTTGTGTGTGTACTTGTGTGTGTGGTTGGTTGTGTGTGTGGTTGTGAGTAGGTGTGGTTGTGGGTGTGGTTGTGGTTGTGTGGTTGTGTGTGTCATTGTGTGTGTGGTTGTGTGTATGTGGTAGTGTGTGTATGTGGTTCTGTGTATGTGTGGTTGTGTGGGTGTGGTTGTGTGTGTGGTAGTGTGTGTGTGAGGTTCTGTGTGTGTGTGGTTGTGTGCGTGTGTGGTTGTGTGTGTGGCTGTGTGGGTGTTGTTGTGTGTGTGGTTGTGTGTGTCGTTGTGTGTGTGAGTGTGGTTGAGGGTGTGATTGTGGGTGTGTGGGTGGATGTGTGGTTGGGTGTGTGGATGGATGTGTGGTTGTGTGTGTGTGGTTGTGTGTGTGTGGTTGTGTGTGTGTGGTTGTGTGTGTGGTTGTGTGTGTGTGGATGTGTGTGGTTGTGTGTGTGGTTGGGTGTGTGGATGGATGTGTGGTTGTGTGTGTGTGGTTGTGTTTGCTCTTCTGTGTGTGTGGTTGTGTGTGTGGTTGTGTGTGTGGTTGTGTGTGTGTGGATGTGTGTGGTTGTGTGTGTGGTTGTGTGTGTGTGGTTGTGTGTGTGGTTGTGTGTTTGGTTGTGTGTTTGGTTGTGTGTGTGGTTGTGTGGATGTGTGGTTGTGGGTGGTTGTGTGTGTGATTGTGTGTGTGTGGTTGAGTGTATGGTTGTGGTTGTGTGTGGTTGTGGGTGTGTGTGGTTGTGAGTGTGGTTGTGTGTGTGTGTTTGTGGGTGTGGTTGTGTGTGGTTGTATGTGTGGTTGTGTGTGTGGTTGTGTTTGTGGTTGTGTGTATTGTGTGTGTGGGTATGTGTGTGTTTGTTGTGTGTGTGGTTGTGGGTGTGGTTGTGTGTGTGGTTGTTTGTGTGGTTGTGTGTGTGGTTGTGTGTGAGTGTGTGGTTGTATGTGGGGTTGTGTGTGTGTGGTTGTATTTATGGATGCAGGTGTGGTTGTGGGTGCGGTTGTGAGTGTGTGTGTGTGGATGTGTGGTTGTGTGTGCTTGTGTGTGTGTGGTTGTGTGTGTGTTGTGTGTGTGGTTGTGTGTGGTTGTGTGTGTGGTCGTGTGTGTGTGGTTATATGTGCTTGTGTGTGGGTGCTTGTGTGTGTGGTTGTGTTTGTGGTTGTGGTTGTGTGTGGGTGTGTATGTGGGTGTGTGGTTGTGTGTGTCATTGTGTGTGTGGTTGTATGTGTGTGGTTGTGTGTGTGTGTGTGTGGTTGTATGTGTGTGTGGTTGTGTGCATATTTGGTTGTGTGTGTGGTCGTGTGTGTGTGGTTGTATGTGGTTGTGTGTGTGGTTGTGTGTGTATGGTTGTGTGTGTGGTTGTGGTTGTGTGTGTGGTTGTTTGTGTGGTTGTGTGTGTGGTTGTGTGTGTGGTTGTGTGTGTGTGTGGTTGTGTGTGTGGTTGGGTGTGTGGATGGATGTGTGGTTGTGTGTGTGGTTGTGTTTGCTGTTGTGTGTGTGTGGTTGTGTGTGTGGTTGTGTGAGTGGTTGTGTGTTTGTGGATGTGTGTGGTTGTGTGTGTGGTCGTGTGTGTGTGGTTGTGTGTTTGGTTGTGTGTGTGGTTGTGTGGATGTGTGGTTGTGTATGTGAGTGTGAGAAGTTGGCCTGGTATATGATGCTCACTAGTTAAAGTGATCACCTTGTACCATGCCAAGCAACCCTTATGGTGTGGTTGTAAGTCAACCTTTTCGGACTAGCTGCCCTAGTGGTAGCGTAGGCTAAGCAGTCTTTGAGGCTAAACTCGTGAAGCGTGTTAAGCCAGCTGTTTTACCAAATGTAACCCCCTTTTATACCAATGAAAGGACACCACACAGATGTATATTCAAAATATATATGTATTTATTTCTCAAAGTAACCCCTAGTCTCTTTATGAGCACAGGAGCACAAATCGTCAAACAAGATTATCACAGAATACACAGAAGTTGCACGTTATATGGATAGGCCCTGGTGGCCACTCAAACCATATACTAAAATAGTGGTATAAGTACCACGAACAGAAAAGGGAAAAGGCCTAGGGCCTCTAGAATCGCTGGGCCTACAAGGAGCTAACGTCAGTTAGTGACCAGGAGGTCCACGGGTGGCGTGTGCAGAGCAAATAGTCACACGCGTGCTCCCATAGGTTTCAATGGGTGCGTAAAAAGTACAAAGTTACTGCAAAGAGGATCTTCCGGATGGACTAGGAACTCAAGATTTGGAACACAGGCACTAGAGATGTAATACTACACTTGGGCACAGGTGTGCCAGCTTTACCTCACCCACAGGAAGCGGGTGCATAGGCCTCGAAGTGCGTCGGGTTGCTTCTATCTGTTCCGTGGAGCTTGAAGACAAAGATGCTGCAGGCGGTCGGTCCGGGAGAGATGCAGTGGATCCAAGAGTGGATCGGAGATGTTGAAGACCTGTAAGCAGAGGGCACAGTGTTCACAGTCACTAGCCAGTGACCAGCGTGGCACCAGGTGGGTACCAGGCGATGTCGGGTGCAAACAGGTGATGAGGGGTAGCTTGTCTCCGCAGCCACGTGGTCCCTGAAGGTCGACGACGTCCAGGAGTCGGCTCACGAGCTGTCCCACGCAGGCTCTCGCTGTCGGCGGTGTCGGCGACTTGATCGAAGCAAACAAGCCTTGGCAAAAGCAATTGTAGGAGGATTCGGAAATCAGCTGTTGGTTCTGACCAGCAAGGTCAGAGGGATTGCTCCTTTGGAGGGGAGCAAGGGCCAGTCTGGAGCAACCAGACCAGCAGTGTATTTCGTAGAGTTCGTCGCCAAGATGGCCACTAGCCAGCGGGCCAGCAACCGGTTAGGCGCGTCGAGTGGCAAAATGCAGAAGGGCCCCACGCAGATCGTGGAGATGCTGGAGGGCTCACCTTTGGTGCAGATGCTGCTCGGGGGTTGGGCTTCTCAGATCCCAAAGCACAACTTGGAGGGAGCCTCGGTTGTTGCACTTGTCAGCTTGTCGTAGTCGTTCCAAGATGGCTGGCTCCACGTGTCTCGGTGCCTCCACGGGTCTCTTCTTCTCAGGGACTGTGGATCGGGCGGTGAGAGGTCTGGAGGTCCAGGTCTTGTCAGTCTCTGGGCTCGGGCTCCGGCGGGAGGCGGCGGCAAAGCAGACGTTGATGCGCTGGATGGTGCTTGCGTTAGCAAGGTGGTCACTCCCTGACCACAGGGGAGATTTTCTTCAGTCTTCTGTGCAGCAGAATGTCGAAGTTCCCGTCTTCTTCTTAGTGTCAAGTTGATTCCAGGATGTCTGAAGTCTTAGGACACAGCTCCTACCTTTAAGCGGATTCTAGGGGCCGGACTACCTGCTAGGTCCCTCCCTATGGGTGGGACCAGGAAGGGGGGTGGTTACACCCCCAATCCTTTGTCCAGCTCGCCCCAGGCCCGGGACTGGTGTGCCCCAGGACCGGTTTGAACTGGCATATGTACCGAGGCTCCTTGTGAGCCACAGGCATGTCTGGTTTCTTTCAAGCCCTACCTGACCAATACACAAAATCCTGTCTGGGGTGGTGCACGCACCTCCCCTGGCAGGAAACCCTTTGTCCACACCTCCCAAGCTGGAAGGACTCCCAGCAGCAGGAGGGCAGACTTGTGTCTGTGGTGGCAGCATCCATTTTGTGGAGCTGAGGCTATGTCTGATTTTACCCGGGTTTCAGGCACTGTACATGTCGTGTCCCTCTAGAAGGGTGGAATGCTAACCCCGTCGCCAGAATTGGCGAGGGGTTAGTATTCCAATTCGTATGACACCTTACTCGACATGTTTTGATAAAGCCAAACCAAAGATAGCATTTAACCGCGAGGTTCATAATGCACTTAAGAGTATATGGTATGACGATATCTGGAAACAGTAGAAGGAAGTTGTTCCGACCACTGCAGACAGGCTCAGCTCATGCCAGAGCACCATCTCACATGGAACCAAGCACTCTGCCTTCAGGATTGTTAAGGCCTGCCATAGGAGTGACTTATAGGTTACCAGGTGTCCCATTTAAGGTTAGGTATAGGTATACTACACCTAAGTAAGAGGTGATTACACCAACTTACCCCAGCTGAGTGATCAGCCAGTTGTGTCAGATTGTTAGGCCAAGCCTGGGGTGGCATAATACATGCTGCAGCCCATGGCAGGCCTTGGGTACACCAATGCCCTGGGTACCTAGTGTACACTGGTACAGGGGCTGACAGGGTGATCCACTTCCAATTGGTTATGCACCTAGGGTGCATAGTTTTAATTTAGTAGAGAGAACAGCAGGCTGGGGGTCTGATTGGCAGGCCCACAGCCTCAATATGTCAAAAACCAGTGAAGCAAAAAGCAAAAATTTGGGGTGACCATAGGATAGCAGACCCTACTCTCCTACACAACCCCCCCCCCCAAACGCTGGGACATTAAACTAGCCTTGACCAGTCTCGTCTTCATGTCCTAAGTGGAAGTACCTGGAGAGACCATCTGCATTCCCATGGTCAGTACCTGGCCAGTGCTCCACTGTAAAGTCCATCCCCTGTAGGGAAATGGACCACCTAAGCAGTTTGGGGTTTTCACCCTTCATCTGATTTAGCCACAAGAGGGGCTTATGGTCGGTCTGAATCTTGAAGTGAGTGCCAAACAAGTATGGCCTCAGCTTCTTCAGGGCCCACACCACAGCAAAGGCCTCCCTCTCAATAGCTGACCAATTCTTCTCTCTGGGGGTCAACCTTCTGCTAATAAAAGCAATGGGTTGGTCTTGACCATCTACATTAAGTTGTGACAGCACAGCTCCCACACCCAACTCAGAAGCATCTGTTTGGACAATAAACTCTTTGGAGTAGTCAGGACTTTTCAGGATAGGTGCAGAGCACATGGCCTCCTTCAGGTCATCAAATGCCTTTTGACAGCTTACTGTCCACTGAACCTTTTTGGGCATCTTCTTGGATGTTGTGAGAAGTTGGCCTGGTATATGCTGTTCACTAGTTCTAGTGACCACCTTGTACCATGCCAAGCAACCCTTATGGTGTGGTTGTAAGTCAACCTTTTCGGACTAGCTGCCCTAGTGGTAGCGTAGGCTAAGCAGTCTTTGAGGCTAAACTCGTGATGCGTGTTAAGCAAGCTGTTTTACCAATAGTAACCCCCTTTTATACCAATGAAAGGACACCACACAGATATATATTCAAAATATACATGTATTTATTTCTCAAAGTAACCCCTAGTCTCTTTATGAGCACAGGAGCACAAATCGTCAAACAAGATTATCACAGAATACACAGAAGTTGCACTTTATATGGATAGGCCCTGGTGGCCACTCAAACCATATACTAAAATAGTGGTATAAGTACCACGAACAGAAAAGGGAAAAGGCCTAAGGCCTCTAGAATCGCTGGGCCTACAAGGAGCTAACGTCAGTTAGTGACCAGGAGGTCCACGGGTGGCGTGTGCAGAGCAAATAGTCACACGCGTGCTCCCATAGGTTTCAATGGGTGCGTAAAAAGTACAAAGTTACTGCAAAAGGAATCTTCCGGATGACCTAGGAACTTAAGATTTGGAACACAGGCACTAGAGATGTATTACTACACTTGGGCACCGGAGTGCCAGCTTTACCTCACCCACAGGAAGCGGGTGCATAGGCCTCGAAGTGCGTCGGGTTTCTTCTATCTGTTCCGTGGGGCCTGTAGACAAAAGTGCTGCAGGCGGTCGGTCGGGAAGAGATGCAGTGGATCCAAGAGTGGATCGGAGATGTTGAAGACCTGTAAGCAGAGGGGACAGTGTTCACAGTCACTAGCCAGTGACCAGCGTGGCACCAGGTGGGTACCAGGCAATGTCGGGTGCAAACAGGAAGGAAGGTGTAGCTTGACTCTGCAGCCACGTGGTCCCTGAAGGTCGACGACGTCCAGGAGTCGAGTCACGAGCTGTCCCACGCAGGCTCTCGCTGTCGGCGGTGTCGGCGACTTGATCGAAGCAAACAAGCCTTGGCAAAAGCAATTGTTGTAGGCAAGGAGTTTAAGCTGATGGTTCTGGCCAGCAAGGTCAGAGGAACTGCTCCTTTGGAGGGGAGCAAGGGCCAGTCTGGAGCAACCAGACCAGCGGTGTTTGTCGTAGATTTCGTCGCCAAGATGGCCACTAGCCAGCGGGCCAGCAACCGGTTAGGCGCGTCGAGTGGCAAAATGCAGAAGGGCCCCACGCAGATCGTGGAGATGCTGGAGGGCTCACCTTTGGTGCAGATGCTGCTCGAGGGTTGGGCTTCTCAGGACCCAAAGCACAACTTGGAGGGAGCCTCGGTTGTTGCACTGGTCAGCTTGTCGTAGTCGTTCCAAGATGGCTGGCTCCACGTGTCTCGGTGCCTCCACGGGTCTCCTCTTTTCAGGGACTGTGGATCGGGCGGTGAGAGGTCTGGAGGTCCAGGTCTTGTCAGTCTCTGGGCTCGGGCTCCGGCGGGAGGCGGCGGCAAAGCAGACGGTGATTCGCTGGATGGTGCTTGCGTTAGCAAGGTGGTCACTCCCTGACCACAGGGGAGATTTTCTTCAGTCTTCTGTGCAGCAGAATGTCGAAGTTCCCGTCTTCTTCTTAGTTTCAAGTTGATTCCAGGATGTCTGAAGTCTTAGGACACAGCTCCTACCTTTATTCGGATTCTAGGGGCCGGACTACCTGCTAGGTCCCTCCCTATGGGTGGGACCAGGAAGGGGGGTGGTTACACCCCCAATCCTTTGTCCAGCTCGCCCCAGGCCCGGGACTGGTGTGCCCCAGGACCGGTTTGAACTGGCATATGCCCCGAGGCTCCTTGTGAGCCACAGGCATGTCTGGTTTCTTTCAAGCCCTACCTGACCAATACACAAAATCCTGTCTGGGGTGGTGCACGCACCTCCCCTGGCAGGAAACCCTTTGTCCACACCTCCCAAGCTGGAAGGACTCCCAGCAGCAGGAGGGCAGACTTGTGTCTGTGGTGGCAGCATCCATTTTGTGGAGCTGAGGCTATGTCTGATTTTACCCGGGTTTCAGGCACTGTACATGTCGTGTCCCTCTAGAAGGGTGGAATGCTAACCCCGTCGCCAGAATTGGTGAGGGGTTAGTATTCCAATTCGTATGACACCTTACTCGACATGTTTTGATAAAGCCAAACCAAAGATAGCATTTAACCGCGAGGTTCATAATGCACTTAAGAGTATATGGTATGACGATATCTGGAAACAGTAGAAGGAAGTTGTTCCGACCACTGCAGACAGGCTCAGCTCGTGCCAGAGCACCATCTCACATGGAACCAAGCACTCTGCCTTCAGGATTGTTAAGGCCTGCTATAGGAGTGACTTATAGGTTACCAGGTGTCCCATTTAAGGTTTAGGTATAGGTATACTACACCTAAGTAAGAGGTGATTACACCAACTTACCCCAGCTGAGTGATCAGCCAGTTGTGTCAGATTGTTAGGCCAAGCCTGGGGTGGCATAATACATGCTGCAGCCCTTGGCAGGCCTTGGGTACACCAATGCCCTGGGTACCTAGTGTACACTGGTACAGGGGCTGACAGGGTGATCCACTTCCAATTGGTTATGCACCTAGGGTGCATAGTTTTAATTTAGTAGAGAGAACAGCAGGCTGGGGGTCTGATTGGCAGGCCCACAGCCTCAATATGTCAAAAACCAGTGAAGCAAAAAGCAAAAAATTTGGGGTGACCATAGGATAGCAGACCCTACTCTCCTACACAACCCCCCCCCAAACGCTGGGACATTAAACTAGCCTTGACCAGTCTCGTCTTCATGTCCTAAGTGGAAGTACCTGGAGAGACCATCTGCATTCCCATGGTCAGTACCTGGCCGGTGCTCCACTGTAAAGTCCATCCCCTGTAGGGAAATGGACCACCTAAGCAGTTTGGGGTTTTCACCCTTCATCTGATTTAGCCACAAGAGGGGCTTATGGTCGGTCTGAATCTTGAAGTGAGTGCCAAACAAGTATGGCCTCAGCTTCTTCAGGGCCCACACCACAGCAAAGGCCTCCCTCTCAATAGCTGACCAATTCTTCTCTCTGGGGGTCAACCTTCTGCTAATAAAAGCAATGGGTTGGTCTTGACCATCTACATTAAGTTGTGACAGCACAGCTCCCACACCCAACTCAGAAGCATCTGTTTGGACAATAAACTCTTTGGAGTAGTCAGGACTTTTCAGGATAGGTGCAGAGCACATGGCCTCCTTCAGGTCATCAAATGCCTTTTGACAGCTTACTGTCCACTGAACCTTTTTGGGCATCTTCTTGGATGTCAGATCATTAAGAGGAGTCACAATGGACCCATAGTTCTTAACAAACTTCCTGTAGTACCCAGTCAAGCCCAAGAAAGCTCGAACTTGAGTCTGGGTGGTTGGAGGGGACCAGTCCTTGATGGATTGTATCTTACTCTCCAGTGGTTGAACTTGGCCTCCACCTACAAGGTGGCCCAAATATACAACCTTACTCTGCCCTATCTGGCACTTAGTAGCCTTGATAGTGAGGCCTGCCCTCTGCAGGGCCTCAAGAGCCTTCTTCAGGTGGATCAGGTGATCCTCCCAGGTGGAGCTAAAGACAGCAATGTCATCAAGATATGCTGCACAAAAGTCATCCAACCCAGTAAGGACTTGGTTCACCAGCCTTTGGAAGGTGGCAGGTGCATTCTTCAGACCAAAGGGCATCACCACAAACTGATAATGCCCACCTGGGGTTGAGAATGCTGTTTTGGCCTTAGACTCCTCAGCTAATCTGATTTGCCAATAGCCAGCTGTTAAGTCAAATGTGCTCAAAAACTTTGCAGAAGCTAGTTTGTCTATGAGCTCATCTGCCCTTGGAATAGGGTGTGCATCTGTCCTGGTGACAGCATTGAGTCCTCTGTAATCCACACAGAACCTCATCTCTCTCTTGCCATCTTTGGTGTGAGGTTTGGGGACCAGAACCACTGGGCTAGCCCAGGGGCTCTCTGAGGGTTCAATGACACCTAATTCCAGCATTTTATGTACCTCAGCCTTTATACAGTCCCTGACGTGGTCAGGTTGTCTGTAAAGTTTGTTCTTTACAGGCAGACTGTCACCAGTGTCCACAACATGGGTACACCAGTCAGTTTGACTAGGTATCAAGGAAAACATATGTGAAAATGATTGTAGAACCTGTCTACATTCAGTCTGCTGATGGGCAGTGAGGTTGCCTCCAAGGGTCACTCCTTCAACTGAGCCATCTTCAGGGTTCTGAGACAACAGGTCTGGGAGAGGGTCACTCTCTTCCTCCTGTCCCTCATCTGTAGCCATGAGCAAGCCCATGTCTGCCCTGTCAACATATGCTTTAAGCCTGTTAACATGGAGTACCCTGTGGGGACTCCTGGGAGTTCCTAGGTCCACCAAGTAGGTGACCTCTCCCTTCTTTTCCAGGATTGTATGGGGTCCAGACCATTTGTCTTGGAGTGCTGCTGGGGCCACTGGCTCCAACACCCATACCTTCTGTCCTGGCTGATACTCAACCAAGACAGCCTTTTGGTCATGCCAAGCTTTCTGTAAGGCCTGGCTTGCCTCAAGGTTTTTAGATGCCTTCTCCATATACTCAGCCATCCTGGAGCGGAGACCAAGTACATAGTCCACTATGTCTAGCTTAGGCTTTTTGAGAGGTAACTCCCATCCTTCCTTCACCAAACACAGTGGGCCTCTCACAGGGTGCCCAAACAACAATTCAAAGGGGCTGTAGCCAACTCCTTTTTGTGGGACCTCTCTGTAAGCAAACAGAAGGCAGGGTAGAAGGATATCCCATCTTCGCCTGAGCTTTTCAGGTAATCCTTTGATCATACCCTTTAGGGTCTTGTTGAATCTCTCAACAAGCCCATTGCATTGTGGGTGATAAGGGGTGGTGAACTTGTAGTTGACACCACATTCCTTCCACATAGCTGTCAAGTATCCTGACATAAAGTTGGTACCTCTGTCAGATACTACCTCCTTAGGAAACCCCACTCTGGAGAATACTCCCAGCAGGGCCCTGGCCACAACAGGAGCTGTAGTGGTCCTAAGGGGAATTGCCTCTGGATACCTGGTGGCATGATCCACTACCACCAGTATAAATCTGTGCCCAGATGCAGTGGGAGGATCCATGGGACCCACTATGTCTATTCCCACTCTTTCAAAGGGGACCCCCACCACAGGTAGTGGTATAAGGGGGGCCTTTGTTGTGCCACCTGATTTGCCACTGGCTTGGCAGGTAACACAGGAGCGACAAAACTCCTTTGTATCTTCATTCATATGAGGCCAGTGAAAGTGAGGGACAAGCCTGTCCCAAGTCTTGTTCTGGCCTAAGTGTCCTGCTAAAGGAATGTCATGGGCCAAGGTAAGAAGGAAGCCCCTAAATTGCAGAGGTATGACCAACCTCCTGGTTGCACCAGGCTTGGGGTCTCTAGCCTCTGAATAAAGGAGCCCTTCATCCCAATACACTTTATGGGTACCTTGAGCATTCCCAGCAGCCTCAGCAGCAGCCAGCTGTCTGAGGGGTTCAAGAGAGGGACAGGATAACTGAGCCTGCCTCAAGTCAGCCCTTGAAGGTCCCCCTGTCCCCAGAAACTCAACCTGATCAGGTTCAAGCTCTTCAGGGACAGTTCCTTCAGGGTCCTCTAGATCAGCTTCCTGGGAAGGCTGATCATCACTCTGAGGCAGGGGGGAAGGCACAGCCTTGACCCTCCTGTTCTTCTTCTTGGTAGGTGCTTGGTCCATTGTTCCAGGATCCAAGACCTGTGGTTCAGTGAGGCACTTTTTGGCCTGTGACCTGGTCACAGCAAGGACATGTGATGATATACCTAACATCTCTGCATGAGTCCTGTACTCCACTTCTGACCATAGAGAACTCTCTAGGTCATTGCCCAATAAACATTCTACTGGGAGGTCTGCACTAACCACAACCCTTTTGAGGCCAGTTACCCCTCCCCATGAGAAGTTAACAACTGCCACACTATGTGAAGTAGTGGCATTGCTGGCATTGGTCACCAGGTAGTTCTCACCTGGTATGTACTGTCCAGGGTCCACAAAGCCTGGTGTCACCATAGTGACACTGGCACATGTGTCCCTGTAAGCTTGAGCCACTTTTTCATTTATTAAAGGAGTCTGTCTGTACTTGCCCAGGTTACTGGGGCTCACAGTCAGGGACAAATCAATGTCCCCATCACAGATCAAGACTGCCTGTGTAAGGGTTCTGTCTAAGTCAGAATCTCCTTCAGTTCCCATAGTGATTCCCACTACACCCTTTGTCTGGGGACCAACACTGCTAACAGTAGTACTGGGAGCAGGTGCCTTAGGGGCAACAGTGTTGGGGGCTCCACCCTTTTTGCAATCACTAGTCCAGTGAGTTGTATTTTTACAATGATTGCACCAGGGTTTCTTCTGACCTTCTTTCTTCTTCTTGGACTGTTGGGACCCACCCTCCTTAGCAGTAGTTTGGGGCCCTGTTGAAGACTTCTGGTCTTTAGGTTTCTGATCTCCACCCTTTTGGTCTGTTTTCTTCTGATCACCCCCTTGGCCCTGGTTCTGGTTCTTTTGCTTAACCCTGGTTCTGACCCATTTGTCTGCCTTCTTTCCCAATTCTTGGGGAGAGGTCAGATCAGAGTCAACCAAGTGTTGATGCAGTTGCTGGTTTTGACAGTTATTTAAAATCTGTTCTCTCATCATCAAATTATACAATCCTGTAAAATCAGATACCTTACTTCCCAGCAACCAACCCTCCAAAGCCTTAGTGGCACATTCAATGTATTCAGACCAGTCCTGAGTCTGTGTCTTTTGGGTGTCTCTGAACATTAACCTGTACTGTTCAGTGGTTAAGCCTAACCCATCTACTAGAACACTCTTCAGGACTCTGTAGTTTCTGACATCCTCTTCTCTAACAGTGAGGAGTCTGTCTCTGCCTCTTCCCTCAAAGGAGAGCCAGAGGATTGCTGCCCACTGATCTTCAGGAACCTGCTGTACTTTGCAGGCTCTCTCAAGAGCAGTTATCCACTTGTGGATGTCATCCCCACTTTTGTAGGGGGGCACAACCTTAGACAGGTTTCTATTGTCGAAAACCCTATCTTTGTCCTTAGGGACAATGCTGCCACCAGTGGGTATAGACCCACTCTCTTTATGCTGTCTAGCCTTGCTAAGTTTCTCTTCCATCAGGGCTACTTCTAGCTCCTGCTTCCTGATCCTCAGCTGGGCCTCTTGCATCTTGGCCTCATGTTCCCTCCTCTGAGGGGTGGTCATCCTTCTCCTGGAGTGACCTTGAGAGCCTCTAGAGCCATGGGAAGCATTGGAGTCACCTGAGCGATTCCTTTGCCTTCCCAGCCCTGTGTTAAGTCCACTGGGGAGATCCAGTGGGTTGAACCCACTGTCAGTCCCCAATAGCCTTGGTTTAGCTGGGCCAAGTATAACACTTGGCACTGGGCTAGTTCTCCCTTCATCCTCACTACTGTCAGTATCCTTTTCACTCTCATCCTCTGTGGTAGGCATCCCATCTAAGGGGTGACTATTGGGAAGGGGTACTTCAGTGGCATCTTTAGAAGGGGGGCCTCCTGTTCCTGTCCCTAAGGGGGCTAACTGGGAAGCTTTCTTGAGTGCTCTCTGATTCTCATCATTCTGTAAGAGCTCTCTGAGCTCAGCAGAGTTTGGGTTCTTGGGCTGTTTAAGGCCTCTAAGAGTTGCCAAATGCCTGAGCTCATTCTGATTAAGGGTAGCAAAGCTGGATGGTGCCCTCTGGGGGTCACTCTCAACAGAGATGGGTACAGTGGACCCCTCTGCCCCGGCCATTGCTCTTAAGTGTGGGTGGATGTGTTGCAATCTACCTACACTTGGGTTTACCTACTAAACCTATCTAGTAGTTGTAGTCAGGGTGTGCTACTCCCTTTGCTCCACAACAACTAAGTTCAGTAGAACTTATGTATATCTAATCTTGTTTTATATGTACCTACAGGTACCTATGTGATCTTTCAATTGGTAACCAAGAGATTACAATGGTAAAACACAGCAAGCTCAAATCCCACCGCTGCCACCAATGTGAGAAGTTGGCCTGGTATATGCTGTTCACTAGTTCTAGTGACCACCTTGTACCATGCCAAGCAACCCTTATGGTGTGGTTGTAAGTCAACCTTTTCGGACTAGCTGCCCTAGTGGTAGCGTAGGCTAAGCAGTCTTTGAGGCTAAACTCGTGATGCGTGTTAAGCAAGCTGTTTTACCAATAGTAACCCCCTTTTATACCAATGAAAGGACACCACACAGATATATATTCAAAATATACATGTATTTATTTCTCAAAGTAACCCCTAGTCTCTTTATGAGCACAGGAGCACAAATCGTCAAACAAGATTATCACAGAATACACAGAAGTTGCACTTTATATGGATAGGCCCTGGTGGCCACTCAAACCATATACTAAAATAGTGGTATAAGTACCACGAACAGAAAAGGGAAAAGGCCTAAGGCCTCTAGAATCGCTGGGCCTACAAGGAGCTAACGTCAGTTAGTGACCAGGAGGTCCACGGGTGGCGTGTGCAGAGCAAATAGTTACACGCGTGCTCCCATAGGTTTCAATGGGTGCGTAAAAAGTACAAAGTTACTGCAAAAGGAATCTTCCGGATGACCTAGGAACTTAAGATTTGGAACACAGGCACTAGAGATGTATTACTACACTTGGGCACCGGAGTGCCAGCTTTACCTCACCCACAGGAAGCGGGTGCATAGGCCTCGAAGTGCGTCGGGTTTCTTCTATCTGTTCCGTGGGGCCTGTAGACAAAAGTGCTGCAGGCGGTCGGTCGGGAAGAGATGCAGTGGATCCAAGAGTGGATCGGAGATGTTGAAGACCTGTAAGCAGAGGGGACAGTGTTCACAGTCACTAGCCAGTGACCAGCGTGGCACCAGGTGGGTACCAGGCAATGTCGGGTGCAAACAGGAAGGAAGGTGTAGCTTGACTCTGCAGCCACGTGGTCCCTGAAGGTCGACGACGTCCAGGAGTCGAGTCACGAGCTGTCCCACGCAGGCTCTCGCTGTCGGCGGTGTCGGCGACTTGATCGAAGCAAACAAGCCTTGGCAAAAGCAATTGTTGTAGGCAAGGAGTTTAAGCTGATGGTTCTGGCCAGCAAGGTCAGAGGAACTGCTCCTTTGGAGGGGAGCAAGGGCCAGTCTGGAGCAACCAGACCAGCGGTGTTTGTCGTAGATTTCGTCGCCAAGATGGCCACTAGCCAGCGGGCCAGCAACCGGTTAGGCGCGTCGAGTGGCAAAATGCAGAAGGGCCCCACGCAGATCGTGGAGATGCTGGAGGGCTCACCTTTGGTGCAGATGCTGCTCGAGGGTTGGGCTTCTCAGGACCCAAAGCACAACTTGGAGGGAGCCTCGGTTGTTGCACTGGTCAGCTTGTCGTAGTCGTTCCAAGATGGCTGGCTCCACGTGTCTCGGTGCCTCCACGGGTCTCCTCTTTTCAGGGACTGTGGATCGGGCGGTGAGAGGTCTGGAGGTCCAGGTCTTGTCAGTCTCTGGGCTCGGGCTCCGGCGGGAGGCGGCGGCAAAGCAGACGGTGATTCGCTGAATGGTGCTTGCGTTAGCAAGGTGGTCACTCCCTGACCACAGGGGAGATTTTCTTCAGTCTTCTGTGCAGCAGAATGTCGAAGTTCCCGTCTTCTTCTTAGTTTCAAGTTGATTCCAGGATGTCTGAAGTCTTAGGACACAGCTCCTACCTTTATTCGGATTCTAGGGGCCGGACTACCTGCTAGGTCCCTCCCTATGGGTGGGACCAGGAAGGGGGGTGGTTACACCCCCAATCCTTTGTCCAGCTCGCCCCAGGCCCGGGACTGGTGTGCCCCAGGACCGGTTTGAACTGGCATATGCCCCGAGGCTCCTTGTGAGCCACAGGCATGTCTGGTTTCTTTCAAGCCCTACCTGACCAATACACAAAATCCTGTCTGGGGTGGTGCACGCACCTCCCCTGGCAGGAAACCCTTTGTCCACACCTCCCAAGCTGGAAGGACTCCCAGCAGCAGGAGGGCAGACTTGTGTCTGTGGTGGCAGCATCCATTTTGTGGAGCTGAGGCTATGTCTGATTTTACCCGGGTTTCAGGCACTGTACATGTCGTGTCCCTCTAGAAGGGTGGAATGCTAACCCCGTCGCCAGAATTGGCGAGGGGTTAGTATTCCAATTCGTATGACACCTTACTCGACATGTTTTGATAAAGCCAAACCAAAGATAGCATTTAACCGCGAGGTTCATAATGCACTTAAGAGTATATGGTATGACGATATCTGGAAACAGTAGAAGGAAGTTGTTCCGACCACTGCAGACAGGCTCAGCTCGTGCCAGAGCACCATCTCACATGGAACCAAGCACTCTGCCTTCAGGATTGTTAAGGCCTGCTATAGGAGTGACTTATAGGTTACCAGGTGTCCCATTTAAGGTTTAGGTATAGGTATACTACACCTAAGTAAGAGGTGATTACACCAACTTACCCCAGCTGAGTGATCAGCCAGTTGTGTCAGATTGTTAGGCCAAGCCTGGGGTGGCATAATACATGCTGCAGCCCTTGGCAGGCCTTGGGTACACCAATGCCCTGGGTACCTAGTGTACACTGGTACAGGGGCTGACAGGGTGATCCACTTCCAATTGGTTATGCACCTAGGGTGCATAGTTTTAATTTAGTAGAGAGAACAGCAGGCTGGGGGTCTGATTGGCAGGCCCACAGCCTCAATATGTCAAAAACCAGTGAAGCAAAAAGCAAAAAATTTGGGGTGACCATAGGATAGCAGACCCTACTCTCCTACAGATGTCAGATCATTAAGAGGGGTCACAATGGACCCATAGTTCTTAACAAACTTCCTGTAGTACCCAGTCAAGCCCAAGAAAGCTCGAACTTGAGTCTGGGTGGTTGGAGGGGACCAGTCCTTGATGGATTGTATCTTACTCTCCAGTGGTTGAACTTGGCCTCCACCTACAAGGTGGCCCAAATATACAACCTTACTCTGCCCTATCTGGCACTTAGTAGCCTTGATAGTGAGGCCTGCCCTCTGCAGGGCCTCAAGAGCCTTCTTCAGGTGGATCAGGTGATCCTCCCAGGTGGAGCTAAAGACAGCAATGTCATCAAGATATGCTGCACAAAAGTCATCCAACCCAGTAAGGACTTGGTTCACCAGCCTTTGGAAGGTGGCAGGTGCATTCTTCAGACCAAAGGGCATCACCACAAACTGATAATGCCCACCTGGGGTTGAGAATGCTGTTTTGGCCTTAGACTCCTCAGCTAATCTGATTTGCCAATAGCCAGCTGTTAAGTCAAATGTGCTCAAAAACTTTGCAGAAGCTAGTTTGTCTATGAGCTCATCTGCCCTTGGAATAGGGTGTGCATCTGTCCTGGTGACAGCATTGAGTCCTCTGTAATCCACACAGAACCTCATCTCTCTCTTGCCATCTTTGGTGTGAGGTTTGGGGACCAGAACCACTGGGCTAGCCCAGGGGCTCTCTGAGGGTTCAATGACACCCAATTCCAGCATTTTATGTACCTCAGCCTTTATACAGTCCCTGACGTGGTCAGGTTGTCTGTAAAGCTTGTTCTTTACAGGCAGACTGTCACCAGTGTCCACCACATGGGTACACCAGTCAGTTTGACTAGGTATCAAGGAAAACATATGTGAAAATGATTGTAGAACCTGTCTACATTCAGTCTGCTGATGGGCAGTGAGGTTGCCTCCAAGGGTCACTCCTTCAACTGAGCCATCTTCAGGGTTCTGAGACAACAGGTCTGGGAGAGGGTCACTCTCTTCCTCCTGTCCCTCATCTGTAGCCATGAGCAAGCCCATGTCTGCCCTGTCAACATATGCTTTAAGCCTGTTAACATGGAGTACCCGGTGGGGACTCCTGGGAGTTCCTAGGTCCACCAAGTAGGTGACCTCTCCCTTCTTTTCCAGGATTGTATGGGGTCCAGACCATTTGTCTTGGAGTGCTGCTGGGGCCACTGGCTCCAACACCCATACCTTCTGTCCTGGCTGATACTCAACCAAGACAGCCTTTTGGTCATGCCAAGCTTTCTGTAAGGCCTGGCTTGCCTCAAGGTTTTTGGATGCCTTCTCCATATACTCAGCCATCCTGGAGCGGAGACCAAGTACATAGTCCACTATGTCTAGCTTAGGCTTTTTGAGAGGTAACTCCCATCCTTCCTTCACCAAACACAATGGGCCTCTCACAGGGTGCCCAAACAACAATTCAAAGGGGCTGTAGCCAACTCCTTTTTGTGGGACCTCTCTGTAAGCAAACAGAAGGCAGGGTAGAAGGATGTCCCATCTTCGCCTGAGCTTTTCAGGTAATCCTTTGATCATACCCTTTAGGGTCTTGTTGAATCTCTCAACAAGCCCATTGCATTGTGGGTGATAAGGGGTGGTGAACTTGTAGTTGACACCACATTCCTTCCACATAGCTGTCAAGTATCCTGACATAAAGTTGGTACCTCTGTCAGATACTACCTCCTTAGGAAACCCCACTCTGGAGAATACTCCCAGCAGGGCCCTGGCCACAACAGGTGCTGTAGTGGTCCTAAGGGGAATTGCCTCTGGATACCTGGTGGCATGATCCACTACCACCAGTATAAATCTGTGCCCAGATGCAGTGGGAGGATCCATGGGACCCACTATGTCTATTCCCACTCTTTCAAAGGGGACCCCCACCACAGGTAGTGGTATTAGGGGGGCCTTTGTTGTGCCACCTGATTTGCCATTGGCTTGGCAGGTCACACAGGAGCGACAAAACTCCTTTGTATCTTCATTCATATGAGGCCAGTGAAAGTGAGGGACAAGTCTGTCCCAGGTCTTATTCTGGCCTAGGTGTCCTGCTAAGGGAATATCATGGGCCAAGGTAAGAAGGAAGCCCCTAAATTGCAGAGGTATAACCAACCTCCTGGTTGCACCAGGCTTGGGGTCTCTAGCCTCTGAATAAAGGAGCCCTTCATCCCAATACACTTTATGGGTACCTTGAGCATTCCCAGCAGCCTCAGCAGCAGCCAGCTGTCTGAGGGGTTCAAGAGAGGGACAGGATAACTGAGCCTGCCTCAAGTCAGCCCTTGAAGGTCCCCCTGTCCCCAGAAACTCAACCTGATCAGGTTCAAGCTCTTCAGGGACAGTTCCTTCAGGGTCCTCTAGATCAGCTTCCTGGGAAGGCTGATCATCACTCTGAGGCAGGGGGGAAGGCACAGCCTTGACCCTCCTGTTCTTCTTCTTGGTAGGTGCTTGGTCCATTGTTCCAGGATCCAAGACCTGAGGTTCAGTGAGGCACTTTTTGGCCTGTGACCTGGTCACAGCAAGGACATGTGATGATATACCTAACATCTCTGCATGAGTCCTGTACTCCACTTCTGACCATAGAGAACTCTCTAGGTCATTGCCCAACAAACATTCTACTGGGAGGTCTGCACTAACCACAACCCTTTTGAGGCCAGTTACCCCTCCCCATGAGAAGTTAACAACTGCCACACTATGTGAAGTAGTGGCATTGCTGGCATTGGTCACCAGGTAGTTCTCACCTGGTATGTACTGTCCAGGGTCCACAAAGCCTGGTATCACCATAGTGACACTGGCACATGTGTCCCTGTAGGCTTGAGCCACTTTGTCATTAATTAAAGGAGTCTGTCTGTACTTGCCCAGGTTACTGGGGCTCACAGTCAGGGACAAATCAATGTCCCCATCACAGATCAAGACTGCCTGTGTAAGGGTTCTGTCTAAGTCAGAATCTCCTTCAGTTCCCATAGTGATTCCCACTACACCCTTTGTCTGGGGACCAACACTGCTAACAGTAGTACTGGGAGCAGGTGCCTTAGGGGCAACAGTGTTGGGGGCTCCACCCTTTTTGCAATCACTAGTCCAGTGAGTTGTATTTTTACAATGATTGCACCAGGGTTTCTTCTGACCTTCTTTCTTCTTCTTGGACTGTTGGGACCCACCCTCCTTAGCAGTAGTTTGGGGCCCTGTTGAAGACTTCTGGTCTTTAGGTTTCTGATCTCCACCCTTTTGGTCTGTTTTCTTCTGATCACCCCCTTGGCCCTGGTTCTGGTTCTTTTGCTTAACCCTGGTTCTGACCCATTTGTCTGCCTTCTTTCCCAATTCTTGGGGAGAGGTCAGATCAGAGTCAACCAAGTGTTGATGCAGTTGCTGGTTTTGACAGTTATTTAAAATCTGTTCTCTCATCATCAAATTATACAATCCTGTAAAATCAGATACCTTACTTCCCAGCAACCAACCCTCCAAAGCCTTAGTGGCACATTCAACATATTCAGACCAGTCCTGAGTCTGTGTCTTTTGGGTGTCTCTGAACATTAACCTGTACTGTTCAGTGGTTAAGCCTAACCCATCTACCAGAACACTCTTCAGGACTCTGTAGTTTCTGACATCCTCTTCTCTAACAGTGAGGAGTCTGTCTCTGCCTCTTCCTTCAAAGGAGAGCCAGAGGATTGCTGCCCACTGGTCTTCAGGAACCTGCTGTACTTTGCAGGCTCTCTCAAGAGCAGTTATCCATTTGTGGATGTCATCCCCACTTTTGTAGGGGGGCACAACCTTAGACAGGTTCCTATTGTCAAAGACCCTATCTTTGTCCTTAGGGACAATGCTGCCACCAGTGGGTATAGACCCACTCTCTCTAGGTTGCCTAGCCTTGTTCAGTTTTTCTTCCATCAGGGCTACTTCTAGCTCCTGCTTCCTGATCCTCAGCTGGGCTTCCTGCATTCTGGCCTCATGTTCCCTCCTCTGAGGGGTGGTCATCCTTTTCCTGGAGTGACCTTGAGAGCCTCTAGAGCCATGAGAAGCATTGGAGTCACCTGAGCGATTCCTTTGCCTCCCAAGCCCTGTGTTAAGTCCACTGGGGAGATCCAATGGGGTGAACCCATTGTCAGTCCCCAATAGCCTTAGTTTAGCTGGGCCAAGTATAATACTTGGCACTGGGCTAGTTCTCCCTTCATCATCACTACTTTCTGTATCCTCACCACTTTCCTCCCCTGTAGTATGGTTCTCATCTAAGGGATGGCTATTGGAACTAGGTACCTCTGTAGTATCTTCAGAAGGGGGGCCTCCTGTTCCTGACCCTAAGGGGGCTAACTGGGAAGCTTTCTTGAGTGCTCTCTGATTCTCATCATTCTGTAAGAGCTCTCTGAGCTCAGCAGAGTTTGGGTTCTTGGGCTGTTTAAGGCCTCTAAGAGTTGCCAAATGCCTGAGCTCATTCTGATTAAGGGTAGCAAAGCTGGATGTTGCCCTCTGGGGGTCACTCTCAACAGAGATGGGTACAGTGGACCCCTCTGCCCCGGCCATTGCTCTTAAGTGTGGGTGGATGTGTTGCAATCTACCTACACTTGTGTTTACCTACTAAACCTATCTAGTAGTTGTAGTCAGGGTGTGCTACTCCCTTTGCTCTACAACAACTAAGTTCAGTAGAACTTATGTATATCTAATCTTGTTTTATATGTACCTACAGGTACCTATGTGATCTTTCAATTGGTAACCAAGAGATTACAATGGTAAAACACAGCAAGCTCAAATCCAACCGCTGCTCACCAATGTGAGAAGTTGGCCTGGTATATGATGCTCACTAGTTAAAGTGATCACCTTGTACCATGCCAAGCAACCCTTATGGTGTGGTTGTAAGTCAACCTTTTCGGACTAGCTGCCCTAGTGGTAGCGTAGGCTAAGCAGTCTTTGAGGCTAAACTCGTGAAGCGTGTTAAGCCAGCTGTTTTACCAAATGTAACCCCCTTTTATACCAATGAAAGGACACCACACAGATGTATATTCAAAATATATATGTATTTATTTCTCAAAGTAACCCCTAGTCTCTTTATGAGCACAGGAGCACAAATCGTCAAACAAGATTATCACAGAATACACAGAAGTTGCACGTTATATGGATAGGCCCTGGTGGCCACTCAAACCATATACTAAAATAGTGGTATAAGTACCACGAACAGAAAAGGGAAAAGGCCTAGGGCCTCTAGAATCGCTGGGCCTACAAGGAGCTAACGTCAGTTAGTGACCAGGAGGTCCACGGGTGGCGTGTGCAGAGCAAATAGTCACACGCGTGCTCGCAAATAGTCACACGCGTGCTCCCATAGGTTTCAATGGGTGCGTAAAAAGTACAAAGTTACTGCAAAGAGGATCTTCCGGATGGACTAGGAACTCAAGATTTGGAACACAGGCACTAGAGATGTAATACTACACTTGGGCACAGGTGTGCCAGCTTTACCTCACCCACAGGAAGCGGGTGCATAGGCCTCGAAGTGCGTCGGGTTGCTTCTATCTGTTCCGTGGAGCTTGAAGACAAAGATGCTGCAGGCGGTCGGTCCGGGAGAGATGCAGTGGATCCAAGAGTGGATCGGAGATGTTGAAGACCTGTAAGCAGAGGGGACAGTGTTCACAGTCACTAGCCAGTGACCAGCGTGGCACCAGGTGGGTACCAGGCGATGTCGGGTGCAAACAGGTGATGAGGGGTAGCTTGTCTCCGCAGCCATGTGGTCCCTGAAGGTCGACGACGTCCAGGAGTCGGCTCACGAGCTGCCCCACGCAGGCTCTCGCTGTCGGCGGTGTCGGCGACTTGATCGAAGCAAACAAGCCTTGGCAAAAGCAATTGTAGGAGGATTCGGAAATCAGCTGTTGGTTCTGACCAGCAAGGTCAGAGGGATTGCTCCTTTGGAGGGGAGCAAGGGCCAGTCTGGAGCAACCAGACCAGCAGTGTATTTCGTAGAGTTCTTCGCCAAGGTGGCCACTAGCCAGCGGGCCAGCAACCGGTTAGGCGCGTCGAGTGGCAAAATGCAGAAGGGCCCCACGCAGATCGTGGAGATGCTGGAGGGCTCACCTTTGGTGCAGATGCTGCTCGGGGGTTGGGCTTCTCAGATCCCAAAGCACAACTTGGAGGGAGCCTCGATTGTTGCACTTGTCAGCTTGTCGTAGTCGTTCCAAGATGGCTGGCTCCACGTGTCTCGGTGCCTCCACGGGTCTCTTCTTCTCAGGGACTGTGGATCGGGCGGTGAGAGGTCTGGAGGTCCAGGTCTTGTCAGTCTCTGGGCTCGGGCTCCGGCGGGAGGCGGCGGCAAAGCAGACGTTGATGCGCTGGATGGTGCTTGCGTTAGCAAGGTGGTCACTCCCTGACCACAGGGGAGATTTTCTTCAGTCTTCTGTGCAGCAGAATGTCGAAGTTCCCGTCTTCTTCTTAGTGTCAAGTTGATTCCAGGATGTCTGAAGTCTTAGGACACTGCTCCTACCTTTAAGCGGATTCTAGGGGCCGGACTACCTGCTAGGTCCCTCCCTATGGGTGGGACCAGGAAGGGGGGTGGTTACACCCCCAATCCTTTGTCCAGCTCGCCCCAGGCCCGGGACTGGTGTGCCCCAGGACCGGTTTGAACTGGCATATGTACCGAGGCTCCTTGTGAGCCACAGGCATGTCTGGTTTCTTTCAAGCCCTACCTGACCAATACACAAAATCCTGTCTGGGGTGGTGCACGCACCTCCCCTGGCAGGAAACCCTTTGTCCACACCTCCCAAGCTGGAAAGACTCCCAGCAGCAGGAGGGCAGACTTGTGTCTGTGGTGGCAGCATCCATTTTGTGGAGCTGAGGCTATGTCTGATTTTACCCGGGTTTCAGGCACTGTACATGTCGTGTCCCTCTAGAAGGGTGGAATGCTAACCCCGTCGCCAGAATTGGCGAGGGGTTAGTATTCCAATTCGTATGACACCTTACTCGACATGTTTTGATAAAGCCAAACCAAAGATAGCATTTAACCGCGAGGTTCATAATGCACTTAAGAGTATATGGTATGACGATATCTGGAAACAGTAGAAGGAAGTTGTTCCGACCACTGCAGACAGGCTCAGCTCATGCCAGAGCACCATCTCACATGGAACCAAGCACTCTGCCTTCAGGATTGTTAAGGCCTGCCATAGGAGTGACTTATAGGTTACCAGGTGTCCCATTTAAGGTTAGGTATAGGTATACTACACCTAAGTAAGAGGTGATTACACCAACTTACCCCAGCTGAGTGATCAGCTAGTTGTGTCAGATTGTTAGGCCAAGCCTGGGGTGGCATAATACATGCTGCAGCCCTTGGCAGGCCTTGGGTACACCAATGCCCTGGGTACCTAGTGTACACTGGTACAGGGGCTGACAGGGTGATCCACTTCCAATTGGTTATGCACCTAGGGTGCATAGTTTTAATTTAGTAGAGAGAACAGCAGGCTGGGGGTCTGATTGGCAGGCCCACAGCCTCAATATGTCAAAAACCAGTGAAGCAAAAAGCAAAAATTTGGGGTGACCATAGGATAGCAGACCCTACTCTCCTACAGTGAGGTTGTGTGTGTGTGGTTGTGTGTATGGATGTGGTTGTGTGTGGTTGTGTGTGTGGTTGTGTGTGTGTGGTTGTGTGTGTGGTTGTGTGTTTGGTTGTGTGTGTGGTTGTGTGGATGTGTGGTTGTGTATGTGAGGTGTGTGTGTATGTGGTTTTGTGTGGTTGTGTGTGTGTGTGGTTGTGTGTGTGGGTGTGAGTGTGGTTGAGGGTGTGGTTGTGTGTGCAGTGTGGGTATGTGGAAGGATGTTTGGTTGTGTGTGGTTGTATGTGTGGTTGTGTGTGTGTGTGGTTGTGTGTGTGTGGTTGTATGTGTGGTTGTGTGTGAGTGCAGTTGAGGGTGCAGTTGTAGGTGCAGTTGTGGGTGTGTGGTTGGATGTGTGGTTGTGTGTGGTTGTGTGTGTGGTTGTGGTTGTGTGTGTGGATGTGTGTGTGGTTATGTGTGTGTGGTTGTGTGTGTGGTTGTGTGTGTGGTTGTGATGTGGTTGTGTATGTGGTTGTGTTTGTGTGTGGCCGTGTGTGTGGTTGTGTGTGTGGTTGTGTATGTGGTTGTGTATGTGTGGTTGTGTGTGTGGTTGTGTGTGTGGTTGTGTGTGTGGGTGTGAGTGTGGGTGTGAGTGTGGTTGAGGGTGCAGTTGTGGGTGCGGTTGTGGGTGTTTGGGTGGATGTGTGATTGTGTGTGTGTGGTTGTGTGTGTGTGGTTGTGTTGGACCCAGCCTCGTGGTGTGGTCCCGAACCCTCCTACCAGACTAACCAGGGGCTACCTGAACCCTTCGGGGTCCCCCTGGATGGTACCCCGCTACCCTCCAGCCGTCGCGACGCGACCCGCCTCCGGCCTCGGTCCCCGCGAAGCCCTGACCTCAAGGCACCAAGACCTGACCGGAGGGGGTCGAGTGGCCACTCCACAGATTCCGGAGGAGGAGAGTTTCGATGGGGCCTCCAGCCGTCCCCCGACGCCTGGTTGCGATCGCCCTCCGGCCTCCCTAGGCGCTGGCTCCACCTCCCGCTGGGTGTCTGGACGCTCTTCTCCCGGCCCCTCCGACTTCCCCAGGCGCGAGGGTCCGGACATCAAAGGGCTCCAGACCTATATCTGGGGTAGCCCAAAACCAGGACGTCAGTTGTATCCTGGAGTCGAGAGCCCTGCTGATCGGATCGCGGCCGACCCTACGGAGAGAGACTCATTACCTGGAACTTGGAACTCGAGCCCTGCTGACTGCGTCGCGGCTCCCCCTTGCTGAGAAGAAGACACTCACGGAACCATCGGAGCCCTGCTGACCTCGTCGCGGCTCGACCTCGCAGAAGTAACCATCGGAGCCCTGCTGACCTCGTCGCGGCTCGACCTCGCAGAAGTAACCATCGGAGCCCTGCTGACCTCGTCGCGACTCAACCTCGAAGAAGTAACCATCGGAGCCCTGCTGACCTCGTCGCGGCTCGACCTCGCAGAAATAACCATCCGAGCCTGCGGACGACGTCCCGGCTCCCGGAACCCCCCCGGCTCGAGAATTGAGAGCTGAGCGCAAGGTGTTCCCATACCAGGCTGGTACTGAGACTGTCCCGCTACCCCGTCCCTGAACGACCCCGAGACTCTTTGGGATCCTTCGATCCGCCTGTAAAGACTGCCACAGAAACCTGCCCTTTTCTGCCGATAAAGACTTGTGAGAACTGAGACCCTTGTTGTGTCCCTTTGTGGTGGTGGGGGTGCTTGGCTGGTACGATCATAGGGGAAGGACCTCGCCCAGGAGGCTTCTCAGCGGCGCTCGGCTACTTTCCTACGGAACTGTGGCTCTCGGGGTGGTCCGTCCAACACCCTCTGGCTCCCCGGAGAGCGCCCTTCTAACATTGGTGGCCAGCGGTGGGATCCGAGCCCGATGCAAATCGTACAGCGAGTAACTCACCCACTACCTACCCAGACACAGAGTGACCATGAGCAACCAAGAGACCACCCCAACCGTGGAGTTCCAACAAGAACGGTTGGAGGAATATACCCATAAGGAGCTAAAACAGTTTTGTAAAGACAAAGGCATCGCGACCACCGGATTAAACACAAAAGAGGACCTGCAAAAAGCCCTAAAGGCCTGGGAAGAGTCCGAAGCGGCCTCCCCCCAAACCCGGTGCCAAGCGTGCACCAACAACCAACCGCAGCACCGGAAGATGGAAGGAGAACCAGCATGGAGACCGGCCTCTCCCTGGAAGAGATACGAGAACGGGAGAGGGTCAGGACCCACGAGTTGGAGCTCGCCCGACTCCGCCTGGACAGCGAACCCCTACTAGCCAAAAAGAAATTGGCCCTAGAACAACTGCGGCTGCAAGAAGAAATAGAGGAGAAAAAGCGGCACCGAGAACTGGAAGAGAGGAGGCTAACCCTCGAGCATGAGCGGGGCCTTAAAGAACTTGAAATTAAATCCAAGAAGGGGGGAGACCGGCACCCCCGGAAACAGGGACACCCACCCGCCGGCCGAGGCGAAAGTACATATCCCCAAGGATGTCGTCAAAGAGTACTACAAGAACGACGACATCCAACAATGGTTCAAGGCCTACGAGGTCGCCATGACCGCCCATCGGGTACCCCAAAAAGATTGGGGTGCCGGCCTGTGGGGACGGTTCCTCAGCGAAGGCAGAGACACCCTGCTACAGCTCCCAGACGCCATGATGACATCTTATGACCATATGAAGGAGGCCCTGCTCACCCGTTATGGTCTCACCTCAGAGATGTACCGCCAGCGCTTCCGGGACTGCAAGAAGCTCCCCGGTACCACCTGGGTGGAATACGTAGACTTTTTCAGCAGAGCCCTGGAAGGCTGGATCAAGGGCAGCAAGGTCACCTCCTACGAACAGCTGTTCGACCTCATTGTATGGGAACACCTCTCCAACAACTGCTTCATCGAGCTGAGACAGGACCTCCTCGACAGCAAGCTGACCGAGCCGCGGAAGCTCGCCGCCGAGGCCGATCGATGGGTGAACACCCGGGTCCCTCGGAACTCGATGGGGGAGTACCAACGGAACACCACGGGGCCCCCCCGCCAGCGTGGCAGAGGAGGGGGATCGAACAGGAACAGAGACTTCCCAGCAGGGCCGCCCCAGAGTCCTCCCCGGGGACCCCCCCCGAACCGCACGTCCCGACCCTCGCCCGATGAGGGGCCCCCCTAGCCCGACCAGGACCTCGACCGACGGTAACGTGCTACAACTGCCAACAGCCAGGGCACTATGCCAGTGACCCATCCTGCCCCGTGAACCGACGAGCTGGGACCACCGGGCCACCCTACCGCCAGTTGGCGGCCGCTGCCCTGGGGGAAGGGGGAGAAGAGGAAGAGAACTACGACGCCGGGCCAACCGAGTGGGAACCCGCCGCCATGACCTTGGTATGCCTGGGCAGCAGGGACATGGTGCCCCGGGCTCCCATCCCGAGCAACACCAAGAAGTACCAACAGTGGGTCACCATTAATGGACGCCGGGCCGAAGCCCTCCGTGACACCGGAGCCAGCGTGACAGACGTCCGCTGCTACTTGGTGACCCCCGAACAGATCATGCCTAACGTACTGTGTCCCGTCCGGGCGGCAGACAACACCGAGAGCTTGTGCTAGATGGCCCGGATCCCCTTCGAGTGAGGGGGAGTGTCGGGCATGCTGAAGGTGACCGTCCGCGACGACGCCCCCGTAGACTGCCTCCTTGGGAACGACCTGGAAAGTTCCCCCTGGGCCCACGGCGAGTGCCGCGAGCATCTGGGGATGCTGGGACTGCCCGAGTGGGCCTGCGCAACCACCCGGTCCACGACCGCCCGGGCCATCCAACCGAGCGTAGCTGCTCCCCCCGAAGAGCCGGAGTGGCCCGAGCCCCCACCTCCCTCCGTCGAAGAAGAAGCCAACGCCGAGTCCGGGCCGCCAGAACTCGCCCCGGACGAGGTCGCCGCACTCGGTGACCTCCCCGAACTCGCCCAATGGCACCATGAAGGTGGCCCCACAAGGGAGCAGTTCTGCCAAGAACAGAAGACCTGCCCCTCCCTCGAAGGGACCCGACAGCAAGCAGCCACCCAGGCCGCCGGAGATCAGACGGGGACCCACTGGGTCTATTGGGACAATGACCTCCTCTACAGCGAGCAGAAGACCGCAGAATTGGGGGCCAGCTGAGTGCTGGTGGTCCCCCTCCGATTCCGGGACTTCCTCCTCAATCTGGCGCATGATGTGCCCCTCGCCGGGCACCTGGGACAAGACAAAACATACAGCCGCCTGGTGACTCACTTCTACTGGCCCCGAATGCGGAAGGACGTGGACAATCATTGCCGAACCTGCCCGACCTGCCAAGCCAGCGGGAAGAGTGGGGGAAGAGTCAAAGCCCCTCTCCAGCCCTTTCCAATAGTCAACACCCCGTTCGAGCAAGTGGGGATCGACATCGTGGGGCCCCTGGACCCCCGAACCTCCCAAGGACATCGCTTCATCCTCGTCCTGGTCGATCATGCCACCCGATACCCCGAGGCCATCCCTCTCCGAACAGTGACAGCCCCCGTGGTGGGCCGGGCCTTGATGGAAATCTTCTCCAGAGTCGGTTTCCCCCGGGAGGTTGTAAGCGACCGGGGCACAAACTTTATCTCCAAGTATATGAGGTCCCTGTGGCAACAATGTGGGGTCACCTACAAGTTCACCACCCCATATCACCCCCAGGGGAACGGACTAGTCGAACGATTTAATCGGACATTGAAGGGAATGATCAAAGGCCTGAAGGAGCCCCTGAGACGCAAATGGGACGTCCTGCTGCCCTGTCTCCTGTTTGCCTATCGGGAGGTCCCGCAAAAGACTCTGGGGTTCAGCCCCTTCGAACTCTTGTACGGACACCCTGTCCGAGGCCCCCTCAGCCTGGTCAAAGAAGGCTGGGAGACCACCGTCCAAGATGCTCCCCCTGACGTCTACCGGTACCTTCTGACCCTGCAAAACCAAACCTGGAAATTCAGGGAACTGGCCGAAGCCAATCTCGAGGCCAGCCAGGAGGAAATGAAACGCTGGTATGACCAGAACGCCTCCTCCATCGAGTTCGAGCCAGGACAGCAGGTCTGGGTCATGTCGCCCGTCGACCCCTGTGCCCTCCAAGACAAGTAGACCAGGCCCTTCAAGGTGGTCGAGAAGAAGAGCCCCGTCACCTACCTGGTCGACCTGGAATCCCCCAGGAACCCCCTCCGGGTCCTCCATGCCAACAGGCTCAAACCCCACTTTGCCCGAACGGAACTTAGCCTGCTGATGGCTACCGACGATGGGGCCGAAGACGACTCCGAGCCCCTGCCCGACCTCCTGAAAACCTCAGAAAAGGACAGCTCCGTAGAGGGAGTCATCCTCTCCGCCACCCTGACTCCAGAGCAGCGCCAAGATTGTCAAGGACTGCTGCATCACTTCGCTGCTCTCTTCTCCCTCACTCCCGGAGTCACCCGATGGTGCGTCCACGACGTCGACACCGGGGACAGCCCCCCCGTGCGACACCGAGCCTACCGGGTCCCCGAACGGGTACGGGCCTGCATCCAAGCCGAGGTCGCCAAGATGTTGGCCCTGGGGGTCAGCGAGCCCTCCGACAGTCCCTGGGCCAGCCCAGTGGTCCTGGTACCGAAAGGTGCCGCCCCCGGCACCACCCCGGAGCTCCGGTTTTGTGTGGACTATCGGGGATTGAATGCCGTCACCAAAACCGATGCCCATCCCATTCCTCGGGCAGATGAACTGATCGACCGCCTAGGAGCAGCCCGCTACCTTAGCACTTTTGACCTCACCGCCGGATACTGGCTGATCGGGCTCACCCCAGGCGCCCAAGAGCGTTCCGCTTTCTCCACCCCGATGGCCATTACCACTTCCGAGTGATGCCCTTTGGCATGAAAAATGCCCCGGCGACCTTCCAAAGACTGGTAAATAAGGTACTGGCCGGCCTAGAAGCGTTCAGCGCCACCTACCTGGACGATATTGCGGTGTTCAGCAGCCACTGGGACGAGCACCTAAGGCACCTCGGGGAGGTCCTGACCGCCCTCCAAAGGGCCGGACTCACCGTAAAAGCCAGCAAGTGTCAGATAGGCCAAGGATCCGTAACCTATCTGGGACATCAAGTGGGGAGTGGCCAGGTGGCTCCCCTCCAGCCAAAGATCGACGCCATCGTGGCCTGGGAGCCCCCAACCACCCAAACCGCTGTAAGGGCCTTCCTGGGACTCACGGGCTATTACAGGCGGTTCATTCAGAACTATGGAAGCATTGTGGGCCCCCTCACGGAGCTCACATCAAAGAAGCAACCAAAGAAAGTGCACTGGATGCCCCTCTGTCAGGCAGCCTTTGAGACCCTCAAGACAGCGATGTGTACCGCCCCCTGCTACAGCAAAGAGTTTGTGGTACAGACGGATGCCTCGGAGTACGGAGTCGGGGCTGTCTTGTCCCAAGTGAACTCTGAGGGGAATGACCAGCCAGTGGCCTTCATCAGCCGGCGCCTGCTGCCCCGGGAGCAGAGATGGAGCACCATTGAACGGGAGGCCTTTGCCATGGTGTGGGCCCTCAAGAAACTCCGGCCCTACCTCTTCGGCACCCACTTTCGGGTCCAAACCGACCACCGACCCTTGCGGTGGTTAATGCAGATGAGAGGCGAGAACCCGAAGTTGTTGCGATGGTCCATCTCTCTGCAGGGGATGGACTTCACTGTAGACCATCGGCCCGGCAACGACCACGCCAACGCCGACGGCCTGTCCCGCTTCTTCTGCCTCGGCGAAGAGAACACCCAAGACGATGGGTGACTCTCCCTGCCTTCAGCTGGGGGGGACACCTGTTGGACCCGGCCTCGTGGCGTGGTCCCGAACCCTCCTACCAGACTAACCGGGGGCTACCCGAACCCTTCGGGGTCCCCCTGGATGGTACCCTGCTACCCTCCAGCCGTCGCGATGCGACCCGCCCCCGGCCTCGGTCCCCGCGAAGCCCTGACCTCAAGGTGCCAAGACCTGACCGGAGGGGGTCGAGTGGCCACTCCACAGATTCCGGAGGAGGAGAGTTTCGATGGGGCCTCCAGCCGTCCCCCGATGCCTGGTTGCGATCGCCCTCCGGCCTCCCTGGGCGCTGGCTCCACCCCCCGCTGGGTGTCTGGACGCTCTTCTCCCGGCCCCTCCAACCTCCCCAGGCGCGAGGGTCCGGACATCAAAGGGCTCCAGACCTATATCTGGGGTAGCCCAAAACCAGGACGTCAGTTGTATCCTGGAGTCGAGAGCCCTGCTGATCGGATCGCGGCCGACCCTACGGAGAGAGACTCATTGCCTGGAACTTGGAACTCGAGCCCTGCTGACTGCGTCGCGGCTCCCCCTTGCTGAGAAGAAGACCCTCACGGAACCATCGGAGCCCTGCTGACCTTGTCGCGGCTCGACCTCGCAGAAGTAACCATCGGAGCCCTGCTGACCTCGTCGCGGCTCGACCTCGCAGAAGTAACCATCGGAGCCCTGCTGACCTCGTCGCGACTCGACCTCGAAGAAGTAACCATCGGAGCCCTGCTGACCTCGTCGCGGCTCGACCTCGCAGAAATAACCATCCGAGCCTGCGGACGACGTCCCGGCTCCCGGAACCCCCCCGGCTCGAGGATTGAGAGCTGAGCGCAGGGTGTTCCCGTACCAGGCTGGTACTGAGACTGTCCCGCTACCCCATACCCCGAGACTCTTTGGGATCCCTTGATCCGCCTGTAAAGACTGCCACAGAAACCTGCCTTTTTCTGCCGATAAAGACTTGTGAGAACTGATACCCTTGTTGTGTCCCTTTGTGGTGGTGGGGGTGCTTGGCTGGTACGATCATAGGGGAAGGACCTCGCCCAGGAGGCTTCTCAGCGGCGCTCGGCTACTTTCCTACGCAACGGTGGCTCTCGGGGTGGTCCCTCCGACACCCTCTGGCTCCCCGGAGAGTGCCCTTCTAACAGGTTGTGTGTGTGGTTGTGTGTGTGGTTGTGTGTGTGGTTGTGTGTGAGTGGTTGTGTGTGAGTGGTTGTGTGTGTGTGGTTGTGTGTGTGTGTTTGTGGTTGTGTGTGTGTGTGTGTGGTTGTGTGTCAGGTTGTGTGTGTGTGTGTGGGTGTGTGTGTGTGGTTGTGTGCGTGTGGTTGTGTATTTGGTTGTGTATGTGGTTGTGTGTGGTGTGTGTGTGTGATTGTGTATATGTGGCTGTGTGTATGTGTAGTTGTGTGTGTGGTTGTGTATGTGGTTGTGTGTGTGCAGTTGTGTGTGGTTGTGGTTGTGTGTATGTTTGTGGTTGTGTGTGTGGGTGCGTGTGGGTGCTTATGGGTGTGGTTGTGTGTGGTGTGTGTGTGTGGTTGTGTGTGTGTGGTTGTGTGTGCAGTTGGGTGTGGTTGTGTGTGTGCAGTTGTGTGTATGGTTGTGTGTGTGGTTGTGTGTGGTTGGGGTTGTGTGGGTGTGGTTGTGTGGGTGTGGTTGTGTATGTGGTTGTATGTGTGGTTCTGGGTGTGTGTGTTGTGTGTGTGTTTGTGTTTGTGCAGTTGTGTGTGGTTGTGTGTGTGGTTGTGTGTCTGGTTGTGCGTGTGCTTGTGTGTATGGTTGTGTGTGGTTGTGTGTGTGGTTGTGTGTGTGGTTGTGTGTGTGGTTGTGTGTGTGTGGTTGTGTTGGTGTGGTTGTGTGTGTGGTTGTGTGTGTGTGATTGGTTGTGGTTGTGTGGTTATGTGTGGTTGTGTGTGTATGTGGTTGTGGGTGTGGTTGTGTTTTACGTTGTGTGTGTGGTTGTGTGTGTGGTTGTGTGTGTGTGGTTGTATGTGTGATTGTGTGTGTGGTTGTGTGTGTGTGATTGTGTGTGTGTGATTGTGTGTGTGGTTGTGTGTGTGGTTGTGTGTGTGTGTGTGGTTGTGTGTATGGTTTTGGGTGGTTGTGTGTGTGTGTGGTTGTTTGTGTGTGTGGTTGTGTGTGTGGTTGTGGTTGTGTGTGGGTGCAGTTGTGGGTACGGGTGTGGTTGTGGGTGTGGGTGTGTAGTTGTGTGTATGTTGTGTGTGTGGTTGTGTGTGTGTAGTTGTGTGTGTGGTTGTATGTGTGTGTGGTTGTGTGTGTGTGTGGTTGTGTATGTGTGGTTGTATGTGTGGTTGTATGTTTGGTTGTGTGTGGTTTAATGTGTGGTTGTGTGTGTGGTTGTGTGTGAGTGGTTGGGTGTGGTTGTGTGTGGTTGTGTGTGTGGTTGTGTGTCTGGTTGTGTGTGTGCTTGTGTGTATGGTTGTGTGTGGTTGTGTGTGTGGTTGTGTGTGTGGTTGTGTGTGTGGTTGTGTGTGTGTGGTTGTGTTGGTGTGGTTGTGTGTGTGGTTGTGTGTGTGTGATTGGTTGTGGTTGTGTGGTTATATGTGGTTGTGTGTGTATGTGGTTGTGGGTGTGGTTGTGTTTTACGTTGTGTGTGTGGTTGTGTGTGGTTGTGTGTGTGTGGTTGTATGTGTGGTTGTGTGTGTGGTTGTGTGTGTGTGATTGTGTTTGTGGTTGTGTGAGTGTGAGTGGTTGTGTGTGTGTGTGCGGTTGTGTGTATGGTTTTGGGTGGTTGTGTGTGTGTGTGGTTGTGTGTGTGGTTGTTTGTGTGTGTGGTTGTGTGTGTGGTTGTGGTTGTGTGTGGGTGCAGTTGTGGGTACGGGTGTGGGTGTGGGTGTGTAGTTGTGTGTATGTTGTGTGTGTGTGGTTGTGTGTGTGTAGTTGTGTGTGTGGTTGTATGTATGTGTGGTTGTGTGTGTGGTTGTGTGTGTGTGTGGTTGTGTATGTGTGGTTGTATGTGTGGTTGTATGTTTGGTTGTGTGTGGTTTAATGTGTGGTTGTGTGTGTGGTTGTGTGTGAGTGGTTGGGTGTGGTTGTGTGTGGTTGTGTGTGTGTGTGGTTGTGTGTGTGGTTGGGTGTGGTTGTGTGTTAGGTTGTGTGTGTGTGGTTGTGTGTGTGGTTGTGGTTGTATGTGTGGTTCTGTGTGTGGTTGTGTGTGTGTGGTTGTATGTGTGGTTGTGTGTGTGGTTGTGTGTGTGTGTCAGGTTGTGTGTGTGTGTGTGGGTGTGTGTGTGTGTGGTTGTGTGCGTGTGGTTGTGTATGTGGTTGTGTGTGGTGTGTGTGTTGTGTGTGTGTGATTGTGTATATGTGGCTGTGTGTGTGTAGTTGTGTGTGTGGTTGTGTATGTGGTTGTGTGTGTGCAGTTGTGTGTGGTTGTGGTTGTGTGTATGGTTGTGGTTGTGTGTGTGGTTGCGTGTGGGTGCTTATGGGTGTGGTTGTGTGTGGTTGTGTGTGGTTGTGTGTGTGTGGTTGTGTGTGTGTGGTTGTGTGTGCAGTTGGGTGTGGTTGTGTGTGTGCAGTTGTGTGTATGGTTGTGTGTGTGGTTGTGTGTGGTTGGGGTGGTGTGGTTGTGTGGGTGTGGTTGTGTATGTGGTTGTATGTGTGGTTCTGGGTGTGTGTGTTGTGTGTGTGTTTGTGTTTGTGCAGTTGTGTGTGGTTGTGTGTGTGGTTGTGTGTCTGGTTGTGTGTGTGCTTGTGTGTATGGTTGTGTGTGTGGTTGTGTGTGTGGTTGTGTGTGTGGTTGTGTGTGTGGTTGTGTGTGTGTGGTTGTGTTGGTGTGGTTGTGTGTGTGGTTGTGTGTGATTGATTGTGGTTGTGTGGTTATGTGTGGTTGTGTGTGTATGTGGTTGTGGGTGTGGTTGTGTTTTACGTTGTGTGTGTGGTTGTGTGTGTGGTTGTGTGTGTGTGGTTGTATGTGTGGTTGTGTGTGTGTGATTGTGTGTGTGGTTGTGTGTGTGTGATTGTGTGTGTGGTTGTGTGTGTGGTTGTGTGTGTGGTTGTGTGTGTGTGTGGTTGTGTGTATGGTTTTGGGTGGTTTTGTGTGTGTGTGGTTGTGTATGTGGTTGTGTATGTGGTTGTGTGTGTGTTTGTGTGTGTGTGTGGTTGTGTGTGTGTGGTTGTGTGTGTGTGGTTGTGCATGTGTGGTTGTGCGTGTGTGGTTGTGCGTGTGTTTGTGTGTGTGTGGTTGAGTGTATGGTTGTGGTTGTGTGTGGTGATGTGTGTGTGTGTGAGTGTGGTTGAGGGTGCGATTATGGGTGCAGTTGTGGGTGTGTGGGTGGATGTGTGGTTAGGTGTGGTTGGGTGTGTGGTTGTGTGTGTGGGTGTGAGTGCAGTTGAGGGTGCAGTTCTGGGTGTGGTTGTGGGTGTTTGTGTGGATGTGTTGTTGTCTGTGTGTGGTTGTGTGTGTGTGGTTGTGTGTGGTTGTGTGTGTGGTTGTGGGGTTGTGTGTGTGGTTGTGTATGTGTGTGGTTGTGTGTGTGTGTGTGGTTGTGTGTATGTGTGGTTGTGTGTGTGGTTGTGTATGTGGTTGTATGTGTGTGCAGTTGGGTGTGGTTGTGTGTGTGCGCGGTTGTGTGTATGGTTGTGGTTGTGTGTGTGGTTGTGTGTGTGGTTGTGTGTGTGTGTGGTTGTGGGTATGGTTGTGTGTGGTTGTGTGTGTGTGTGTTTGTGTGTGTGTGTGGTTATGTGTGGTTATGTGTGGTTGTGTGTGTGTGTGCGGTTGTGTGTATGGTTGTGTGTGTGGTTGTGTGTGGTTGTGTATGTGGTTGTGTGTGGTTGGGGTTGTGTGTATGAGTGCAGTTGTGGATGCAGGTGCGGTTGTGGGTACAGTTGTGGGTGCGGTTGTGAGTGTGTGTGTGGATGTGTGGTTGTGTGTGATTGTGTGTGTGTGGTTGTGTGTGTACTTGTGTGTGTGGTTGTGAGTAGGTGTGGGTGTGGGTGTGGTTGTGGTTGTGTGGTTGTGTGTGTCATTGTGTGTGTGGTTGTGTGTATGTGGTAGTGTGTGTATGTGGTTCTGTGTATGTGTGGTTGTGTGGGTGTGGTTGTGTGTGTGGTAGTGTGTGTGTGAGGTTCTGTGTGTGTGTGGTTGTGTGCGTGTGTGGTTTTTGTGTGTGGCTGTGTGGGTGTTGTTGTGTGTGTGGTTGTGTGTGTGGTTGTGTGTGTGAGTGTGGTTGAGGGTGTGATTGTGGGTGTGTGGGTGGATGTGTGGTTGGGTGTGTGGATGGATGTGTGGTTGTGTGTGTGTGGTTGTGTGTGTGTGGTTGTGTGTGTGTGGTTGTGTGTGTGGTTGTGTGTGTGTGGATGTGTGTGGTTGTGTGTGTGGTTGGGTGTGTGGATGGATGTGTGGTTGTGTGTGTGTGGTTGTGTTTGCTGTTCTGTGTGTGTGGTTGTGTGTGTGGTTGTGTGTGTGGTTGTGTGTGTGTGGATGTGTGTGGTTGTGTGTGTGGTTGTGTGTGTGTGGTTGTGTGTGTGGTTGTGTGTTTGGTTGTGAGTGTGGTTGTGTGGATGTGTGGTTGTGGGTGGTTGTGTGTGTGATTGTGTGTGTGGTTGAGTGTATGGTTGTGGTTGTGTGTGGTTGTGGGTGTGTGTGGTTGTGAGTGTGGTTGTGTGTGTGTGTTTGTGGGTGTGGTTGTGTGTGGTTGTATGTGTGGTTGTGTGTGTGGTTGTGTTTGTGGTTGTGTGTATTGTGTGTGTGGGTATGTGTGTGTTTGTTGTATGTGTGGTTGTGGGTGTGGTTGTGGGTGTGGTTGTGTGTGTGGTTGTTTGTGTGGTTGTGTGTGTGGTTGTGTGTGTAGTTGTGTGTGTGTGGTTGTATGTGGGGTTGTGTGTGTGTGGTTGTATTTATG
The DNA here is from genome assembly GCF_964204655.1 of Triturus cristatus. Classification (NCBI taxonomy): domain Eukaryota; kingdom Metazoa; phylum Chordata; class Amphibia; order Caudata; family Salamandridae; genus Triturus; species Triturus cristatus. The sequence goes on from NW_028188247.1 coordinate 274,668, forward strand.
GATGCAGGTGTGGTTGTGGGTGCGGTTGTGAGTGTGTGTGTGTGGATGTGTGGTTGTGTGTGCTTGTGTGTGTGTGGTTGTGTGTGTGGTTGTGTGTGTATTGTGTGTGTGGTTGTGTGTGTGTTGTGTGTGTGGTTGTGTGTGTGGTCGTGTGTGTGTGTGTGTGGTTATATGTGCTTGTGTGTGGGTGCTTGTGTGTGTGGTTGTGTTTGTGGTTGTGGTTGTGTGTGGGTGTGTATGTGGGTGTGTGGTTGTGTGTGTCATTGTGTGTGTGGTTGTATGTGTGTGGTTGTGTGTGTGTGTGGTTGTATGTGTGTGTGGTTGTGTGCATATTTGGTTGTGTGTGTGTGGTTGTGTGTGTGTGGTTGTATGTGGTTGTGTGTGTGGTTGTGTGTGTATGGTTGTGTGTGTGGTTGTGGTTGTGTGTGTGGTTGTGTGTGTGGTTGTGTGTGTGGTTGTGTGTGTGGTTGTGTGTGTGTGTGGATGTGTGTGGTTGTGTGTGTGGTTGGGTGTGTGGATGGATGTGTGGTTGTGTGTGTGGTTGTGTTTGCTGTTGTGTGTGTGTGGTTGTGTGTTTGTGGATGTGTGTGGTTGTGTGTGTGGTCGTGTGTGTGTGGTTGTGTGTTTGGTTGTGTGTGTGGTTGTGTGGATGTGTGGTTGTGTATGTGAGGTTGTGTGTGTGTGGTTGTGTGTATGGATGTGGTTGTGTGTGGTTGTGTGTGTGGTTGTGTGTGTGTGGTTGTGTGTTTGGTTGTGTGTGTGGTTGTGTGGATGTATGGTTGTGTATGTGAGGTTGTGTGTGTGTATGTGGTTTTGTGTGGTTGTGTGTGTGTGTGGTTGTGTGTGTGGGTGTGAGTGTGGTTGAGGGTGTGGTTGTGTGTGCAGTGTGGGTATGTGGAAGGATGTTTGGTTGTGTGTGGTTGTATGTGTGGTTGTGTGTGTGTGGTTGTGTGTGTGTGGTTGTATGTGTGGTTGTGTGTGAGTGCAGTTGAGGGTGCAGTTGTAGGTGCAGTTGTGGGTGTGTGGTTGGATGTGTGGTTGTGTGTGTGGTTGTGGTTGTGTGTGTGGATGTGTGTGTGGTTATGTGTGTGTGGTTGTGTGTGTGGTTGTGTGTGTGGTTGTGATGTGGTTGTGTATGTGGTTGTGTTTGTGTGTGGCCGTGTGTGTGGTTGTGTGTGTGGTTGTGTATGTGGTTGTGTATGTGTGGTTGTGTGTGTGGTTGTGTGTGTGGTTGTGTGTGTGAGTGTGGTTGAGGGTGCAGTTGTGGGTGCGGTTGTGGGTGTTTGGGTGGATGTGTGATTGTGTGTGTGTGGTTGTGTGTGTGTGGTTGTGTTGGACCCAGCCTCGTGGTGTGGTCCCGAACCCTCCTACCAGACTAACCAGGGGCTACCTGAACCCTTCGGGGTCCCCCTGGATGGTACCCCGCTACCCTCCAGCCGTCGCGACGCGACCCGCCTCCGGCCTCGGTCCCCGCGAAGCCCTGACCTCAAGGCACCAAGACCTGACCGGAGGGGGTCGAGTGGCCACTCCACAGATTCCGGAGGAGGAGAGTTTCGATGGGGCCTCCAGCCGTCCCCCGACGCCTGGTTGCGATCGCCCTCCGGCCTCCCTAGGCGCTGGCTCCACCTCCCGCTGGGTGTCTGGACGCTCTTCTCCCGGCCCCTCCGACCTCCCCAGGCGCGAGGGTCCGGACATCAAAGGGCTCCAGACCTATATCTGGGGTAGCCCAAAACCAGGACGTCAGTTGTATCCTGGAGTCGAGAGCCCTGCTGATCGGATCGCGGCCGACCCTACGGAGAGAGACTCATTACCTGGAACTTGGAACTCGAGCCCTGCTGACTGCGTCGCGGCTCCCCCTTGCTGAGAAGAAGACACTCACGGAACCATCGGAGCCCTGCTGACCTCGTCGCGGCTCGACCTCGCAGAAGTAACCATCGGAGCCCTGCTGACCTCGTCGCGGCTCGACCTCGCAGAAGTAACCATCGGATCCCTGCTGACCTCGTCGCGGCTCAACCTCGAAGAAGTAACCATCGGAGCCCTGCTGACCTCGTCGCGGCTCGACCTCGCAGAAATAACCATCCGAGCCTGCGGACGACGTCCCGGCTCCCGGAACCCCCCCGGCTCGAGAATTGAAAGCTGAGCGCAAGGTGTTCCCATACCAGGCTGGTACTGAGACTGTCCCGCTACCCCGTCCCTGAACGACCCCGAGACTCTTTGGGATCCTTCGATCCGCCTGTAAAGACTGCCACAGAAACCTGCCCTTTTCTGCCGATAAAGACTTGTGAGAACTGAGACCCTTGTTGGGTCCCTTTGTGGTGGTGGGGGTGCTTGGCTGGTACGATCATAGGGGAAGGACCTCGCCCAGGAGGCTTCTCAGCGGCGCTCGGCTACTTTCCTACGGAACTGTGGCTCTCGGGGTGGTCCGTCCAACACCCTCTGGCTCCCCGGAGAGCGCTCTTCTAACATTGGTGGCCAGCGGTGGGATCCGAGCCCGATGCAAATCGTACAGCGAGTAACTCACCCACTACCTACCCAGACACAGAGTGACCATGAGCAACCAAGAGACCACCCCAACCGTGGAGTTCCAACAAGAACGGTTGGAGGAATATACCCATAAGGAGCTAAAACAGTTTTGTAAAGACAAAGGCATCGCGACCACCGGATTAAACACAAAAGAGGACCTGCAAAAAGCCCTAAAGGCCTGGGAAGAGTCCGAAGCGGCCTCCCCCCAAACCCGGTGCCAAGCGTGCACCAACAACCAACCGCAGCACCGGAAGATGGAAGGAGAACCAGCATGGAGACCGGCCTCTCCCCGGAAGAGATACGAGAACGGGAGAGGGTCAGGACCCACGAGTTGGAGCTCGCCCGACTCCGCCTGGACAGCGAACTCCTACTAGCCAAAAAGAAATTGGCCCTAGAACAACTGCGGCTGCAAGAAGAAATAGAGGAGAAAAAGCGGCACCGAGAACTGGAAGAGAGGAGGCTAACCCTCGAGCATGAGCGGGGCCTTAAAGAACTTGAAATTAAATCCAAGAAGGGGGGAGACCGGCACCCCCGGAAACAGGGACACCCACCCGCCAGCCGAGGCGAAAGTACATATCCCCAAGGATGTCGTCAAAGAGTACTACAAGAACGACGACATCCAACAATGGTTCAAGGCCTACGAGGTCGCCATGACCGCCCATCGGGTACCCCAAAAAGATTGGGGTGCCGGCCTGTGGGGACGGTTCCTCAGCGAAGGCAGAGACACCCTGCTACAGCTCCCAGACGCCATGATGACATCTTATGACCATATGAAGGAGGCCCTGCTCACCCGTTATGGTCTCACCTCAGAGATGTACCGCCAGCGCTTCCGGGACTGCAAGAAGCTCCCCGGTACCACCTGGGTGGAATACGTAGACTTTTTCAGCAGAGCCCTGGAAGGCTGGATCAAGGGCAGCAAGGTCACCTCCTACGAACAGCTGTTCGACCTCATTGTATGGGAACACCTCTCCAACAACTGCTTCATCGAGCTGAGACAGGACCTCCTCGACAGCAAGCTGACCGAGCCGCGGAAGCTCGCCGCCGAGGCCGATCGATGGGTGAACACCCGGGTCCCTCGGAACTCGATGGGGGAGTACCAACGGAACACCACGGGGCCCCCCCGCCAGCGTGGCGGAGGAGGGGGATCGAACAGGAACAGAGACTTCCCAGCAGGGCCGCCCCAGAGTCCTCCCCGGGGACCCCCCCCGAACCGCACGTCCCGACCCTCGCCCGATGAGGGGCCCCCCTAGCCCGACCAGGACCTCGACCGACGGTAACGTGCTACAACTGCCAACAGCCAGGGCACTATGCCAGTGACCCATCCTGCCCCGTGAACCGACGAGCTGGGACCACCGGGCCACCCTACCGCCAGTTGGCGGCCGCTGCCCTGGGGGAAGGGGGAGAAGAGGAAGAGAACTACGACGCCGGGCCAACCGAGTGGGAACCCGCCGCCATGACCTTGGTATGCCTGGGCAGCAGGGACATGGTGCCCCGGGCTCCCATCCCGAGCAACACCAAGAAGTACCAACAGTGGGTCACCATTAATGGACGCCGGGCCGAAGCCCTCCGTGACACCGGAGCCAGCGTGACAGACGTCCGCTGCTACTTGGTGACCCCCGAACAGATCATGCCTAACGTACTGTGTCCCGTCCGGGCGGCAGACAACACCGAGAGCTTGTGCTAGATGGCCCGGATCCCCTTCGAGTGAGGGGGAGTGTCGGGCATGCTGAAGGTGACCGTCCGCGACGACGCCCCCGTAGACTGCCTCCTTGGGAACGACCTGGAAAGTTCCCCCTGGGCCCACGGCGAGTGCCGCGAGCATCTGGGGATGCTGGGACTGCCCGAGTGGGCCTGCGCAACCACCCGGTCCACGACCGCCCGGGCCATCCAACCGAGCGTAGCTGCTCCCCCCGAAGAGCCGGAGTGGCCCGAGCCCCCACCTCCCTCCGTCGAAGAAGAAGCCAACGCCGAGTCCGGGCCGCCAGAACTCGCCCCGGACGAGGTCGCCGCGCTCGGTGACCTCCCCGAACTCGCCCAATGGCACCATGAAGGTGGCCCCACAAGGGAGCAGTTCTGCCAAGAACAGAAGACCTGCCCCTCCCTCGAAGGGACCCGACAGCAAGCAGCCACCCAGGCCGCCGGAGATCAGACGGGGACCCACTGGGTCTATTGGGACAATGACCTCCTCTACAGCGAGCAGAAGACCGCAGAATTGGGGGCCAGCTGAGTGCTGGTGGTCCCCCTCCGATTCCGGGACTTCCTCCTCAATCTGGCGCATGATGTGCCCCTCGCCGGGCACCTGGGACAAGACAAAACATACAGCCGCCTGGTGACTCACTTCTACTGGCCCCGAATGCGGAAGGACGTGGACAATCATTGCCGAACCTGCCCGACCTGCCAAGCCAGCGGGAAGAGTGGGGGAAGAGTCAAAGCCCCTCTCCAGCCCTTTCCAATAGTCAACACCCCGTTCGAGCAAGTGGGGATCGACATCGTGGGGCCCCTGGACCCCCGAACCTCCCAAGGACATCGCTTCATCCTCGTCCTGGTCGATCATGCCACCCGATACCCCGAGGCCATCCCTCTCCTAACAGTGACAGCCCCCGTGGTGGGCCGGGCCTTGATGGAAATCTTCTCCAGAGTCGGTTTCCCCCGGGAGGTTGTAAGCGACCGGGGCACAAACTTTATCTCCAAGTATATGAGGTCCCTGTGGCAACAATGTGGGGTCACCTACAAGTTCACCACCCCATATCACCCCCAGGGGAACGGACTAGTCGAACGATTTAATCGGACATTGAAGGGAATGATCAAAGGCCTGAAGGAGCCCCTGAGACGCAAATGGGACGTCCTGCTGCCCTGTCTCCTGTTTGCCTATCGGGAGGTCCCGCAAAAGACTCTGGGGTTCAGCCCCTTCGAACTCTTGTACGGACACCCTGTCCGAGGCCCCCTCAGCCTGGTCAAAGAAGGCTGGGAGACCACCGTCCAAGATGCTCCCCCTGACGTCTACCGGTACCTTCTGACCCTGCAAAACCAAACCTGGAAATTCAGGGAACTGGCCGAAGCCAATCTCGAGGCCAGCCAGGAGGAAATGAAACGCTGGTATGACCAGAACGCCTCCTCCATCGAGTTCGAGCCAGGACAGCAGGTCTGGGTCATGTCGCCCGTCGACCCCTGTGCCCTCCAAGACAAGTAGACCAGGCCCTTCAAGGTGGTCGAGAAGAAGAGCCCCGTCACCTACCTGGTCGACCTGGAATCCCCCAGGAACCCCCTCCGGGTCCTCCATGCCAACAGGCTCAAACCCCACTTTGCCCGAACGGAACTTAGCCTGCTGATGGCTACCGACGATGGGGCCGAAGACGACTCCGAGCCCCTGCCCGACCTCCTGAAAACCTCAGAAAAGGACAGCTCCGTAGAGGGAGTCATCCTCTCCGCCACCCTGACTCCAGAGCAGCGCCAAGATTGTCAAGGACTGCTGCATCACTTCGCTGCTCTCTTCTCCCTCACTCCCGGAGTCACCCGATGGTGCGTCCACGACGTCGACACCGGGGACAGCCCCCCCGTGCGACACCGAGCCTACCGGGTCCCCGAACGGGTACGGGCCTGCATCCAAGCCGAGGTCGCCAAGATGTTGGCCCTGGGGGTCAGCGAGCCCTCCGACAGTCCCTGGGCCAGCCCAGTGGTCCTGGTACCGAAAGGTGCCGCCCCCGGCACCACCCCGGAGCTCCGGTTTTGTGTGGACTATCGGGGATTGAATGCCGTCACCAAAACCGATGCCCATCCCATTCCTCGGGCAGATGAACTGATCGACCGCCTAGGAGCAGCCCGCTACCTTAGCACCTTTGACCTCACCGCCGGATACTGGCTGATCGGGCTCACCCCAGGCGCCCAAGAGCGTTCCGCTTTCTCCACCCCGATGGCCATTACCACTTCCGAGTGATGCCCTTTGGCATGAAAAATGCCCCGGCGACCTTCCAAAGACTGGTAAATAAGGTACTGGCCGGCCTAGAAGCGTTCAGCGCCACCTACCTGGACGATATTGCGGTGTTCAGCAGCCACTGGGACGAGCACCTAAGGCACCTCGGGGAGGTCCTGACCGCCCTCCAAAGGGCCGGACTCACCGTAAAAGCCAGCAAGTGTCAGATAGGCCAAGGATCCGTAACCTATCTGGGACATCAAGTGGGGAGTGGCCAGGTGGCTCCCCTCCAGCCAAAGATCGACGCCATCGTGGCCTGGGAGCCCCCAACCACCCAAACCGCTGTAAGGGCCTTCCTGGGACTCATGGGCTATTACAGGCGGTTCATTCAGAACTATGGAAGCATTGTGGGCCCCCTCACAGAGCTCACATCAAAGAAGCAACCAAAGAAAGTGCACTGGATGCCCCTCTGTCAGGCAGCCTTTGAGACCCTCAAGACAGCGATGTGTACCGCCCCCTGCTACAGCAAAGAGTTTGTGGTACAGACGGATGCCTCGGAGTACGGAGTCGGGGCTGTCTTGTCCCAAGTGAACTCTGAGGGGAATGACCAGCCAGTGGCCTTCATCAGCCGGCGCCTGCTGCCCCGGGAGCAGAGATGGAGCACCATTGAACGGGAGGCCTTTGCCGTGGTGTGGGCCCTCAAGAAACTCCGGCCCTACCTCTTCGGCACCCACTTTCGGGTCCAAACCGACCACCGACCCTTGCGGTGGTTAATGCAGATGAGAGGCGAGAACCCGAAGTTGTTGCGATGGTCCATCTCTCTGCAGGGGATGGACTTCACTGTAGACCATCGGCCCGGCAACGACCACGCCAACGCCGACGGCCTGTCCCGCTTCTTCCGCCTCGGCGAAGAGAACACCCAAGACGATGGGTGACTCTCCCTGCCTTCAGCTGGAGGGGACACCTGTTGGACCCGGCCTCGTGGCGTGGTCCCGAACCCTCCTACCAGACTACCCGGGGGCTACCCGAACCCTTCGGGGTCCCCCTGGATGGTACCCTGCTACCCTCCAGCCGTCGCGACGCGACCCGCCCCCGGCCTCGGTCCCCGCGAAGCCCTGACCTCAAGGTGCCAAGACCTGACCGGAGGGGGTCGAGTGGCCACTCCACAGATTCCGGAGGAGGAGAGTTTCGATGGGGCCTCCAGCCGTCCCCCGATGCCTGGTTGCGATCGCCCTCCGGCCTCCCTGGGCGCTGGCTCCACCCCCCGCTGGGTGTCTGGACGCTCTTCTCCCGGCCCCTCCAACCTCCCCAGGCGCGAGGGTCCGGACATCAAAGGGCTCCAGACCTATATCTGGGGTAGCCCAAAACCAGGACGTCAGTTGTATCCTGGAGTCGAGAGCCCTGCTGATCGGATCGCGGCCGACCCTACGGAGAGAGACTCATTGCCTGGAACTTGGAACTCGAGCCCTGCTGACTGTGTCGCGGCTCCCCCTTGCTGAGAAGAAGACCCTCACGGAACCATCGGAGCCCTGCTGACCTTGTCGCGGCTCGACCTCGCAGAAGTAACCATCGGAGCCCTGCTGACCTCGTCGCGGCTCGACCTCGCAGAAGTAACCATCGGAGCCCTGCTGACCTCGTCGCGACTCGACCTCGAAGAAGTAACCATCGGAGCCCTGCTGACCTCGTCGCGGCTCGACCTCGCAGAAATAACCATCCGAGCCTGCGGACGACGTCCCGGCTCCCGGAACCCCCCCGGCTCGAGGATTGAGAGCTGAGCGCAGGGTGTTCCCGTACCAGGCTGGTACTGAGACTGTCCCGCTACCCCATCCCTGAACAACCCCGAGACTCTTTGGGATCCCTTGATCCGCCTGTAAAGACTGCCACAGAAACCTGCCTTTTTCTGCCGATAAAGACTTGTGAGAACTGATACCCTTGTTGTGTCCCTTTGTGGTGGTGGGGGTGCTTGGCTGGTACGATCATAGGGGAAGGACCTCGCCCAGGAGGCTTCTCAGCGGCGCTCGGCTACTTTCCTACGCAACGGTGGCTCTCGGGGTGGTCCCTCCGACACCCTCTGGCTCCCCGGAGAGTGCCCTTCTAACAGGTTGTGTGTGTGGTTGTGTGTGTGGTTGTGTGTGTGGTTGTGTGTGAGTGGTTGTGTGTGAGTGGTTGTGTGTGTGTGGTTGTGTGTGTGTGTTTGTGGTTGTGTGTGTGTGTGTGTGGTTGTGTGTCAGGTTGTGTGTGTGTGTGTGGGTGTGTGTGTGTGGTTGTGTGCGTGTGGTTGTGTATTTGGTTGTGTATGTGGTTGTGTGTGGTGTGTGTGTGTGATTGTGTATATGTGGCTGTGTGTATGTGTAGTTGTGTGTGTGGTTGTGTATGTGGTTGTGTGTGTGCAGTTGTGTGTGGTTGTGGTTGTGTGTATGTTTGTGGTTGTGTGTGTGGGTGCGTGTGGGTGCTTATGGGTGTGGTTGTGTGTGGTTGTGTGTGGTTGTGTGTGTGTGATTGTGTGTGTGTGGTTGTGTGTGCAGTTGGGTGTGGTTGTGTGTGTGCAGTTGTGTGTATGGTTGTGTGTGTGGTTGTGTGTGGTTGGGGTTGTGTGGGTGTGGTTGTGTGGGTGTGGTTGTGTGGGTGTGGTTGTGTATGTGGTTGTATGTGTGGTTCTGGGTGTGTGTGTTGTGTGTGTGTTTGTGTTTGTGCAGTTGTGTGTGGTTGTGTGTGTGGTTGTGTGTCTGGTTGTGCGTGTGCTTGTGTGTATGGTTGTGTGTGGTTGTGTGTGTGGTTGTGTGTGTGGTTGTGTGTGTGGTTGTGTGTGTGTGGTTGTGTTGGTGTGGTTGTGTGTGTGGTTGTGTGTGTGTGATTGGTTGTGGTTGTCTGGTTATGTGTGGTTGTGTGTGTATGTGGTTGTGGGTGTGGTTGTGTTTTACGTTGTGTGTGTGGTTGTGTGTGTGGTTGTGTGTGTGTGGTTGTATGTGTGGTTGTGTGTGTGGTTGTGTGTGTGTGATTGTGTGTGTGATTGTGTGTGTGGTTGTGTGTGTGGTTGTGTGTGTGTGTGTGGTTGTGTGTATGGTTTTGGGTGGTTGTGTGTGTGTGTGGTTGTTTGTGTGTGTGGTTGTGTGTGTGGTTGTGGTTGTGTGTGGGTGCAGTTGTGGGTACGGGTGTGGTTGTGGGTGTGGGTGTGTAGTTGTGTGTATGTTGTGTGTGTGGTTGTGTGTGTGTAGTTGTGTGTGTGGTTGTATGTGTGTGTGGTTGTATGTGTGGTTGTATGTTTGGTTGTGTGTGGTTTAATGTGTGGTTGTGTGTGTGGTTGTGTGTGAGTGGTTGTGTGTGGTTGTGTGTGGTTGTGTGTGTGGTTGTGTGTCTGGTTGTGTGTGTGCTTGTGTGTATGGTTGTGTGTGGTTGTGTGTGTGGTTGTGTGTGTGGTTGTGTGTGTGGTTGTGTGTGTGTGGTTGTGTTGGTGTGGTTGTGTGTGTGGTTGTGTGTGTGTGATTGGTTGTGGTTGTGTGGTTATATGTGGTTGTGTGTGTATGTGGTTGTGGGTGTGGTTGTGTTTTACGTTGTGTGTGTGGTTGTGTGTGGTTGTGTGTGTGTGGTTGTATGTGTGGTTGTGTGTGTGGTTGTGTGTGTGATTGTGTTTGTGGTTGTGTGAGTGGTTGTGTGTGTGTGTGTGTGCGGTTGTGTGTATGGTTTTGGGTGGTTGTGTGTGTGTGTGGTTGCGTGTGTGGTTGTTTGTGTGTGTGGTTGTGTGTGTGGTTGTGGTTGTGTGTGGGTGCAGTTGTGGGTACGGGTGTGGTTGTGGGTGTGGGTGTGTAGTTGTGTGTATGTTGTGTGTGTGTGGTTGTGTGTGTGTAGTTGTGTGTGTGGTTGTATGTGTGTGTGTGGTTGTGTGTGTGGTTGTGTGTGTGTTTGGTTGTGTATGTGTGGTTGTATGTGTGGTTGTATGTTTGGTTGTGTGTGGTTTAATGTGTGGTTGTGTGTGTGGTTGTGTGTGAGTGGTTGTGTGTGGTTGTGTGTGGTTGTGTGTGTGTGTGGTTGTGTGTGTGGTTGGGTGTGGTTGTGTGTTAGGTTGTGTGTGTGTGGTTGTGTGTGTGGTTGTGGTTGTATGTGTGGTTCTGTGTGTGGTTGTGTGTGTGTGGTTGTATGTGTGGTTGTGTGTGTGGTTGTGTGTGTGTGTCAGGTTGTGTGTGTGTGTGTGGGTGTGTGTGTGTGTGTGGTTGTGTGCGTGTGGTTGTGTATGTGGTTGTGTGTGGTGTGTGTGGTGTGTGTGTGTGATTGTATATATGTGGCTGTGTGTGTGTGTAGTTGTGTGTGTGGTTGTGTATGTGGTTGTGTGTGTGCAGTTGTGTGTGGTTGTGGTTGTGTGTATGGTTGTGGTTGTGTGTGTGGTTGCGTGTGGGTACTTATGGGTGTGGTTGTGTGTGGTTGTGTGTGTGTGGTTGTGTGTGTGTGGTTGTGTGTGCAGTTGGGTGTGGTTGTGTGTGTGCAGTTGTGTGTATGGTTGTGTGTGTGGTTGTGTGTGGTTGGGGTGGTGTGGTTGTGTGGGTGTGGTTGTGTATGTGGTTGTATGTGTGGTTCTGGGTGTGTGTGTTGTGTGTGTGTTTGTGTTTGTGCAGTTGTGTGTGGTTGTGTGTGTGGTTGTGTGTCTGGTTGTGTGTGTGCTTGTGTGTATGGTTGTGTGTGGTTGTGTGTGTGGTTGTGTGTCTGGTTGTGTGTGTGGTTATGTGTGTGTGGTTGTGTTGGTGTGGTTGTGTGTGTGGTTGTGTGTGTGTGATTGGTTGTGGTTGTGTGGTTATGTGTGGTTGTGTGTGTATGTGGTTGTGGGTGTGGTTGTGTTTTACGTTGTGTGTGTGGTTGTGTGTGTGGTTGTGTGTGTGGTTGTATGTGTGGTTGTGTGTGTGGTTGTGTGTGTGTGATTGTGTGTGTGGTTGTGTGTGTGGTTGTGTGTGTGTGTGTGGTTGTGTGTATGGTTTTGGGTGGTTGTGTGTGTGTGTGGTTGTGTGTGTGGTTGTTTGTGTGCGTGGTTGTGTGTGTGGTTGTGGTTGTGTGTGGGTGCAGTTGTGGGTACGGGTGTGGTTGTGGGTGTGGGTGTGTAGTTGTGTGTATGTTGTGTGTGTGGTTGTGTGTGTGTAGTTGTGTGTGTGGTTGTATGTGTGTATGGTTGTGTGTGTGGTTGTGTGTGTGTGTGGTTGTGTATGTGTGGTTGTATGTGTGGTTGTATGTTTGGTTGTGTGTGGTTTAATGTGTGGTTGTGTGTGTGGTTGTGTGTGAGTGGTTGTGTGTGGTTGTGTGTGGTTGTGTGTGTGGTTGTGTGTCTGGTTGTGTGTGTGCTTGTGTGTATGGTTGTGTGTGGTTGTGTGTGTGGTTGTGTGTGTGGTTGTGTGTGTGGTTGTGTGTGTGTGGTTGTGTTGGTGTGGTTGTGTGTGTGGTTGTGTGTGTGTGATTGGTTGTGGTTGTGTGGTTATGTGTGGTTGTGTGTGTATGTGGTTGTGGGTGTGGTTGTGTTTTACGTTGTGTGTGTGGTTGTGTGTGTGGTTGTGTGTGTGTGGTTGTATGTGTGGTTGTGTGTGTGGTTGTGTGTGTGATTGTGTGTGTGGTTGTGTGTGTGGTTGTGTGTGTGGTTGTGTGTGTGTGTGTGGTTGTGTGTATGGTTTTGGGTGGTTGTGTGTGTGTGTGGTTGTGTGTGTGGTTGTTTGTGTGTATGGTTGTGTGTGTGGTTGTGGTTGTGTGTGGGTGCAGTTGTGGGTACGGGTGTGGGTGTGGGTGTGTAGTTGTGTGTATGTTGTGTGTGTGGTTGTGTGTGTGTAGTTGTGTGTGTGGTTGTATGTGTGTGTGGTTGTGTGTGTGGTTGTGTGTGTGTGTGGTTGTGTATGTGTGGTTGTATGTGTGGTTGTATGTTTGGTTGTGTGTGGTTTAATGTGTGGTTGTGTGTGTGGTTGTGTGTGAGTGGTTGGGTGTGGTTGTGTGTGGTTGTGTGTGTGTGTGGGTGTGGTTGTGTGTTAGGTTGTGTGTGTGTGGTTGTGTGTGTGGTTGTGGTTGTATGTGTGGTTCTGTGTGTGGTTGTGTGTGTGTGGTTGTATGTGTGGTTGTGTGTGTGGTTGTGTGTGTGTGTCAGGTTGTGTGTGTGTGGGTGTGTGTGTGTGTGTGGTTGTGTGCATGTGGTTGGTTATTGGTTGTGTATGTGGTTGTGTGTGGTGTGTGTGTGTGATTGTGTATATGTGGCTGTGTGTGTGTGTAGTTGTGTGTGTGGTTGTGTATGTGGTTGTGTGTGTGCAGTTGTGTGTGGTTGTGGTTGTGTGTATGGTTGTGGTTGTGTGTGTGGTTGCGTGTGGGTGCTTATGGGTGTGGTTGTGTGTGGTTGTGTGTGTGTGGTTGTGTGTGCAGTTGGGTGTGGTTGTGTGTGTGCAGTTGTGTGTATGGTTGTGTGTGTGGTTGTGTGTGGTTGGGGTTGTGTGGGTGTGGTTGTGTGGGTGTGGTTGTGTATGTGGTTGTATGTGTGGTTCTGGGTGTGTGTGTTGTGTGTGTGTTTGTGTTTGTGCAGTTGTGTGTGGTTGTGTGTCTGGTTGTGTGTGTGCTTGTGTGTATGGTTGTGTGTGGTTGTGTGTGTGGTTGTGTGTGTGGTTGTGTGTGTGGTTGTGTTGGTGTGGTTGTGTGTGTGGTTGTGTGTGTGATTGGTTGTGGTTGTGTGGTTATGTGTGGTTGTGTGTGTATGTGGTTGTGGGTGTGGTTGGGTGTGGTTGTGTTTTACGTTGTGTGTGTGGTTGTGTGTGTGGTTGTGTGTGTGTCAGGTTGTGTGTGTGTGTGTGGGTGTGTGTGTGTGGTTGTGTGCGTGTGGTTGTGTATTTGGTTGTGTATGTGGTTGTGTGTGGTGTGTGTGTGTAATTGTGTATATGTGGCTGTGTGTGTGTGTAGTTGTGTGTGTGGTTGTGTATGTGGTTGTGTGTGTGCAGTTGTGTGTGGTTGTGGTTGTGTGTATGTTTGTGGTTGTGTGTGTGGTTGCGTGTGGGTGCTTATGGGTGTGGTTGTGTGTGGTTGTGTGTGTGTGGTTGTGTGTGTGTGGTTGTGTGTGTGTGGTTGTGTGTGTGTGGTTGTGTGTGCAGTTGGGTGTGGTTGTATGTGTGCAGTTGTGTGTATGGTTGTGTGTGTGGTTGTGTGTGGTTGGGGTTGTGTGGGTGTGGTTGTGTGGGTGTGGTTGTGTATGTGGTTGTATGTGTGGTTCTGGGTGTGTGTGTTGTGTGTGTGTTTGTGTTTGTGCAGTTGTGTGTGGTTGTGTGTGTGGTTGTGTGTGTGGTTGTGTGTCTGGTTGTGTGTGTGCTTGTGTGTATGGTTGTGTGTGGTTGTGTGTGTGGTTGTGTGTGTGGTTGTGTGTGTGTGGTTGTGTTGGTGTGGTTGTGTTGGTGTGGTTGTGTGTGTGGTTGTGTGTGTGTGATTGGTTGTGGTTGTGTGGTTATGTGTGGTTGTGTGTGTATGTGGTTGTGGGTGTGGTTGTGTTTTACGTTGTGTGTGTGGTTGTGTGTGTGGTTGTGTGTGTGTGGTTGTATGTGTGGTTTTGTGTGTGGTTGTGTGTGTGTGATTGTGTGTGTGGTTGTGTGTGTGGTTGTGTGTGTGTGTGTGTGGTTGTGTGTATGGTTTTGGGTGGTTGTGTGTGTGTGTGGTTGTGTGTGTGGTTGTTTGTGTGTGTGGTTGTGTGTGTGGTTGTGGTTGTGTGTGGGTGCAGTTGTGGGTACGGGTGTGGTTGTGGGTGTGGGTGTGTAGTTGTGTGTATGTTGTGTGTGTGGTTGTGTGTGGTTTAATGTGTGGTTGTGTGTGTGGTTGTGTGTGAGTGGTTGGGTGTGGTTGTGTGTGGTTGTGTGTGTGTGTGGGTGTGGTTGTGTGTTAGGTTGTGTGTGTGTGGTTGTGTGTGTGGTTGTGGTTGTATGTGTGGTTCTGTGTGTGGTTGTGTGTGTGTGGTTGTATGTGTGGTTGTGTGTGTGGTTGTGTGTGTGTGTCAGGTTGTGTGTGTGTGGGTGTGTGTGTGTGTGTGGTTGTGTGCATGTGGTTGGTTATTGGTTGTGTATGTGGTTGTGTGTGGTGTGTGTGTGTGATTGTGTATATGTGGCTGTGTGTGTGTGTAGTTGTGTGTGTGGTTGTGTATGTGGTTGTGTGTGTGCAGTTGTGTGTGGTTGTGGTTGTGTGTATGGTTGTGGTTGTGTGTGTGGTTGCGTGTGGGTGCTTATGGGTGTGGTTGTGTGTGGTTGTGTGTGTGTGGTTGTGTGTGCAGTTGGGTGTGGTTGTGTGTGTGCAGTTGTATGTATGGTTGTGTGTGTGGTTGTGTGTGGTTGGGGTTGTGTGGGTGTGGTTGTGTGGGTGTGGTTGTGTATGTGGTTGTATGTGTGGTTCTGGGTGTGTGTGTTGTGTGTGTGTTTGTGTTTGTGCAGTTGTGTGTGGTTGTGTGTCTGGTTGTGTGTGTGCTTGTGTGTATGGTTGTGTGTGGTTGTGTGTGTGGTTGTGTGTGTGGTTGTGTGTGTGGTTGTGTTGGTGTGGTTGTGTGTGTGGTTGTGTGTGTGATTGGTTGTGGTTGTGTGGTTATGTGTGGTTGTGTGTGTATGTGGTTGTGGGTGTGGTTGGGTGTGGTTGTGTTTTACGTTGTGTGTGTGGTTGTGTGTGTGGTTGTGTGTGTGTCAGGTTGTGTGTGTGTGTGTGGGTGTGTGTGTGTGGTTGTGTGCGTGTGGTTGTGTATTTGGTTGTGTATGTGGTTGTGTGTGGTGTGTGTGTGTAATTGTGTATATGTGGCTGTGTGTGTGTGTAGTTGTGTGTGTGGTTGTGTATGTGGTTGTGTGTGTGCAGTTGTGTGTGGTTGTGGTTGTGTGTATGTTTGTGGTTGTGTGTGTGGTTGCGTGTGGGTGCTTATGGGTGTGGTTGTGTGTGGTTGTGTGTGTGTGGTTGTGTGTGTGTGGTTGTGTGTGTGTGGTTGTGTGTGTGTGGTTGTGTGTGCAGTTGGGTGTGGTTGTATGTGTGCAGTTGTGTGTATGGTTGTGTGTGTGGTTGTGTGTGGTTGGGGTTGTGTGGGTGTGGTTGTGTGGGTGTGGTTGTGTATGTGGTTGTATGTGTGGTTCTGGGTGTGTGTGTTGTGTGTGTGTTTGTGTTTGTGCAGTTGTGTGTGGTTGTGTGTGTGGTTGTGTGTGTGGTTGTGTGTCTGGTTGTGTGTGTGCTTGTGTGTATGGTTGTGTGTGGTTGTGTGTGTGGTTGTGTGTGTGGTTGTGTGTGTGTGGTTGTGTTGGTGTGGTTGTGTTGGTGTGGTTGTGTGTGTGGTTGTGTGTGTGTGATTGGTTGTGGTTGTGTGGTTATGTGTGGTTGTGTGTGTATGTGGTTGTGGGTGTGGTTGTGTTTTACGTTGTGTGTGTGGTTGTGTGTGTGGTTGTGTGTGTGTGGTTGTATGTGTGGTTTTGTGTGTGGTTGTGTGTGTGTGATTGTGTGTGTGGTTGTGTGTGTGGTTGTGTGTGTGTGTGTGTGGTTGTGTGTATGGTTTTGGGTGGTTGTGTGTGTGTGTGGTTGTGTGTGTGGTTGTTTGTGTGTGTGGTTGTGTGTGTGGTTGTGGTTGTGTGTGGGTGCAGTTGTGGGTACGGGTGTGGTTGTGGGTGTGGGTGTGTAGTTGTGTGTATGTTGTGTGTGTGGTTGTGTGTGTGGTTGTATGTGTGTGTGGTTGTGTGTGTGGTTGTGTGTGTGGTTGTGTATGTGTGGTTGTATGTGTGGTTGTATGTGTAGTTGTATGTTTGGTTGTGTGTGGTTTAATGTGTGGTTGTGTGTGTGGTTGTGTGTGAGTGGTTGGGTGTGGTTGTGTGTGGTTGTGTGTGTGTGTGGTTGTGTGTGTGGTTGGGTGTGGTTGTGTGTTAGATTGTGTGTGTGTGGTTGTGTGTGTGGTTGTGGTTGTATGTGTGGTTCTGTGTGTGGTTGTGTGTGTGTGGTTGTATGTGTGGTTGTGTGTGTGGTTGTGTGTGTGTGTCAGGTTGTGTGTGTGTGTGGGTGTGTGTGTGTGTGGTTGTGTGCGTGTGGTTGTGTGCGTGTGGTTGTGTATTTGGTTGTGTGTGGTGTGTGTGTGTGATTGTGTATATGTGGCTGTGTGTGTGTAGTTGTGTGTGTGGTTGTGTATGTGGTTGTGTGTGTGCAGTTGTGTGTGGTTGTGGTTGTGTGTATGGTTGTGGTTGTGTGTGGTTGCGTGTGGGTGCTTATGGGTGTGGTGGTGTGTGGTTGTGTGTGTGTGGTTATGTGTGTGTGGTTGTAGGAAGGTGGATATCTGACTATGGTTACCCCCAAATTTTTGCCTAGTGTCTAGCTGGTTTTTCGACTTAGTTGGCCTGAGATCCTGCTATTCAGGATCTCAGCCTGGCTGTTCTCTCTTTAAAATGGACTCCATGTACCCTAGGTACATACCCAATTGGTTGGATCACCCTGTCAGCCCCTGTACCAGTGTGCACTAGGTACCCAGGGCATTGGTGTAGCCAAGGCCTGCCAGGGGCTGAAGCATGTATTATGCCACCCCAGGCTTGGCCTAACAATTTGACACAACTGGCTGATCACTCAGCTGGGGTAAGTTGGTGTAATCACCTCTTACTAAGGTGTAGTATACCTATACCTAACCTTAAATGGGACACCTGGTAACCTATAAGTCACTCCTATGGCAGGCCTTAACAATCCTGAAGGCAGAGTGCTTGGTTCCATGTGAGATGGTGCTCTGGCATGAGCTGAGCCTGTCTGCAGTGGTCGGAACAACTTCCTTCTACTGTTTCCAGATATCGTCATACCATATACTCTTAAGTGCATTATGAACCTCGCGGTTAAATGCTATCTCTGGTTTGGCTTTATCAAAACATGTCGAGTAAGGTGTCATACGAATTGGAATATTAACCCCTCGCCAATTCTGGCGACGGGGTTAGCATTCCACCCTTCTAGAGGGACACGACATGTACAGTGCCTGAAACCCGGGTAAAATCAGACATAGCCTCAGCTCCACAAAATGGATGCTGCCACCACAGACACAAGTCTGCCCTCCTGCTGCTGGGAGTCCTTCCAGCTTGGGAGGTGTGGACAAAGGGTTTCCTGCCAGGGGAGGTGCGTGCACCACCCCAGACAGGATTTTGTGTATTGGTCAGGTAGGGCTTGAAAGAAACCAGACATGCCTGTGGCTCACAAGGAGCCTCGGTGCATATGCCAGTTCAAACCGGTCCTGGGGCACACCAGTCCCGGGCCTGGGGCGAGCTGGACAAAGGATTGGGGGTGTAACCACCCCCCTTCCTGGTCCCACCCATAGGGAGGGACCTAGCAGGTAGTCCGGCCCCTAGAATCCGTTTAAAGGTAGGAGCTGTGTCCTAAGACTTCAGACATCCTGGAATCAACTTGAAACTAAGAAGAAGACGGGAACTTCGACATTCTGCTGCACAGAAGACTGAAGAAAATCTCCCCTGTGGTCAGGGAGTGACCACCTTGCTAACGCAAGCACCATCCAGCGCATCAACGTCTGCTTTGCCGCCGCCTCCCGCCGGAGCCCGAGCCCAGAGACTGACAAGACCTGGACCTCCAGACCTCTCACCGCCCGATCCACAGTCCCTGAGAAGAAGAGACCCGTGGAGGCACCGAGACACGTGGAGCCAGCCATCTTGGAACGACTACGACAAGCTGACAAGTGCAACAACCGAGGCTCCCTCCAAGTTGTGCTTTGGGATCTGAGAAGCCCAACCCCCGAGCAGCATCTGCACCAAAGGTGAGCCCTCCAGCATCTCCACGATCTGCGTGGAGCCCTTCTGCATTTTGCCACTCGACGCGCCTAACCGGTTGCTGGCCCGCTGGCTAGTGGCCATCTTGGCGACGAACTCTACGAAATACACTGCTGGTCTGGTTGCTCCAGACTGGCCCTTGCTCCCCTCCAAAGGAGCAATCCCTCTGACCTTGCTGGTCAGAACCAACAGCTGATTTCCGAATCCTCCTACAATTGCTTTTGCCAAGGCTCGTTTGCTTCGATCAAGTCGCCGACACCGCCGACAGCGAGAACCTGCGTGGGACAGCTCGTGAGCCGACTCCTGGATGTCGTCGACCTTCAGGGACCACGTGGCTGCGGAGACAAGCTACCCCTCATCACCTGTTTGCACCCGACATCGCCTGGTACCCACCTGGTGCCACGCTGGTCACTGGCTAGTGACTGTGAACACTGTCCCCTCTGCTTACAGGTCTTCAACATCTCCGATCCACTCTTGGATCCACTGCATCTCTCCCGGACCGACCGCCTGCAGCATCTTTGTCTTCAAGCTCCACGGAACAGATAGAAGCAACCCGACGCACTTCGAGGCCTATGCACCCGCTTCCTGTGGGTGAGGTAAAGCTGGCACACCTGTGCCCAAGTTTAGTATTACATCTCTAGTGCCTGTGTTCCAAATCTTGAGTTCCTAGTCCATCCGGAAGATCCTCTTTGCAGTAACTTTGTACTTTTTACGCACCCATTGAAACCCATGGGAGCACGCGTGTGACTATTTGCTCTGCACACGCCACCCGTGGACCTCCTGGTCACTAACTGACGTTAGCTCCTTGTAGGCCCAGCGATTCTAGAGGCCCTAGGCCTTTTCCCTTTTCTGTTCGTGGTACTTATACCACTATTTTAGTATATGGTTTGAGTGGCCACCAGGGCCTATCCATATAACGTGCAACTTCTGTGTATTCTGTGATAATCTTGTTTGACGATTTGTGCTCCTGTGCTCATAAAGAGACTAGGGGTTACTTTGAGAAATAAATACATATATATTTTGAATATATATCTGTGTGGTGTCCTTTCATTGGTATAAAAGGGGGTTACATTTGGTAAAACAGCTGGCTTAACACGCTTCACGAGTTTAGCCTCAAAGACTGCTTAGCCTACGCTACCACTAGGGCAGTTAGTCCGAAAAGGTTGACTTACAACCACACCATAAGGGTTGCTTGGCATGGTACAAGGTGATCACTTTAACTAGTGAGCATCATATACCAAGCCAACTTCTCACAGTGGTTGTGTGTGCAGTTGGGTGTGGTTGTGTGTGTGCAGTTGTGTGTATGGTTATGTGTGTGGTTGTGTGTGGTTGGGGTTGTGTGGGTGTGGTTGTGTGGGTGTGGTTGTGTATGTGGTTGTATGTGTGGTTCTGGGTGTGTGTGTTGTGTGTGTATTTGTGTTTGTGCAGTTGTGTGTGGTTGTGTGTGTGGTTGTGTGTCTGGTTGTGTGTGTGCTTGTGTGTATGGTTGTGTGTGGTTGTGTGTGTGGTTGTGTGTGTGGTTGTGTGTGTGTGGTTGTGTTGGTGTGGTTGTGTTGGTGTGGTTGTGTGTGTGATTGGTTGTGGTTGTGTGGTTATGTGTGGTTGTGTGTGTATGTGGTTGTGGGTGTGGTTGGGTGTGGTTGTGTTTTACGTTGTGTGTGTGGTTGTGTGTGTGTCAGGTTGTGTGTGTGTGTGTGGGTGTGTGTGTGTGGTTGTGTGCGTGTGGTTGTGTATTTGGTTGTGTATGTGGTTGTGTGTGGTGTGTGTGTGTAATTGTGTATATGTGGCTGTGTGTGTGTGTGGTTGTGTATGTGGTTGTGTGTGTGCAGTTGTGTGTGGTTGTGGTTGTGTGTATAATAGTGGTTGTGTGTGTGGTTGCGTGTGGGTGCTTATGGGTGTGGTTGTGTGTGGTTGTGTGTGGTGTTGTGTGTGTGGTTGTGTGTGTGTGGTTGTGTGTGCAGTTGGGTGTGGTTGTGTGTGTGCAGTTGTGTGTATGATTGTGTGTGTGGTTGTGTGTGGTTGGGGTTGTGTGGGTGTGGTTGTGTGGGTGTGGTTGTATATGTGGTTGTATGTGTGGTTCTGGGTGTGTGTGTTGTGTGTGTGTTTGTGTTTGTGCAGTTGTGTGTGGTTGTGTGTGCGGTTGTGTGTCTGGTTGTGTGTGTGCTTGTGTGTATGGTTGTGTGTGGTTGTGTGTGTGGTTGTGTGTGTGTGGTTGTGTTGGTGTGGTTGTGTGTGTGGTTGTGTGTGTGTGATTGGTTGTGGTTGTGTGGTTATGTGTGGTTGTGTGTGTATGTGGTTGTGGGTGTGGTTGGGTGTGGTTGTGTTTTACGTTGTGTGTGTGGTTGTGTGTGTGGTTGTGTGTGTGTGCTTGTATGTGTGGTTGTGTGTGTGGTTGTGTGTGTGTGATTGTGTGTGGTTGTGTGTGTGGTTGTGTGTGTGTGTGTGGTTGTGTGTATGGTTTTGGGTGGTTGTGTGTGTGTGTGGTTGTGTGTGTGGTTGTTTGTGTGTGTGGTTGTGTGTGTGGTTGTGGTTGTGTGTGGGTGCAGTTGTGGGTACGGGTGTGGTTGTGGGTGTGGGTGTGTAGTTGTGTGTATGTTGTGTGTGTGGTTGTGTGTGTGGTTGTGTGTGTGTGTGGTTGTGTATGTGTGGTTGTATGTGTGGTTGTATGTTTGGTTGTGTGTGGTTTAATGTGTGGTTGTGTGTGTGGTTGTGTGTGAGTGGTTGGGTGTGGTTGTGTGTGGTTGTATGTGTGTGTGGTTGTGTGTGTGGTTGGGTGTGGTTGTGTGTTAGGTTGTGTGTGTGTGGTTGTGTGTGTGGTTGTGGTTGTATGTGTGGTTCTGTGTGTGGTTGTGTGTGTGTGGTTGTATGTGTGGTTGTGTGTGTGGTTGTGTGTGTGTGTCAGGTTGTGTGTGTGTGGGTGTGTGTGTGTGTGTGTGGTTGTGTGCATGTGGTTGTGTATTTGGTTGTGTATGTGGTTGTGTGTGGTGTGTGTGTGTGATTGTGTATATGTGGCTGTGTGTGTGTGTAGTTGTGTGTGTGGTTGTGTATGTGGTTGTGTGTGTGCAGTTGTGTGTGGTTGTGGTTGTGTGTATGGTTGTGGTTGTGTGTGTGGTTGCGTGTGGGTGCTTATGGGTGTGGTTGTGTGTGGTTGTGTGTGTGTGGTTGTGTGTGCAGTTGGGTGTGGTTGTGTGTGTGCAGTTGTGTGTATGGTTGTGTGTGTGGTTGTGTGTGGTTGGGGTTGTGTGGGTGTGGTTGTGTGGGTGTGGTTGTGTATGTGGTTGTATGTGTGGTTCTGGGTGTGTGTGTTGTGTTTGTGTTTGTGCAGTTGTGTGTGGTTGTGTGTCTGGTTGTGTGTGTGCTTGTGTGTATGGTTGTGTGTGGTTGTGTGTGTGGTTGTGTGTGTGGTTGTGTGTGTGGTTGTGTTGGTGTGGTTGTGTGTGTGGTTGTGTGTGTGATTGGTTGTGGTTGTGTGGTTATGTGTGGTTGTGTGTGTATGTGGTTGTGGGTGTGGTTGGGTGTGGTTGTGTTTTACGTTGTGTGTGTGGTTGTGTGTGTGGTTGTGTGTGTGTCAGGTTGTGTGTGTGTGTGTGGGTGTGTGTGTGTGGTTGTGTGCGTGTGGTTGTGTATTTGGTTGTGTATGTGGTTGTGTGTGGTGTGTGTGTGTAATTGTGTATATGTGGCTGTGTGTGTGTGTAGTTGTGTATTTGGTTGTGTATGTGGTTGTGTGTGGTGTGTGTGTGTAATTGTGTATATGTGGCTGTGTGTGTGTGTAGTTGTGTGTGTGGTTGTGTATGTGGTTGTGTGTGTGCAGTTGTGTGTGGTTGTGGTTGTGTGTATAATAGTGGTTGTGTGTGTGGTTGCGTGTGGGTGCTTATGGGTGTGGTTGTGTGTGGTTGTGTGTGGTGTTGTGTGTGTGGTTATGTGTGTGTGGTTGTGTGTGCAGTTGGGTGTGGTTGTGTGTGTGCAGTTGTGTGTATGATTGTGTGTGTGGTTGTGTGTGGTTGGGGTTGTGTGGGTGTGGTTGTGTGGGTGTGGTTGTATATGTGGTTGTATGTGTGGTTCTGGGTGTGTGTGTTGTGTGTGTGTTTGTGTTTGTGCAGTTGTGTGTGGTTGTGTGTGCGGTTGTGTGTCTGGTTGTGTGTGTGCTTGTGTGTATGGTTGTGTGTGGTTGTGTGTGTGGTTGTGTGTGTGTGGTTGTGTTGGTGTGGTTGTGTGTGTGGTTGTGTGTGTGGTTGTGTGTGTGTGATTGGTTGTGGTTGTGTGGTTATGTGTGGTTGTGTGTGTATGTGGTTGTGGGTGTGGTTGGGTGTGGTTGTGTTTTACGTTGTGTGTGTGGTTGTGTGTGTGGTTGTGTGTGTGTGCTTGTATGTGTGGTTGTGTGTGTGGTTGTGTGTGTGTGATTGTGTGTGGTTGTGTGTGTGGTTGTGTGTGTGTGTGTGGTTGTGTGTATGGTTTTGGGTGGTTGTGTGTGTGTGTGGTTGTGTGTGTGGTTGTTTGTGTGTGTGGTTGTGTGTGTGGTTGTGGTTGTGTGTGGGTGCAGTTGTGGGTACGGGTGTGGTTGTGGGTGTGGGTGTGTAGTTGTGTCTATGTTGTGTGTGTATGGTTGTGTGTGTGTAGTTGTGTGTGTGGTTGTATGTGTGTGTGGTTGTGTGTGTGGTTGTGTGTGTGTGGTTGTGTATGTGTGGTTGTATGTGTGGTTGTATGTTTGGTTGTGTGTGGTTTAATGTGTGGTTGTGTGTGTGGTTGTGTATGAGTGGTTGTGTGTGGTTGTGTGGGGTTGTGTGTGTGTGTGGTTGTGTGTGTGGTTGGGTGTGGTTGTGTGTTAGGTTATGTGTGTGTCGTTGTGTGTGTGGTTGTAATTGTATGTGTGGTTGTGTGTGTGGTTGTGTGTGTGTGGTTGTATGTGTGGTTGTGTATGTGTGTGGTTGTGTGTGTGGTTGTGGTTGTCTGTGTGTGGTTGTGTGTGTGGTTGTGGGGTTTGGTTTTGGGTGGTTGTGTGTGTGTGTGTGGTTGTGTGTGTGGTTGTTTTTGTGTGTGTGGTTGTGTGTGTGGTTGTGGTTGTCTGTGTGTGGTTGTGTGTGTGGTTGTTTATGTGTGTGGTTGTGTGTGTGTGTAGTTGTGTGTGTGATTGTGTGTCAGATTGTGTGTGTGTGGTTGTGTGTTGGGTTGTGTGTGTGTGGTTGTGTGTGTGGTTGTGTATTTAGTTGTGTATGTGGTTGTGTGTGGTGTGTGTGATTGTGTATGTGTGGTTGTGTGTGTGTGCAGTTGTGTGTGGTTGTGTGTGTGCACAGTTGTGTGTATGGTTGTGGTTGTGTGTGTGGTTGTGTGTGTGTGGTTGTGGGTATGGTTGTGTGTGGTTGTGTGTGTGTGTGTTTGTGTGTGGGTGTGGTTGTGTGTGTGCAGTTGTGTGTACGGTTGTGTGTGTGGTTGTGTGTGGTTGTGTGTGGTTGGGGTTGTGTGTGTGTGTGTGGTTATGTGCGTATGGTTGTGTATGTGGTTGTGTGTGTGGTTCTGGTTATGTGTGTTGTGTCTGTGTTTGTGTGTGCATGGTTGTGTGTGGTTGTATATATGGTTGTGTGTATGGTTGTGGGTGTGTTTGTGTGTGTGGTTGTGTTGGTGTGGTTGTGTGTGTGGTTGTGTGTGTGATTGTGTGGTTGTGTGTGTGTGTGTGGTTGTGTGGGTGTTGTTGTGTGTGTGGTTGTGTGTGTGAGTGCGATTGTGGGTGTATGGGTGGATGTGTGGTTGGGTGTGTGGATGGATGTGTGGTTGTTTGTGTGTGGTTGTGTGTGGTTGTGTGTGCTGTTGTGTGTGTGTGGTTGTGTGTGTGGATGTGTGTGTGGATGTGTGTGTGTGGTCATGTGTGTGGTTGTGTGTTTGGTTGTGTGTGTGGTTGTGTGGATGTGTGGTTGTGTGTGTGTGGTTGTGTGTGTGGATGTGTGTGTGTGGATGTGTGTGTGGTTGTGTGTTTGGTTGTATGTGTGGTTGTGTGTGTGATTGTGTGTGTGTGTGGTTTAGTATATGGTTGTGGTTGTGTGTGGTTGTGTTTGTGTGTGTGTGGTTGTGTATGTGGTTGTGTGTGGTTGTGGGTGTGTGTGTGGTTGTGTGTGTGGTTGTGTGTGTGTGTTTGTGTGTGTGGTTGTGTGTGTGGTTGTGTGTGTGTGGTTGTGTTTGTGGTTGTGTGTATTGTGTGTGTGGGTATGTGTGTGTTTGTGGTTGTGTGTGGTTGTGGGTGTGGTTGTGTGTGTGGTTGTGTGTTTGTGTGGTTGTGTGGGTGTTGTGTGTGTGTGGTTGTGTGTGTGGGTGTGAGTGTGGTTGAGGGTGTGATTGTGGGTGTGTGGGTGGATGTGTGGTTGGGTGAGTGGATGGATGTGTGGTTGTGTGTGTGTGGTTTTGTGTGGTTGTGTGTGTGTGGTTGTGTGTGTGGTTGTGTGTGTGTGTGGTTGTGGGTGTGGTTGTGTGGGTGTGTTTGTGTGTGTGGTTGTGTTTGTGGTTCTGTGTATTGTGTGTGTGGGTATGTGTGTGTGTGTGGTTGTGTGTGTGGTTGTGTGTGTGGTTGTGTGTATGTGTGGTTGTGTGTGTGTGGTTGTGTGTATGTGGTTGTATGTGGGTATGTGTGTGTTTGAGGTTGTGTGTGTGGTTGTGTGTATGTGGTTGTATGTGTGGGTGTGAGTGTGGTTGAGGGTGTGATTGTGGGTGTGTGGGTAGATGTGTGGTTGGGTGTGTGGGTAGATGTGTGGTTGGGTGTGTGGATGGATGTGGTTGTGGGTGTGGGTGTGGTTGTGGGTGTGTGTGTTTGTGTGTGTGGTTGTGTGTGGTTGTGTGTGTGGTTGTGTGTATGTGGTTGTGTTTGTGGTTGTGTGTGTGTGGTTGTATGTGGGTATGTGTGTGTTTGAGGTTGTGTGTGTGGTTGTGTGTATGTGGTTGTATGTGTGGGTGTGAGTGTGGTTGAGGGTGTGATTGTGGGTGTGTGGTTGAGTGTATGGTTGTGTGTGGTTGTGTGTGGTTTTGGGTGTGTGTGTGGTTGTGGGTGTGTGTGTGTTTGTGTGTGTGGTTGTGTGTGGTTGTGTGTGTGGTTGTGTGTATGTGGTTGTGTTTGTGGTTGTGTGTGTGTGGTTGTATGTGGGTATGTGTGTGTTTGAGGTTGTGTGTGTGGTTGTGTGTGGGGTTGTGTGTGTGTGGTGGTGTGTGTGGGTATGAGTGCGGTTGAGGGTGTGATTGTGGGTGTAGTTGTGGGTGTGTGGGCAGATATATGGTTATGTGGGGTTGTGTGTGTGGTTGTCTGTGTGTGGCTGTGTGTGCTGTTGTGTGTGCTGTTGTGTGTGTGGTTGTGTGTGTGGTTGTGTGTGTGTGGATGTGTGTGTGGTTGTATGTGAGTGGTCGTGTGTGTGGTTGTGTGTGTGGATGTGTATGGATGTGTATGTGGTTGTGTGTGTGTGGTTGAGTGTATGGTTGTGGTTGTGTGTGGTTGTGTTCGTGTGTGTGTGTTTGTGTGTGTGGTTGTATGTGGTTGTGGGTGTGTGTGTGGTTGTGGGTGTGGTTGTGTGTGTGTGTTTGTGGGTGTGGTTGTGTGTGGTTGTGTGTGTGGTTGTGTGTGTGTGGTTGTGTTTGTGGTTGTGTGTGGGTATGTGTGTGTTTATGGTTGTGTGTGTGTGGTTGTGGGTGTGGTTGTGGGTGTGGTTGTTTGTGTGGTTGTGTGTGTGGTTGTGTGTGGTTGTGTGTGTGTGGTTGTGTGTGTGGTTGTGTGTGTGTGTGGTTGTGTGTGGGGTTGTGTGTGTGGTTACAGTTATGGATGCAGGTGCGGTTGTGGGTGCGGTTGTGAGTGTGTGTGTGGATGTGTGGTTGTGTGTGCTTGTGTGTGTTGTGTGTGTGTGGTTGTGTGTATGTGTGTGTGGTTGTGTGTGTGGTTCTGTGTGTGTGGTTGTGTGTGTGTGTGTGTGGTTGTGTGTGTGTGGTTGTGTGTGTGTGGTTGTATGTGTGGTTGTGTGTGTGGTGTGTGTAGTTGTGTGTGTGTGGGGTTGTATGGGTATTGTTGTGTTTGTGTGTGGTTGTGGGTGTGAGTGTGGTTGAGGGTGTGATTGTGGGTGTGTGGGTGGATGTGTGGTTGTGTGTGTGGTTGTGTGTGTGGTTGTGTGTGTGGTTGTGTGTGTGGTTGTGTGTGGATGTGTGGTTGTGTGTGTGTTGTGTGTGTGTGGTTGTGTGTGTGGATGTGTGTGTGGATGTGTGTGTGGTTGTATGTGTGGTTGTGTGTGAGGTTGTGTATGTGATTGTGTGTGTGGTTGAGTGTATGGTTGTGGTTATGATTGGTTGTGTGTGGTTGTGTGTGTGGTTGTGTGTGGTTGTGGTTGTGTGTGTGGTTGTGGGTGTGGTTGTGTGTGTATGTGTGTGTGGTTGGGTGTGTTTGTGTGTGTGTTTGTGTGTGTGGTTGTGTGTGTGTGGTTGTGTTTGTGGTTGTGTGTGTTGTGTGTGTGGTTGTGTATGTGTGGTTGTGGGTGTGGTTGTGTGTGGTTGTTTGTGTGGTTGTGTGTGTGGTTGTGTGTGTGGTTGTGTGTGTGGTTGTGTGTGGGCTTGTGTGTGTGTGGTTGTGTGTGTGGATATGAGTGCGGTTGAGGGTGTGATTGTGGGTGTGGTTGTGGGTGTGTGGGTGGATATGTGGTTGAGTGTGGTTGTGTGTGTGGTTGTGTGTGGGGTTGTGTGTGTGTGGTTGTGTGTGTGGTTGTGTGTGTGGTTGTGTATGTGTGTGGTTGTGTGTGTGTGGTTGTGTGTGTGTGGTTGTGTGTGTGTGGTTGTGTGTGTGTGTGGTTGTATGTGTGTGGTTGTGTATGTGGTTGTGTGTGTGTTTGTGTGTGTGTGTGTGTGGTTGTGTGTGTGGGTGTGTGTGTGGTTGTGTTTGGTTGTGTGTGGATGTGTGGTTGTGTGTGTGTTGTGTGTGTGGTTGTGTGTGTGGATGTGTGTGAGGTTGTGTATGTGATTGTGTGTGTGTGGTTGAGTATATGGTTGTGGTTGTGTGTGGTTGTGTGGGTGTGTGTGGTTGTGTGTGGTTGTGTGTGGTTGTGGGTGTGTGTGTGGTTGTGGGTGTGGTTGTGTGTGTATGTTTGTGTGGTTGTGTGTGTGTGGTTGTGTTTGTGGTTGTGTGTGTTGTGTGTGTGGTTGTGTATGTGTGGTTGTGTATGTGTGGTTGTGGGTGTGGTTGTGTGTGTGGTTGTGTGTGTGGTTGTGTGTGTGGTTGTGTGTGTGGTTGTGTGTGTGGTTGTGTGTGGGCTTGTGTGTGTGTGGTTGTGTGTGTGGATATGAGTGCGGTTGAGGGTGTGATTGTGGGTGTGGTTGTGGGTGTGTGGGTGGTTATGTGGTTGTGTGTGGTTGTGTGTGTGGTTGTGTGTGGGGTTGTGTGGTTGTGTGTGTGGTTGTGTGTGTGGTTGTGTGTGTCGTTGTGTATGTGTGTGGTTGTGTGTGTGTGTGGTTGTATGTGTGTGGTTGTGTATGTGGTTGTGTATGTGGTTGTGTGTGTGGTTGTGGGTGTGGGTGTGGTTGTTTGTGTGGTTGTGTGTGTGTGTTTGTGGTTGTGTGTGGTTGTGTGTGTGGTTGTGTGTGTGTGTGTGGTTGTGTTTGTGGTTGTGGGTGTTGTGTATGTGTGTGGTTGTGTGTGTGTGGTTGTGTGTGTGGTTGTGTGTGTGTGTGTGTGGTTGTGTGTGTGGTTTTGTGTGTGTGGTTGTGTGTGTGGTTGTGTGTGTGTGTGTGGTTGTGTATGTGGTTGTGTATGTGGTTGTGTGTGTGTTTGTGTGTGTGTTTGTGTGTGTGTGGTTATGTGTGTGTGGTTGTGTGTGTGATTGTGTGTGTTTGGTTAGTGTATAGTTGTGGTTGTGTGTGGTGGTTTGTGTGTGTAGTTGTGTGTGTGGTTGTGTGTGTGGTTTTGTGTGTGTGGTTGTGTGTGTGTATGAGTGCAGTTGAGGGTGTGATTATGGGTGCAGTTGTATGGGTGGATATGTGGTTGTGTGTTGTTGTGTGTGGTCGTGTGTGTATGGTTGTGTGTGGTTGTATGTGTGTGGTTGTGTGTGTGGCTGTGTGTGTGTGGATTTGTGTGTGGCTGTGTGTGTGTGGTTGTGTATCTGTGTGGTTGTGTGTGTGTGTGTGTGTGGTTGTGTGTGTTGTTGTGTGTGTGTTTGTGTGTGTGTGGTTGTGTGTGTGTGGTTGTGTGAATGATTGTGTGTGTGTGGTTGAGTGTATGGTTGTGTGTGGTGGTGTGTGTGTGTGGTTGTGCGTGTAGTTGTGTTTGTGTGTGTGTGTTTGTGGGTGTGTTTGTGTGTGGTTGTGTATGTGGTTGTGTGTTTGTGGTTGTGTGTGTTGTGTGTGTGGTTGTGTGTGTGGGTATTTGTGTGTTTGTGGTTGTGTGTGTGTGTGGTTGTGTGTGTGGTTGTGTGTGGTTGTGTGTGTGTGTTTGTGTGTGTGTATTTGTGTGTGTGGTTGTGTGTGTGTGTGTGTGGTTGTGTGTGTGGTTGTGTGTGTGTGTGGGTATGAGTGGAGTTGAGGGTGTGATTGTGGGTGCAGTTGTATGGGTGGATATGTGGTTGTGTGTGGTTGTGTGTGTGTGGTTGTGTGTGTGGCTGTGTGTGTGTGGTTGTGTATCTGTGTGGTTGTGTGTGTATGGTTGTGTGTGTGCTTGTGTGCATGTGTGTGGTTGTGTGTGTGTGTGGTTGTGTGTGTGTGGTTGTATGTGTAGTTGTGTGTGGGTATGAGTGTGTGTGTGGTTGTGTGTGTGTGGTTGTGTGTGTGTGGTAGTATGTGTGGGTGTGAGTGCGGTTGAGGGTGCGATTTTGGGTGCAGTTGTGGGTGTGTGGGTGGATGTGTGATTGTGTGTGGTTGTGTGTGTGGGTGTGAGTGCGGTTGAGGGTGCAGTTGTGGGTGTGGTTGTGGGTGTTTGGGTGGATGTGTGGTTGTGTGTGGGTGTGGTTGTGTGTTCAGTTGTGTGTGGTTGTGTGTGTGTGTGTGGTTGTGTGTATGGTTGTGTGTGGTTGGGGTTGTGTGTGTGTGTGGTTGTGTGGGTGTGGTTGTGTATGTGGTTGTGTGTGTGGTTCTGGGTATGTGTGTTGTGTCTGTGTTTGTGTGTGCATGGTTGTGTGTGTGGCTGTGTGTATGGTTGGGGTTGTGTGTGGTTGTGTGTGTGGTTGTGGGTGTGGTTGTGTGTGTGTGGTTGTGTTGGTGTGGTTGTATGTGTGGTTGTGTGTGTGGTTGGTTGTGGGTGTATGTGTTTGTGTGTGTGTGGGTGTGGTTGGGTGTGGTTGTGTATTAGGTTGTGTGTGTTGTTGTGTGTTTGGTTGTGTGTGTGGTTGTGTGTGTGGTTGTGTGTGTGGTTGTGTGTGTGGTTGTTTGTGTGGTTGTGGTTCTGAATGGGTGTGGTTGTGGGTGTGGGTATGGTTGTGGGTGTGTGGTTGTGGGTGTCATTGTGTGTGTGGTTGTGTGTATGTGGTAGTATGTGCGTGGTTGTGTGTGTGTGTGGTTGTGTGTGTGTGGTTGTGTGTGTGTGTGGTTGTGTGTGTGTGGTTGTATGTGTGGTTGTGCGTGTGGTGTGTGTGTGGTTGAGTGTATGGTTGTGGTTGTGTGTGGTGGTGTGTGTGTGTGGTTGTGCGTGTAGTTGTGTGTGTGGTTGTGTGTGGTTGTGTGTGGTTGTGTGTGGTTGTGGGTGTGTGTGTGGTTGTTTGTGTGGTTGTGTGTGTATGTGTTTGTGGGTGTGTTTGTGTGTGGTTGTGTGTGTGGTTGTGTGTGTTTGTGTTTGTGTTTGTTTTTGTGGTTGTGTGTGTTGTGTGTGTGGTTGTTGGTGTGGGTATTTGTGTGTGTGTGGTTGTGTGTGTGGTTGTGTGTGTGGTTGTGTGTGTGGTTGTGTGTGGTTGTGTGTGTGGTTGTGTGTGTGGTTGTGTGTGTGTGTGTGGGTGTGTGTGTGGGTGTGTGTGTGGTTGTGTGTGTGTGGTTATGTGTGTGGGTATGAGTGCAGTTGAGGGTGTGATTGTGGGGTGCAGTTGTATGGGTGGATATGTGGTTGTGTGTGGTTGTGTGTGTGGCTGTGTGTGTGTGGTTGTGTATCTGTGTGGTTGTGTGTGTATGGTTGTGTGTGTGGTTGTGTGCATGTGTGTGGTTGTGTCTGTGGTTGTGTGTGTGTGGTTGTGTGTGTGTGGTTGTATGTGTAGTTGTGTGTGGGTATGAGTGTGTGTGTGGTTGTGTGTGTGGTTGTGTGTGTGTGGTAGTATGTGTGGGTGTGAGTGCGGTTGAGGGTGCGATTATGGGTGCAGTTGTGGGTGTGTGGGTGGATGTGTGGTTGTGTGTGGTTGTGTGTGGTTGTGTGTGTGGGTGTGAGTGCGGTTGAGGGTGCAGTTGTGGGTGTGGTTGTGGGTGTTTGGGTGGATGTGTGGTTGTGTGTGTGTGGTTGTGTGTGGGTGTGGTTGTGTGTTCAGTTGTGTGTGGTTGTGTGCGTGTGTGTGTGCGGTTGTGTGTATGATTGTGTGTGTGGTTGTGTGTGGTTTTATGTGTGGTTGTATGTGGTTGGGGTTGTGTGTGTGTGTGGTTGTGTGGGTGTGGTTGTGTATGTGTGTATGGTTCTGGGAATGTGTGTTGTGTCTGTGTTTGTGTGTGCGTGGTTGTGTGTGTGGATGTGTATATGGTTGTGGTTGTGTGTGTGGTTGTGGGTGTGATTGTGTGTGTGTGGTTGTGTTGGTGTGGTTGTATGTGTGGTTGTGTGTGTGGTTGGTTGTGGGTGTATGTGTTTGTGTGTGTGGTTGTGGGTGTGGTTGGGTGTGGTTGGGTGTGGTTGTGTATTAGGTTGTGTGTGTTGTTGTGTGTTTGGTTGTGTGTGTGGTTGTGTGTGTGATTGTGTGTGTGGTTGTTTGTGTGTGGTTATGTGTGTGGTTGTGGTTCTGAGTGGGTGTGGTTGTGGGTGTGGGTATGGTTGTGGGTATGTGGTTGTTTGTGTCATTGTGTGTGTGGTTGTGTGTCTGTGGTAGTATGTGTGTGGTTCTGTGTGTGTGTGGTTGTGTGTGTGTGTTGTGTTGTGTGTGTGTTGTGTTGTGTGTGTGTGGTTGTATATGTGGTTGTGTGTGTGGTGTGTGTGTGGTTGTGTGTGTGTGTGTGTGTGTGTGGTTCTGTGGGTGTTGTTGTGTGTGTGGTTGTGTGTGTGAGTGTGGTTGAGGGTATGATTGTGGGTGTGTGGGTGGATGTGTGGTTGTGTGTGTGGGTGTGAGTGCGGTTGAGGGTGCAGTTGTGGGTGGATGTGTGGTTGTGTGTGGGTGTGGTTGTGTGTTCAGTTGTGTGTGGTTGTGTGTGTATGTGTGCGGTTGTGTGTATGGTTGTGTGAGTGGTTGTGTGTGGTTGTATATGTGGTTGTGTGTGGTTGGGGTTGTGTGTGTGTGTGGTTGTGTGGGTATGGTTGTGTATGTGGTTGTCTGTGTGGTTCTGGGTATGTGTGTCTGTGCATGGTTGTGTGTGTGGTTGTGTGTATGGTTGTGGTTGTGTGTATGGTTGTGTGTGGTTGTGTGTGTGGTTGTGGGTGTGGTTGTGTGTGTGTGGTTGTGTTGGTGTGGTTGTATGTGTGGTTGTGTGTGTGGTTGGTTGTGGGTGTATGTGTTTGTGTGTGTGGTTATGGGTGTGGTTGGGTGTGGTTGTGAGTGATTGTGTATTAGGTTGTGTGTGTTGTTGTGTGTTTGGTTGTGTGTGTGGTTGTGTGTGTGGTTGTTTGTGTGTGGTTGTGAGTGTGGTTGTGAGTGTGGTTGAGGTTCTGAGTGGGTGTGGTTGTGGGTGTGGGTATGGTTGTGGGTGTGTGGTTGTGTGTGTCATTGTGTGTGTGGTTGTGTGTATGTGGTAGTATGTGTGTGGTTCTGTGTGTGTGTGGTTGTGTGTGTGTGGTTGTGTGTGTGGTTGTGTGTATGTGGTTGTATGTGTGGTTGTGCGTGTGGTGTGTGTGGTTGTATCTGTGTGTGGTTCTGTGGGTGTTGTTGTGTGTGTGGTTGTGTGTGTGAGTGTGGTTGAGGGTGTGATTGTGGGTGTGTGGGTGGATGTGTGGTTGTGTGTGTGGTTGTGTGTGCTGTTGTGTGTGTGGTTGTGTGTGTGTGGTTGTGTGGATGTGTGTGTGGTTGTGTGTGGTCGTGTGTGTGGTTGTGTGTTTGGTTGTGTGTGTGGTTGTGTGGATGTGTGGTTGTGGATGTGTGGTTGTGTGTGTGTGGTTGTGTGTGTGTGGTTGTGTGTATGTGGTTGTGTGTGTGGATGTGTGTGTGTGGATGTGTGTGGTTGTGTGTGGTTGTATATGTGGTTGTGTGTGATTGTGTGTGTGTGGTTGTGTGTGTGGTTATGTGTGTGGTTGTGTGTGTGTGGTTGTATGTGTAGTTGTGTGTGGGTATGAGTGTGTGTGTGGTTGTGTGTGTGTGGTAGTATGTGTGGGTGTGAGGGCGGTTGAGGGTGCGATTATG
This sequence comes from Triturus cristatus, assembly GCF_964204655.1. Classification (NCBI taxonomy): domain Eukaryota; kingdom Metazoa; phylum Chordata; class Amphibia; order Caudata; family Salamandridae; genus Triturus; species Triturus cristatus. The sequence continues at coordinate 307,286 of NW_028188247.1, forward strand.
GGTGCAGTTGTGGGTGTGTGGGTGGATGTGTGGTTGTGTGTGTGGTTGTGTGTGTGGTTGTATGTGTGGTTGTGTGTGTGGTTGTGTGTGTGGTTGTGTGTGTGGTTGTGTGTGTGGTTGTCTGTGTGAGTGCGGTTGAGGGTGCAGTTGTGGGTGGATGTGTGGTTGCGTGTCGTTGTGTGTATGGTTGTGGTTGTGTGTGTGGTTGTGTGTGTGGTTATGTGTGTGTGGTTGTGTGTGTGGTTGTGTGTGTGTGGTTGTGTGTGTGTGGTTGTGTGTGTATGGTTGTATGTGTGGTTGTTTGTGAGGTTGTGTATGTGGTTGTGTGTGTGGTTGTGTGTGTGTGGTTGAGTTGGTGTGGTTGTGTGTGTGGTTGTGTGTGTGTGTGTGGGTGTGTGTGTGGTTGTGTGTGTGGTTGTTTGTGTGGTTGTGTGTGTGGTTGTGTGTGTGGTTGTGTGTATTTGGTTGTGTGTGTGGGTATGAGTGCAGTTGAGGGTGTGATTGTGGTTGCGGTTGTATGGGTGGATATGTGGTTGTGTGTGGTTGTGTGTGTGTGGTTGTGTGTGTGGCTGTGTGTGTGTGGTTGTGTATCTGTGTGGTTGTGTGTGTATGGTTGTGTGTGGTTGTGTGCATGTGTGTGGTTGTGTGTGTGGTTGTGTGTGTGTGTGGTTGTGTGTGTGTGGTTGTATGTGTAGTTGTATGTGGGTATGTGTGTGTGGTTGTGTGTGTGTGGTAGTATGTGTGGGTGTGAGGACGGTTGAGGGTGCGATTATGGGTGCAGTTCTGGGTGTGTGGGTGGATGTGTGGTTGTGTGTGGTTGTGTGTGTGGGTGTGAGTGCGGTTGAGGGTGCAGTTGTGGGTGTGGTTGTGGGTGTTTGGGTGGATGTGTGGTTGTGTGTGTGTGGTTGTGTGTGGGTGTGGTTGTGTGTTCAGTTGTGTGTGGTTGTGTGTGTGTGTGTGCGGTTGTGTGTATGGTTGTGTGTGTGGTTGTATGTGTGGCTGTGTGTGGTTGGGGTTGTGTGTGTGTGTGTGGTTGTGTGGGTATGGTTGTGTATGTGGTTGTGTGTGTGGTTCTGGGTATGTGTGTTGTGTCTGTGTTTGCGTGGTTGTGTGTGTGGTTGTGTGTATGGTTGTGGTTGTGTGTATGGTTGTGTGTGGTTGTGTGTGGTTGTGTGTGTGGTTGTGTGTGTGTGGTTGTGGGTGTATGTGTTTGTGTGTGTGGTTATGGGTGTGGTTGGGTGTGGTTGGGTGTGGTTGTGTATTAGGTTGTGTGTGTTGTTGTGTGTTTGGTTGTGTGTGTGGTTGTGTGTGTGGTTGTGGTTCTGAATGGGTGTGGTTGTGGGTGTGGGTATGGTTGTGGGTGTGTGGTTGTGTGTGTAATTGTGTGTGTGGTTGTGTGTATGTAGTAGTATGTGTGTGGTTCTGTGTGTGTGGTTGTGTGTGTGTGGTTGTGTGTGTGTGGTTGTATATGTGGTTGTGCGTGTGGTGTATGTGTGGTTGTGTCTGTGTGTGGTTCTGTGGGTGTTGTTGTGTGTGTGGTTGTGTGTGTGAGTGTGGTTGAGGGTGTGAGTGTGGGTATGTGGGTGGATGTGTGGTTGGGTGTGTGGTTGTGTGTGCTGTTGTGTGTGTGGTTGTGTGTGTGTGGTTGTGTGGATGTGTGTGTGGTTGTGTGTGGTCATGTGTGTGGTTGTGTGTGTGGTTGTGTGGATGTGTGGTTGTGTGTGTGTGGTTGTGTGTGTGTGGTTGTGTGTGTGGATGTGTGTGTGTGGATGTGTGTGTGTGGATGTGTGTGGTTGTGTGTGGTTGTATATGTGGTTGTGTGTGTGATTGTGTGTGTGTGGTTGAGTGTATGGTTGTGGTTGTGTGTGGTTGTGTTTGTGTGTGTGTGTGTTTGTGTGTGTGGTTGTGTGTGGTTGTGTGTGTGTGTGGTTGTGTGTGTGGCTGTGTGTGGGGTTGTGTGTGTGGTTGCAGTTATGGATGCAGGTGCGGTTGTGGGTGCAGTTGTGAGTATGTGTGTGTGGATGTGTGGTTGTGTGTGCTTGTGTGTGTGTGGTTGTGTGTGTTGTGTGTGTGTGTTGTATGTGTGTGTGTGTGTGGTTGTGTATGGTTGTGGGTGTGGGTGTGAGTGTGGTTGAGGGTGCAGTTGTGGGTGTGGTTGTTGGTGTTTGGGTGGATGTGTGGTTGTGTGTGTGTGGTTATGTGTGGGTGTGGTTGTGTGTTCAGTTGTGTGTGGTTGTGTGTGTGTGTGGCTCTGTGTGGGGTTGTGTGTGTGGTTGCAGTTATGGATGCAGGTGCGGTTGTGGGTGCAGTTGTGAGTGTGTGTGGATGTGTGGTTGTGTGTGTGTGGTTGTGTGTGTGGTTGTGTGTGTTGTGTGTGTGTGTGTTGTATGTGTGTGTGTGTGGTTGTGTGTGTATGGTTGTGTGGTTGTGTATGCTTGTGTGTGTGGGTGCTTGTGTGTGTGGTTGAGTGTGGTTGTGGTTGTGTGTGTGGTTGTTTGTGTGGTTGTGTGTGTGGTTGTGTGTGTGGTTGTGTGTGTGGTTGTGTGTGTGGTTGTATGTGTGGTTGTGTGTGTGTGGTTGTGTGTGTGGTTGTGTGTGAGTGGTTGTGTGTGTGGTTGGGTGTGCGTTTGTCTGTGTGAGTGCGGTTGAGGGTGCAGTTGTGGGTGTGTGGGTGGATGTGTGGTTGTGTGTGGTTGTGTGTATGGTTGTGGTTGTGTGTGTGGTTGTGTGTGTGGTTATGTGTGTGGTTGTGTGTGTGTGGTTGTGTGTGTGTGGTTGTGTGTGTATGGTTGTATGTGTGGTTGTTTGTGAGGTTGTGTGTGTGGTTGTGTGTGGTTGTGTGTGTGTGGTTGTGTTGGTGTGATTGTGTTGGTGTGGTTGTGTGTGTGGTTGTGTGTGTGGTTGTGTGTGTGTGTGTGTGTGTGGGTGTGTGTGTGGTTGTGTGTGTGGTTGTGTGTATTTGGTTGTGTGTGTGGGTATGAGTGCAGTTGAGGGTGTGATTGTGGTTGCGGTTGTATGGGTGGATATGTGGTTGTGTGTGGTTGTGTGTGTGGCTGTGTGTGTGTGGTTGTGTATCTGTGTGGTTGTGTGTGTATGGTTGTGTGTGTGGTTGTGTGCATGTGTGTGGTTGTGTGTGTGGTTGTGTGTGTGTGTGGTTGTGTGTGTGTGGTTGTATGTGTAGTTGTGTGTGTGTGTGTGGTTGTGTGTGTGTGGTTGTGTGTGTGTGGTAGTGTGTGTGGGTGTGAGGGCGGTTGAGGGTGTGATTATGGGTGCAGTTGTGGGTGTGTGGGTGGATGTGTGGTTGTGTGTGGTTGTGTGTGTGGGTGTGAGTGCGGTTGAGGGTGCAGTTGTGGGTGTGGTTGTGGGTGTTTGGGTGGATGTGTGGTTGTGTGTGTGTGGTTGTGTGTGGGTGTGGTTGTGTGTTCAGTTGTGTGTGGTTGTGTGTGTGTGTGTGTGCGGTTGTGTGTATGGTTGTGTGTGTGGTTGTATGTGTGGTTGTGTGTGGTTGGGGTTGTGTGTGTGTGTGGTTGTGTGGGTATGGTTGTGTGCGTGGTTGTGTGTGTGGTTGTGTGTATGGTTGTGGTTGTGTGTATGGTTGTGTGTGTGGTTGTGGGTGTGGTTGTGTGTGTGGTTGGTTGTGGGTGTATGTGTTTGTGTGTGTGGTTATGGGTGTAGTTGGGTGTGGTTGGGTATGGTTGTGTATTAGGTTGTGTGTGTTGTGTGTTTGGTTGTGTGTGTGGTTGTGTGTGTGGTTGTTTGTGTGTGGTTGTGTGTGTGGTTGTGGTTCTGAGTGGGTGTGGGTGTGGGTATGGTTGTGGGTGTGTGGTTGTGTGTGTCATTGTGTGTGTGGTTGTGTGTATGTGGTAGTATGTGTGTGGTTCTGTGTGTGTGTGGTTGTGTGTGTGTGGTTGTGTGTGTGTGGTGTGTGTGTGGTTGTATATGTGGTTGTGCGTGTGGTGTGTGTGTGGTTGTGTGTGTGTGTGGTTCTGTGGGTGTTGTTGTGTGTGTGGTTGTGTGTGTGAGTGTGGTTGAGGGTGTGATTGTGGGTGTGTGGGTGGATGTGTGGTTGGGTGTGTGGTTGTGTGTGCTGTTGTGTGTGTGGTTGTGTGTGTGTGGTTGTGTGGATGTGTGTGTGGTTGTGTGTGTGTGGTTGTGTGTGTGGTTGTGTGTTTGTTTGTGTGTGTGGTTGTGTGGATGTGTGGTTGTGTGTGTGTGGTTGTGTGTGTGGTTGTGTGTGTGGATGTGTGTGTGTGGATATGTGTGGTTGTGTGTGGTTGTATATGTGGTTGTGTGTGTGATTGTGTGTGGTTGAGTGTATGGTTGTGGTTGTGTGTGGTTGTGTTTGTGTTTGTGTGTGTGGTTGTGTGTGGTTGTGTGTGTGTGTGTGTGTGTGTGGTTGTGTGTGTGTGTGGCTGTGTGTGGGGTTGTGTGTGTGTGGTTGCAGTTATGGATGCAGGTGCGGTTGTGGGTGCAGTTGTGAGTGTGTGTGTGTGGATGTGTGGTTGTGTGTGCTTGTGTGTGTATGGTTGTGTGTGTTGTGTGTGTGTGTTGTGTGTGTGGTTGTGTGTGTGTGGTTGTGTATGTGTGTGCTTTTATGTGTGCTTGTGTGTGTGTGTTGTATGTGTGTGTGTGTGGTTGTGTGTGTGTGGTTGTGTGTGCTTTTATGTGTGTGGTGTGTGTGTGTTGTATGTGTGTGTGTGGTTGTGTGTGTGTGGTTGTGTGGTTGTGTGTGCTTGTGTGTGTGGGTGCTTGTGTGTGTGGTTGTGTGTGGTTGTGGTTGTATGTGTGGTTGTTTGTGTGGTTGTGTGTGTGGTTGTGTGTGTGGTTGTGTGTGTGGTTGTGTGTGTGGTTGTGTGTGTGTGGTTGTGTGTGTGGTTGTGTGGTTGTATGTGTGGTTGTGTGTGTGGTTGTGTATGTGAGTGCGGTTGAGGGTGCAGTTGTGGGTGTGTGGGTGGATGTGTGTGTGCTTGTGTGTGTGGTTGTGTGTGGGTGCTTATCAGTGTGGTTGTGTGTGGTTGTGAGTGGTTGTGTATGTGGTTGTGTGTGTGTGGTTGTGTGTGGGTGTGGTTGTGGTTGTGTGTGCAGTTGGGTGTGGTTGTGTGTGTGCGGTTGTGTGTATGGTTGTGTGTGTGTGGTTGTGTGTGGTTGTGTGTGTGGTTGTGTGTGGTTGGGGTTGTGTGGGTGTGGTTGTGTGGGTGTGGTTGTGTATGTGGTTGTGTGTGTGGTTCTGGGTGTGTGTGTTGTGTGTGTGTGCATTTGTGTGTGGTTGTGTGTGTGGGTGGGTGTATGGTTGTGGTTGTGTGTGTGCTTGTGTGTATGGTTGTGTGTGGTTGTGTGTGTGGTTGTGGGTGTGGTTGTGTGTGTGTGGTTGTGTTGGTGTGGTTGTGTGTGTGTGGTTGGTTGTGGTTGTGTGATTGTGTGTGGTTGTGTACGTGTATGTGGTTGTAGGTATCGTTTGGTGTGGTTGTGTTTTAGGTTGTGTGTGTGGTTGTGTGTGTGGTTGTGTGTATGGTTGTGTGTGTGGTTGTGTGTGGGTGCTTATCAGTGTGGTTGTGTGTGGTTGTGTGTGTGGTTGTGTGTGTGGTTGTGGTTGTACGTGTGTGTTGGACCCGGCCTCGTAGAATGGCCCTCCGTGCCCCCGCACCACCGAAACCTGGTACCTACAGCCCAAGCACCCGGCCCAGCCGAACCTCCCCACCAGGACACACGCACCGGCCCGGACATCCCCGTCCCTGGCCTCTCTCCTTTCGGCCACCCCGGGCCCGCGTGCCCACTTCATGCACCAAGATGGCCGCCCGGCCCCAGCGCGACCCGGGCCTAGAGGCGCCACTCCGGCTGGAGGACATCACGCTTCCAGGGGATGAGAGAGGGAGGAGCAGTTTCTATCGCACCTCTGAACTCCCCCGGGACGATGGGTTTCGATCGGCCCTCCGGCCTCCCTGAGAGCTGGCTCCACGCCTGCTGGGTGTCTGGGACTCCTCCCGACCCGGCCCTGAAAGGATCAGAAGACTATAGCAGGAAAACCCGACAAGCGACCCCCAGGTGACAAGACCCCTGCCTGCACAGACTCCGGACATCAAAGAGGGGTCGAACTATAACAAGGGGTGCTCTGGGGCTATCCGGCAGATTCGACGCTGGAACAACGAGAGCCTGCTGACGTGGTCGCGGCTCCTGAAACTGGAACTCACCTGAGCCCTGCTGAGTGACTCGCGGCTCCCTGAAGATCGTAAGACCTCCGAACTTGTACCTGAGCCCTGCTGAGTGACTCGCGGCTCCCTGAAGATCGTAAGACCTCCGAACTTGTACCTGAGCCCTGCTGAGTGACTCGCGGCTCCCTGAAGATCGTAAGACCTCCGAACTTGTACCTGAGCCCTGCTGAGTGACTCGCGGCTCCCTGAAGATCGTAACACCTCCGACCTTGTACCTGAGCCCTGCTGAGTGACTCGCGGCTCCCCCAGACTCTCACGGTCCCGCCGGACCCCAACTCCGACCACGTATCCCCCAGCTCGAGGATTGGGAGCTGTGCGCCGGATACGTCCCTGCTTTGAACCGTTACCAGAGACAGTCCCGCTACCCCCCTACCTTTCCGAGACTCTTGAGCCCGTGCTCACCTTGTACATATTTGCAGTGATACCTGTTTTATAAAGCTTGTTCTGAGGATACCCAGTGTGGTCTCTCTGTGTCATGTGGTGCCAGAAGTACGAACCTAGTTGCGAGATTCCTCCCCCTGGGGAATCTCCCGCCAGTGCCCGGCTACGATACTTTGAGGGTGGGTCTCAGGGTAGTCAGGACCCCCTTCCGGGCTCATCTGAGGTCGCCGTCTAACATTGGTGGCAAGCGACGGGATTCGGGCCCATCACCTAGAGATCGTACAGTAAACGACGGACGCACGACCAACAAAGATGGCAGAAGGAAGCGCCACGAGCTCCGCAGAAACCAACGCCAACAGAGTGTTCCAGGTGGAGCATCTGGAAGAATATACACACAAAGAGCTAAAACAATTTTGCAAAGAACTTAAAATCGCTACCACTGGCCTCAACACTAAGGAAGACTTGCAGAAAGCACTGAAAACTTGGGTGGAGACCGGGGCCTCCCGCCCGGAAGGCACGGGGGAGCGCCCCGACGAAGCCGAACCCCCCCAAAGCGAAAGCAGTAGCAATCAGGTGCGAGGCATCGTACCAGACGGGGGCCTATCCCCGGAAGAGCTCGCGGACAGAGAGAGAAGCCGCAGTCATGAACTCAAGTTAGCCAAACTCAAAATCGAGGGCGAATTGAAGTTAGCGGAGAAAAAGCTAGCAGTAGAGCAAATGCGTGTACAAGGCGAACTGGAAGAAAAGAAGCTCCAACGGGAGCACGAAGGAAGAAAGCTCCAACTGGAGCAGGAACGGAGCTTAAAGGAACTCGAGCTCAAGGCCCGAAATGAGGACGGGGGGCCCTCGGGGAACCGAGAGACGGCCCCCCCAGCGGAACAGAAGGTCCACATCCCCAAGGATGTGGTCAAAGAATATTATAAAAACGATGACATTCAGCAATGGTTTCGGGCCTACGAGGTCGCCATGACCTCCCATCGGATTCCACAGAAGGACTGGGGGGCGGGGTTGTGGGGACGGTTTCTGAGCGAAGGAAGGGACACCCTGCTCGACCTACCCCTCTCCCTGCAGACCTCCTACAGCCACATGAAAGAGGCTCTCCTCACAAGATACGGCCTCACCCCAGAAATGTACCGCCAACGGTTCCGGGACTGCAGGAAGATCCCGGGCACCACCTGGGTGGAATATGTAAACTTTTTTAGTCGGGCCTTCGATGGGTGGGTCAAGGGCAGCAAGGTCACCACCCTTGCCGAACTCACTGACCTCATGTTATGGGAACATCTGGCTGCGAACTGCTTCGTAGAGCTACGTCAACATCTGCTGGATAGCAAGCTCACAGATCCCCGGAAGCTGGCCGTGGAGGCCGACCGCTGGACCAACACCCGGGTCTCCCGGGGCATGGTAGGAGAGTACCCCCGAACCAGTCAGGGACCACCCCGCCAGAGAGGGGGAGGGAACCAGGGAGGGCCGAAGGAGTCCCAGCCTAGCCCCCCGAAGACACCACCTCCACCTTTCCCGGCGCCCCCCCCACCAGTAACAGGGCCCCCTGGGAGACGGGGACACCGGGTGACCGTCACATGTTTTCGCTGCCAGAAACCCGGGCACTACGCCAATGACCCAGAGTGCCCCATGGCCACCCAAGTCACCCCTGCGAGGCAGATAGCCAACGTAGCCCTGGGGGAGGAGGTTGAGGAAGCCGAGGAGTGGGAACCCGCCGCTATGGCCCTAGTATCCCTGGGAGATAGGGAAATGATCCCTGGTAGCCTCCTACCGTCCAACACACAGAAATATGGGCAGCTCGTCAAGATCAATGGCCACCAGGTAGAGGCCCTGCGGGACACCGGGGCCAGTATCACCGGTGTCCTCAGGCACCTAGTTCCCGAGGAGCAGATCCTCCCCAATGTCTTTTGCCCCGTAATCTCTGCAGACAATAGGGAAAGTCTGTGTCAGGTGGCCCTGGTGCCATTTGAGTGGGGAGGGGTGATAGGTAAACTCAAGGTGGCCGTAAGAACCTCCCAGCCGGTCGACTGCCTCTTAGGGAACGACCTGGAGAGTTCTCCCTGGAAGCACGTAGAGCGCAAGGCCCACCTAGGAATGATGGGACTCCCCGAGTGGGTGTGTGCCACCACCCGATCTATGACAGCCCGACTCACTCCCCGGAGAGAAGTCGAGAGCACCCCGGTCGAAGTAGCCAGCACCGTCCCCGCCGAGGGACCTCCCGTTCCCCCATCGGAAGGGTCCGTCGCCAGCGACGAACCCGCACCATCCGACCCCGCCCCGGTCCCCGAGTTGGGGGATCTACCCGAGTTGGCCCATTGGCGCCACGAGGGCGGGCCCACCCGAGAAGAATTTTGCCGGGAGCAAGCCACCTGTCCTTCCCTGGTCGGGCTGCGGCGCCAGGCCGAGGGCCAAGCCGCAGGTGACCAGACCGGAACGCACCGAATCTATTGGGAGAATAACGTCCTGTATAGTGAGCAGAAATCAGTGGAGCTGGGATCCGGACGGGTACTGGTGGTACCTCTCCGCTTCCGGGATTTCCTCCTGGGCTTAGCCCACGATGTCCCCCTCGCCGGTCACCTGGGTCAGGACAAGACCTACAGCCGTCTCGTGACCCATTTTTATTGGCCTAAGATGAAAGCAGCGGTAGAGGCCCACTGCAAGTCCTGCCCCACATGCCAAGCCAGTGGGAAGAGTGGGGGGAAGCGCAAGGCTCCCCTCCAACCCTTCCCGGTCGTCAGTACCCCCTTCGAGCGAGTCGGGATCGACATCGTGGGACCACTGGACCCCCCCACCTCCCAAGGTCACCGTTTCATCTTGGTCCTAGTGGACCACGCCACCCGCTACCCAGAGGCTATTCCCCTACGCACCATTACGGCCCCCGTGGTGGGCCGGGCCCTGATGGGGATCTTCTCCAGGGTGGGTTTCCCCCGCGAGGTCGTGAGCGATCGCGGCACTAATTTTATATCCAGGTATATGACGTCCCTGTGGCAACAATGTGGGGTGTCCTATAAGTTCACCACCCCGTACCATCCCCAAGGGAACGGCCTAGTAGAGAGGTTTAATAGGACTTTGAAAGGGATGATCGCTGGCCTAGAAGAGCCCCTCCGGCGTAAGTGGGACGTCCTGCTCCCCTGCCTCTTGTTCGCTTACCGGGAGGTCCCCCAGAAGTCCTTAGGGTTCAGCCCGTTTGAATTACTGTATGGGCACCCCGTCCGAGGTCCCCTCAGTTTGGTTAAGGAAGGGTGGGAGGCAGCACCCCAGACCACCCCCCGAGATGTGTTCCAGTATGTCCTGGCCCTCCGGAACCAGACCAGGAGGTTCCGAGAACTGGCCGAGGCCAACCTGGAGGCGAGTCAAGAAGAAATGAAGCGCTGGTACGACCAGAATGCTACTCTGGTCGAGTTCCAGCCGGGCCAGCAGGTGTGGGTCATGGCCCCCGTGAAGCCTGGCGCTCTCCAGGACCGATGGACTGGGCCCTACAAAGTGGTCGAGAAGAAGAGCCAAGTCACCTACTTGGTGGACGTCCAGTCGCCTCGGGATCCCCTCCGGGTCCTGCACGTGAACCGCCTCAAGCCTCACTTCCAGCGGACAGAACTGAGCCTCCTGCTGGCCACCGATGACGGGGCCGAAGATGAGTCGGATCCCCTCCCAGACCTCCTATGTATCAAAGAGCAGGATGGCTCCGTGGAAGGAGTGAACCTCTCCCCAGCCCTCACTGCCCAGCAACAAGCGGACTGCCGCCAGCTCCTAAGACAATTTTCTGACCTCTTCTCCCTGACCCCCCGGGTCACCAACTGGTGTGTTCATGATGTGGACACCGGGGACAGCCCGCCGGTGAGACACCGAGCCTACCGGGTTCCTGACCGGGTCCGGTCCTGCATTCAAGCGGAGGTCTCGAAGATGTTGACCCTAGGGGTGATCGAGCCCTCTGACAGTCCCTGGGCCAGCCCCGTGGTCCTGGTCCCGAAGGCAGCGGCCCCCGGTGTCGCCCCCGAGCTCCGCTTCTGCGTGGACTACCGGGGGCTCAATGACGTTACCCGAGCCGATGCCCACCCCATTCCACGAGCCGACGAACTCATTGACCGACTAGGGGCAGCCCGGTTCCTCAGCACATTCGACCTCACCTGCGGATACTGGCAGATTGCGCTCACCGAAGGGGCCAAAGAGCGGTCCGCTTTCTCCACCCCCGATGGACACTACCGCTTCCGCGTAATGCCCTTCGGGATGAAAAATGCCCCGGCCACTTTCCAGCGACTGGTGAATAGGGTCCTGGCCGGGCTAGAACAGTTCAGCGCGGCATACCTGGACGACATCGCTGTCTTCAGTTCAGAGTGGAGTGAGCACCTCCAGCACCTCCGAAGGGTGCTAATCGCCCTGCGCCAGGCAGGCCTCACAGTAAAAGCCAGCAAGTGCCAGATCGGGCAAGGATCCGTGGTCTACTTGGGGCACCAGGTCGGGGGTGGCCAGGTCGCCCCTCTACAGCCAAAGATCGACGCCATCCTGGCCTGGGAACCACCCATCACCCAGACGGAGGTCCGAGCCTTTCTGGGACTCACGGGCTACTACCGAAGATTCATTCGGGGGTATGGCAGCCTTGTCGGCCCTCTCAGAGAACTCACGTCTAAAAAACAGCCAAAGAAAGTGCAGTGGACGGCTGCCTGCCAGGAAGCTTTCGATGCCCTAAAAAGGGCCATGTGCACGGCCCCCGTCCTCCAGGCTCCCGACTACGCCAAGGAGTTCATAGTCCAGACCGATGCCTCCGAGCATGGCATTGGGGCCGTCCTGTCCCAAGTAAATGACCAAGGCCTAGACCAGCCCGTCGCCTTCCTCAGTCGGCGGCTGTTGGCCCGAGAACAAAGATGGAGCACCATAGAGCGCGAAGCCTTTGCCGTGGTCTGGGCACTCAAAAAGCTACGACCCTACCTGTTTGGCACCCATTTCAGAGTCCAGACTGACCATCGGCCCTTACGCTGGCTCATGCAGATGCGAGGAGAAAACCCCAAGCTACTGCGGTGGTCAATCTCCCTCCAGGGGATGGATTTCACCGTGGAACACCGCCCTGGTACGGACCACGCCAATGCTGACGGCCTCTCCCGGTTCTTCCGCCTCAGCGAAGAGAACCCCCCAAGCTGATGGGCAGTTCTCTCCGGCTTTCAGCTGGGGGGGACGCGTGTTGGACCCGGCCTCATAGAATGGCCCTCCGTGCCCCCGCACCACCGAAACCTGGTACCTACAGCCCAAGCACCCGGCCCAGCCGAACCTCCCCACCAGGACACACGCACCGGCCCGGACATCCCCGTCCCTGGCCTCTCTCCTTTCGGCCACCCCGGGCCCGCGTGCCCACTTCATGCACCAAGATGGCCGCCCGGCCCCAGCGCGACCCGGGCCTAGAGGCGCCACTCCGGCTGGAGGACATCACGCTTCCAGGGGATGAGAGAGGGAGGAGCAGTTTCTATCGCACCTCTGAACTCCCCCGGGACGATGGGTTTCGATCGGCCCTCCGGCCTCCCTGAGAGCTGGCTCCACGCCTGCTGGGTGTCTGGGACTCCTCCCGACCCGGCCCTGAAAGGATCAAAAGACTATAGCAGGAAAACCCGACAAGCGACCCCCAGGTGACAAGACCCCTGCCTGCACAGACTCCGGACATCAAAGAGGGGTCGAACTATAACAAGGGGTGCTCTGGGGCTATCCGGCAGATTCAACGCTGGAACAACGAGAGCCTGCTGACGTGGTCGCGGCTCCTGAAACTGGAACTCACCTGAGCCCTGCTGAGTGACTCGCGGCTCCCTGAAGATCGTAAGACCTCCGAACTTGTACCTGAGCCCTGCTGAGTGACTCGCGGCTCCCTGAAGATCGTAAGACCTCCGAACTTGTACCTGAGCCCTGCTGAGTGACTCGCGGCTCCCTGAAGATCGTAAGACCTCCGAACTTGTACCTGAGCCCTGCTGAGTGACTCGCGGCTCCCTGAAGATCGTAACACCTCCGACCTTGTACCTGAGCCCTGCTGAGTGACTCGCGGCTCCCCCAGACTCTCACGGTCCCGCCGGACCCCAACTCCGACCACGTATCCCCCAGCTCGAGGATTGGGAGCTGTGCGCCGGATACGTCCCTGCTTTGAACCGTTACCAGAGACAGTCCCGCTACCCCCCTACCTTTCCGAGACTCTTGAGCCCGTGCTCACCTTGTACATATTTGCAGTGATACCTGTTTTATAAAGCTTGTTCTGAGGATACCCAGTGTGGTCTCTCTGTGTCGTGTGGTGCCAGAAGTACGAACCTAGTTGCGAGATTCCTCCCCCTGGGGAATCTCCCGCCAGTGCCCGGCTACGATACTTTGAGGGTGGGTCTCAGGGTAGTCAGGACCCCCTTCCGGGCTCCTCTGAGGTCGCCGTCTAACAGTGTGGTTGTGTGTGTGGTTGTGTGTGTGTGGTTTTGTGTGTGGTTGTGAGTGTGGTTGTGTGTGGTTGTGTATGTGTGTGGTTGTGTGTATGGTTGTGGGTGGTTGTATGTGTGTGTGTGGTTGTGTGTGTGGTTGTTTGTGTGTGTGGTTGTGTATGTGGTTGTGGTTGTGTGTGGGTGCGGTTGTGGGTACGGGTGTCGTTGTGGGTGTGTTTGTGTGTGTGGGTGTGTAGTTGTGTGTATGTTGTTGTGTGTGTGGTTGTGTGTGTGTAGTTGTGTGTGTGGTTGTGTGTGTGTGTGGTTGTGTGCATGTTTGGTTGTGTGTGTGTGGTTGTGTGTGTGTGGTTGTATGTGTGGTTGTATGTTTGGTTGTGTGTGTGGTTTAATGTGTGGTTGTGTGTGTGGTTGTGTGTGTGTTGTTGTGTGTGTGGTTGTGTGTGTGCTTGTGTGTGTGGTTATGTTGGGGTGGTTGTGTGTGGTTGTGTGTGTGGTTGGTTGTGTGGTTGAGTGTGGTTGTGTGTGTGAGTGGTTGTGTGTGGTTGTGTGGGGTTGTGCGTGTGTGTGGTTGTGTGTGTGTGGTTGGGTGTGGTTGTGTATTAGGTTGTGTGTGTGTGGTTGTGGTTGTGTGTGTGGTTGTGTGTGAGTGGTTGTGTGTGTGGTTGTGTGTGTGTGGTTGTGTGTGTGGTTGTGTGTGTTTTTGTGTGTGTATGGTTGTGTGTGTGGTTGTGTGTGTGGTTGTCTGTCTGGTTGTGTGTGTGAGTGCAGTTGTGGATGCAGGTGCAGTTGTGGGTGTAGTTGTGAGTATGTGTGTGGATGTGTGGTTGTGTGTGCTTGTGTGTGTATGGTTGTGTGGTGTGTGTGGTTGTGTGTGTGTGTGTGGTTGTGTATGTGTATGCTTGTGTGTGTGCTTGTGTGTGTGGTTATGTGTGTGGTTGTATCTGTGGTTGTAGCTGTGTGTGGGTGTGGTTGTGGGTGTGTGTGTGGTTGTGCGTGTGTGGTTGTGTGTGTGTGGTTGTGTGTGTATGGTTATATGTGTGGTTGTGTATGTGGTTGTGTGTGTGGTTGTGTGTGTGTGTGGTTGTGTTGGTGTGGTTGTGTGTGTGATTGTGTGTGTGTGGGTGTGTGTGTGGTTGTGTGTGTGGTTGTGTGTATGTGGTTGTGTGTGTGGGTATGAGTGCAGTTGAGGGTGTGATTGTGTTTGCGGTTGTATGGGTGGATATGTGGTTGTGTGTGGTTGTGTGTGCGTGGTTGTGTGTGTGGTTGTGTATCTGTGTGGTTGTGTGTGTATGGTTCTGTGTGTGGTTATGTGCATGTGTGTGGTTGTGTGTGTGGTTGTGTGTGTGCGGTTGTGTGTGTGTGGTTGTATGTGTAGTTGTGTGTGGGTATGAGTGTGTGTGTGGTTGTGTGTGTGTGGTTGTGTGTGTGTGGTAGTATGTGTGGGTGTGAGGGCGGTTGAGGGTGTGATTATGGGTGCAGTTGTGGGTGTGTGGGTGGATGTGTGGTTGTGTGTGGTTGTGTGTGTGGGTGTGAGTGCGGTTGAGGGTGCAGTTGTGGGTGTGGTTGTGGGTGTTTGGGTAGATGTGTGGTTGTGTGTGTGTGGTTATGTGTGGGTGTGGTTATGTGTTCAGTTGTGTGTGGTTGTGTATGTGTGTGTGCGGTTGTGTGTATGGTTGTGTGTGTGGTTGTATGTGTGGCTGTGTGTGGTTGGGGTTGTGTGTGTGTGTGGTTGTGTGGGTATGGTTGTGTATGTGGTTGTGTGTGTGGTTCTGGGTATGTGTGTTGTGTCTGTGTTTGTGTGTGCGTGGTTGTGTGTGTGGTTGTGTGTATGGTTGTGGTTGTGTGTATGGTTGTGTGTGTGGTTGTGTGTGTGGTTGTGGGTGTGGTTGTGTGTGTGTGGTTGTGTTGGTGTGGTTGTATGTGTGGTTGTGTGTGTGGTTGGTTGTGGGTGTATGTGTTTGTGTGTGTGGTTATGGGTGTGGTTGGGTGTGGTTGGGTGTGGTTGTGTATTAGGTTGTGTGTGTTGTGTGTTTGGTTGTGTGTGTGGTTGTGTGTGAGGTTGTTTGTGTGTGGTTGTGTGTGTGGTTGTGGTTCTGAGTGGGTGTGGTTGTGGGTGTGGGTATGGTTGTGGGTGTGTGGTTGTGTGTGTCATTGTGTGTGTGGTTGTGTGTATGTAGTAGTATGTGTGTGGTTCTGTGTGTGTGTGGTTGTGTGTGTGTGGTTGTGTGTGTGTGGTTGTATATGTGGTTGTGCGTGTGGTGTGTGTGTGGTTGTGTCTGTGTGTGGTTCTGTGGGTGTTGTTGTGTGTGTGGTTGTGTGTGTGAGTGTGGTTGAGGGTGTGAGTGTGGGTGTGTGGGTGGATGTGTGGTTGGGTGTGTGGTTGTGTGTGCTGTTGTGTGTGTGGTTGTGTGTGTGTGGTTGTATGGATGTGTGTGTGGTTGTGTGTGGTCATGTGTGTGGTTGTGTGTTTGGTTGTGTGTGTGGTTGTGTGGATGTGTGGTTGTGTGTGTGTGTGGTTGTGTGTGTGGTTATGTGTGTGTGGTTGTGTTGGTGTGGTTGTGTGTGTGGTTGTGTGTGTGTGTGTGTGTGGGTGTGTGTGTGGTTGTGTGTGTGGTTGTGTGTATTTGGTTGTGTGTGTGGGTATGAGTGCAGTTGAGGGTGTGATTGTGGTTGCGGTTGTATGGGTGTATATGTGGTTGTGTGTGGTTGTGTGTGTGTGGTTGTATGTGTAGTTGTGTGTGGGTATGAGTGTGTGTGTGGTTGTGTGTGTGGTTGTGTGTGTGTGGTAGTATGTGTGGGTGTGAGGGTGGTTGAGGGTGTGATTATGGGTGCAGTTGTGGGTGTGTGGGTGGATGTGTGGTTGTGTGTGGTTGTGTGTGTGGGTGTGAGTGCGGTTGAGGGTGCAGTTGTGGGTGTGGTTGTGGGTGTTTGGGTGGATGTGTGGTTGTGTGTGTGTGGTTATGTGTGGGTGTGGTTGTGTGTTCAGTTGTGTGTGGTTGTGTATGTGTGTGTGCGGTTGTGTGTATGGTTGTGTGTGTGGTTGTATGTGTGGCTGTGTGTGGTTGGGGTTGTGTGTGTGTGTGGTTGTGTGGGTATGGTTGTGTATGTGGTTGTGTGTGTGGTTCTGGGTATGTGTGTTGTGTCTGTGTTTGTGTGTGCGTGGTTGTGTGTGTGGTTGTGTGTATGGTTGTGGTTGTGTGTATGGTTGTGTGTGGTTGTGTGTGTGGTTGTGGGTGTGGTTGTGTGTGTGTGGTTGTGTTGGTGTGGTTGTATGTGTGGTTGTGTGTGTGGTTGGTTGTGGGTGTATGTGTTTGTGTGTGTGTGTGGTTATGGGTGTGGTTGGGTGTGGTTGGGTGTGGTTGTGTATTAGGTTGTGTGTGTTGTTGTGTGTTTGGTTGTGTGTGTGGTTGTGTGTGTGGTTGTTTGTGTGTGGTTGTGTGTGTGGTTGTGGTTCTGAGTGGGTGTGGTTGTGGGTGTGGGTATGGTTGTGGGTGTGTGGTTGTGTGTGTCATTGTGTGTGTGGTTGTGTGTATGTAGTAGTATGTGTGTGGTTCTGTGTGTGTGTGGTTGTGTGTGTGTGGTTGTGTGTGTGTGGTTGTATATGTGGTTGTGCGTGTGGTGTGTGTGTGGTTGTGTCTGTGTGTGGTTCTGTGGGTGTTGTGTGTGTGGTTGTGTGTGTGAGTGTGGTTGAGGGTGTGAGTGTGGGTGTGTGGGTGGATGTGTGGTTGGGTGTGTGGTTGTGTATGCTGTTGTGTGTGTGGTTGTGTGTGTGTGGTTGTGTGGATGTGTGTGTGGTTGTGTGTGGCCATGTGTGTGGTTGTGTGTTTGGTTGTGTGTGTGGTTGTGTGGATGTGTGGTTGTGTGTGTGGTTGTGTGTGTGGTTGTGTGTGTGGTTATGTGTGTGTGGTTGTGTTGGTGTGGTTGTGTGTGTGGTTGTGTGTGTGTGTGGGTGTGTGTGTGGTTGTGTGTGTGGTTGTGTGTATTTGGTTGTGTGTGTGGGTATGAGTGCAGTTGAGGGTGTGATTGTGGTTGCGGTTGTATGGGTGTATATGTGGTTGTGTGTGGTTGTGTGTGTGTGGTTGTGTGTGTGGCTGTGTGTGTGTGGTTGTGTATCTGTGTGGTTGTGTGTGTATGGTTGTGTGTGTGGTTATGTGCATGTGTGTGGTTGTGTGTGTGGTTGTGTGTGTGTGGTTGTGTGTGTGTGGTTGTATGTGTAGTTGTGTGTGGGTATGAGTGTGTGTGTGGTTGTGTGTGTGTGGTTGTGTGTGTGTGGTAGTATGTGTGGGTGTGAGGGCGGTTGAGGGTGTGATTATGGGTGCAGTTGTGGGTGTGTGGGTGGATGTGTGGTTGTGTGTGGTTGTGTGTGTGGGTGTGAGTGTGGTTGAGGGTGCAGTTGTGGGTGTGGTTGTGGGTGTTTGGGTGGATGTGTGGTTGTGTGTGTGTGGTTATGTGTGGATGTGGTTGTGTGTTCAGTTGTGTGTGGTTGTGTATGTGTGTGTGCGGTTGTGTGTATGGTTGTGTGTGTGGTTGTATGTGTGGCTGTGTGTGGTTGGGGTTGTGTGTGTGTGTGGTTGTGTGGGTATGGTTGTGTATGTGGTTGTGTGTGTGGTTCTGGGTATGTGTGTTGTGTCTGCGTTTGTGTGTGCGTGGTTGTGTGTGTGGTTGTGTGTATGGTTGTGTGTATGGTTGTGTGTGGTTGTGTGTGTGGTTGTGGGTGTGGTTGTGTGTGTATGGTTGTGTTGGTGTGGTTGTATGTGTGGTTGTGTGTGTGGTTGGTTGTGGGTGTATGTGTGTGTGTGTGGTTATGGGTGTGGTTGGGTGTGGTTGGGTGTGGCTGTGTATTAGGTTGTGTGTGTTGTTGTGTGTTTGGTTGTGTGTGTGGTTGTGTGTGTGGTTGTTTGTGTGTGGTTGTGTGTGTGGTTGTGGTTCTGAGTGGGTGTGGATGTGGGTGTGGGTATGGTTGTGGGTGTGTGGTTGTGTGTGTCATTGTGTGTGGTTGTGTGTATGTAGTAGTATGTGTGTGGTTCTGTGTGTGTGTGGTTGTGTGTGTGTGGTTGTGTGTGTGTGGTTGTATATGTGGTTGTGTGTGTGGTGTGTGTGTGGTTGTGTCTGTGTGTGGTTCTGTGGGTGTTGTTGTGTGTGTGGTTGTGTGTGTGAGTGTGGTTGAGGGTGTGATTGTGGGTGTGTGGGTGGATGTGTGGTTGGGTGTGTGGTTGTGTGTGCTGTTGTGTGTGTGGTTGTATGTGTGGTTGTGTGTGTGTGGATGTGAGTGTGGTTGTGTGTGTGTGGGCGTGTGTGTGGTTGTGTGTTTGGTTGTGTGTGTGGTTGTGTGGATGTGTGGTTGTGTGTGTGTGTGGTTGTGTGTGTGTGGTTGTGTGTGTGGATGTGTGTGTGTGGATGTGTGTGGTTGTGTGTGGTTGTATATGTGGTTGTGTGTGTGATTGTGTGTGTGTGTGGTTGAGTGTATGGTTGTGGTTGTGTATGGTTGTGTTTGTGTGTGTGTGTTTGTGTGTGTGGTTGTGTGTGGTTGTGTGTGGTTGTGTGTGTGGTTGTGTGTGTGTGTGGCTCTATGTGGGGTTGTGTGTGTGTGGTTGCAGTTATGGATGCAGGTGTGGTTGTGGGTGCAGTTCTGAGTGTGTGTGTGGATGTTTGGTTGTGTGTGCTTGTGTGTGTGTGGTTGTTTGTGTTGTGTGTGTGTGTTGTATGTGTGTGTGTGTGGTTGTGTGTGTGTGGTTGTGTGGATGTGTGTGCTTGTGTGTGTGGGTTCTTGAGTGTGTGGTTGAGTGTGGTTGTGGTTGTGTGTGTGGTTGTTTGTGTGGTTGTGTGTGTGGTTGTGTGTGTGGTAGTGTGTGGTTGTGTGTGTGTGGTTGTATGTGTGGTTGTGTGTGGTTGTGTGTGTGGTTGTGTGTGAGTGGTTGTGTGTGTGGTTGTGTGTGTGGTTGTGTGTGTGGTTGTGTGTGTGAGTGCGGTTGAGGGTGCAGTTGTGGGTGTGTGGGTGGATGTGTGGGTGTGTGGGTGGATGTGTGGTTGTGTGTGGTTGTGTGTATGGTTGTGGTTGTGTGTGTGGTTGTGTGTGTGGTTATGTGTGTGTGGTTGTGTGTGTGGTTGTGTATGTGTGGTTGTGTGTGTATGGTTGTGTGTGTATGGTTGTATGTGTGGTTGTGTGGGAGGTTGTGTATGTGGTTGTGTGTGTGGTTGTGTGTGTGTGGTTGTGTTGGTGTGGTTGTGTGTGTGGTTGTGTGTGTGTGTGTTTGTGTGTGTGGTTGTGTGTGTGGTTGTATGTGGTTGTGTGTGTGGGTATGAGTGCAGTTGAGGGTGTGATTGTGGTTACGGTTGTATGGGTGGATATGTGGTTGTGTGTGGTTGTGTGTGTGTGGTTGTGTGTGTGGCTGTGTGTGTGTGGTTGTGTATCTGTGTGGTTGTGTGTGTATGGTTGTGTGTGTGGTTATGTGCATGTGTGTGGTTGTGTGTGTGGTTGTGTGTGTGTGGTTGTGTGTGTGTGGTTGTATGTGTAATTGTGTGTGGGTATGAGTGTGTGTGTGGTTGTGTGTGGTTGTGTGTGTGTGGTTGTGTGTGTGTGGTAGTATGTGTGGGTGTGAGGGCGGTTGAGGGTGCGATTATGGGTGCAGTTGTGGGTGTGTGTGTGGTTGTGTGTGGTTGTGTGTGTGGGTGTGAGTGCGGTTGAGGGTGCAGTTGTGGGTGTGGTTGTGGGTGTTTGGGTAGATGTATGGTTGTGTGTGTGTGGTTGTGTGTGGGTGTGGTTGTGTGTTTAGTTGTGTGTGGTTGTGTGTGCGGTTGTGTGTATGGTTGTGTGTGTGGTTGTGTGTGGTTGTATGTGTGGTTGTATGTGGTTGGGGTTGTGTGTGTGTGCGGTTGTGTGTGTGTGGTTGTGTATGTGGTTGTGTGTGTGGTTCTGGGTATGTGTGTTGTGTCTGTGTTTGTGTGTGTGTAACGTCCTGGCTTTCTCGGGGTTGGGACAAACAGACGACGGACCAGAGAAATGGAGGTTTAAGGATGATTTAATAAACAGATAAACAACTACAGACAACAAAGAATACCGGTACTGGAATCACCAGTTAAAGTACGATACCCATTCACAGCTCGTCTAACCGTCCTCCGCATGCACACAGGACCCGGTATGCTCCAACGGAGGGCACAGTGCTAAGCAGTGGCCGACAATGCCACTCGACCGCTGTGAAGGGTAGTTCCAAGGTTGTGGAATCTACGGGGGGCACGTGGGAGTCACCCGGCCGGGCTCTCTACCACCTGGGAACAGCCGCTCTACCAGTATCCCCCAGAGTACTGCCACAACACAAAGACGCTGGGAACACCTCCTAGTGTGCGTCTCTTGTATCCGGGTTTAAGTGATGATACCCAAGGTGGCGCAGAGAATGGATGGGAGCAGCCGCTCTACCTATCCCAGTTCTCCTACGAGTGCCGATGGCTAAGACGCGGAAACACCTCCGGGATAGCGTCTTAGCTCTAAGCGTGTGTTTACCCAAGGAACGAGGGTTGGGAGCTTCGGCTCGCACCAACCTCGTTTTCTCCAAATTGTCAGGCCGTTGGGAGCTTCGGCTCTACCAACGGGACTTGTGCCCAATGACGTTGAATACGGCTCTCAGAACGGGACAGGACACGGGCAGGAAGCACACGCCAGCACCTCTCCTCCGCTCCTTAGAATGTTCCTTCCGCCGCTCAACTCACCAACGGGTCTGTGTACCTCAACCAGGTACTCCGGCAAAGATCAGAATATCCGACGCCGAGTCCCAGTGATCTTCTCCTTAAGTAGTACTCTCGGCGTTGTATAACCATGACTCTTGAGTTGCATAACATGAAAACTAGGCGTTACCCTTGGTGTTATGTAACCAGAACTCTTGAGTTGCATAAAGCAATTGTTGCCGGAGGGCATTCTGGGAGTTGTAGTCCGCTCTCCTCCAAGCGCACCAGGTTCACGGAAGTGGCATCGTGGGAGGGAATCCATGTGCGGGAGGGGATTCCTGACAGTGTGCATGGTTGTGTGTGTGGTTGTGTGTATGGTTGTGGTTGTGTGTATGGTTGTGTGTGGTTGTGTGTGTGGTTGTGGTTGTGTGTGTGGTTGTGTTGGTGTGGTTGTATGTGTGGTTGTGTGTGTGGTTGGTTGTGGGTGTATGTGTGTGTGGTTGGTTGTGGGTGTATGTGTTTGTGTGTGTGGTTGTGGGTGTGGTTGGGTGTGGTTGTGTATTAGGTTGTGTGTGTTGTGTGTTTGGTTGTGTGTGTGGTTGTGTGTGTGGTTGTGTGTGTGGTTGTGTGTGTGGTTGTTTGTGTGTGGTTGTGTGTGTGGTTGTGGTTCTGAGTGGGTGTGGTTGTGGGTGTGGGTATGGCTGTGGGTGTGTGGTTGTGTGTGTCATTGTGTGTGTGGTTGTGTGTATGTGGTAGTATGTGTGTGGTTCTGTGTGTGTGGTTGTGTGTGTGTGGTTGTGTGTGTGGTTGTATGTGTGTGGTTGTATATGTGGTTGTGTGTGTGGTTTTTGTGGTTGTGTGTGTGTGTGGTTCTGTGGGTGTTGTGTGTGTGGTTTTGTGTGTGAGTGTGGTTGAGGGTGTGATTGTGGGTGTGTGGGTGGATGTGTGGTTGGGTGTGTGGTTGTGTGTGCTGTTGTGTGTGTGGTTGTGTGTGTGTGGTTGTGTGGATGTGTGTATGGTTGTGTGTGTGTGGTCGTGTGTGTGGTTGTGTGTTTGGTTGTGTGTGTGGATGTGTGGTTGTGTGTGTGTGGTTGTGTGTGTGTGGTTGTGTGTGTAGATGTGTGTGTGTGGATATGTGTGGTTGTGTGTGGTTGTATATGTGGTTGTGTGTGTGATTGTGTGTGTGGTTGAGTGTATGGTTGTGTTTGTGTGTTTGTGTTTGTGTGTGTGGTTGTGTGTGTGTGTGTGGTTGTGTGTGTGTGTGGCTGTGTGTGGGGTTGTGTGTGTGGTTGCAGTTATGGATGCAGGTGCGGTTGTGGGTGCAGTTGTGAGTGTGTGTGTGTGGATGTGTGGTTGTGTGTGCTTGTGTGTGTATGGTTGTGTGTGTTGTGTGTGTGTGTTGTGTGTGTGTGTTGTGTGTGTGTGTTGTGTGTGTGGTTGTGTGTGTGTGGTTGTGTATGTGTGTGCTTTTATGTGTGCTTGTGTGTGTGTGTTGTATGTGTGTGTGTGTGGTTGTGTGTGTGTGGTTGTGTGTGCTTTTATGTGTGGTTGTGTGTTGTATGTGTGTGTGTGTGTGGTTGTGTGTGTGTGGTTGTGTGGTTGTGTGTGTGGTTGTGTGGTTGTGTGTGCTTGTGTGTGTGGGTGCTTGTGTGTGTGGTTGTGTGTGGTTGTGGTTTTATGTGTGATTGTTTGTGTGGTTGTGTGTGTGGTTGTGTGTGTGGTTGTGTGTGGTTGTGTGTGTGTGGTTGTATGTGTGGTTGTGTGTGTGTGGTTGTGTGTGTGGTTGTGTGTGTGTGGTTTTATGTGTGGTTGTGTGTGTGTGTATGTGAGTGCGGTTGAGGGTGCAGTTGTGGGTGTGTGGGTAGATGTGTGGTTGTGTGTGGTTGTGTGTATTGTTGTGGTTGTGTGTGTGGTTGTGTGTGTGGTTATGTGTGTGTGGTTGTGTGTGTGGTTGTGTGTGTGTGGTTGTGTGTGTGTGTTTGTGTGTATGTGTGGTTGTGTGTTGGGTTGTGTGGTTGTGTGTGTGTGGTTGTGTGTGTGTGGTTGTGTATGTCGTATGTGGCATGTGTGTGTGTAGTTGTGTGTGTGGTTGTGTATGTGGTTGTGTGTGTGCAGTTATGTGTGGTTGTTTGTGTGTGTGGTTGTGTGTATGGTTGTGGTTGTGTGTGTGCTTGTGTGTGTGCTTGTGTGTGTGGTTGTGTGTGGGTGTGGTTGTGTGTGCAGTTGGGTGTGGTTGTGTGTGTGCGGTTGTGTGTATGGTTGTGTGTGTGGTTGTGTGTGGTTGTGTGTGTGGTTGTGTGTGGTTGGGGTTGTGTGGGTGTGGTTGTGTGGGTGTGATTGTGTATGTGGTTGTGTGTGTGGTTCTGGGTGTGTGTGTTGTGTGTGTGTGCATTTGTGTGTGGTTGTGTGTGTGCTTGTGTGTATGGTTGTGTGTGGTTGTGTGTGTGGTTGTGGGTGTGGTTGTGTGTGTATGGTTGTGTTGGTGTGGTTGTGTTGGTGTGGTTGTGTGTGTGGTTGTGTGTGTGTGGTTGGTTGTGGTTGTGTGATTGTGTGTGGTTGTGTACGTGTATGTGGTTGTAGGTATCGTTTGGTGTGGTTGTGTTTTAGGTTGTGTGTGTGGTTGTGTGTGTGGTTGTGGTTGTACGTGTGGTTGTGTGTGTGGTTGTGTGTGTGGTTGTGTGTGTGGTACTGAGTGTGGTTGTGTGTGGTTGTGTATGTGTGTGGTTGTGTGTGTGGTTGTGGGTGGTTGTATGTGTGTGTGTGGTTGTGTGTGTGGTTGTGTGTGTGGTTGTTTGTGTGTGTGGTTGTGTATGTGGTTGTGGTTGTGTGTGGGTGCGGTCGTGGGTATGGGTGTTGTTGTGGGTGTGTTTGTGTGTGTGGGTGTGTAGTTGTGTGTATGTTGTTGTGTGTGTGTGGTTGTGTGTGTGTAGTTGTGTGTGTGGTTGTGTGTGTGTGTGGTTGTGTGCATGTTTGGTTGTGTGTGTGTGGTTGTGTGTGTGTGTGGTTGTATGTGTGGTTGTATGTTTGGTTGTGTGTGTGGTTTAATGTGTGGTTGTGTGTGTGGTTGTGTGTGTGGTTGTGTGTGTGGTTGTGTGTGTGGTTGTGGGTGTGTGGTTGTGTGTGTGTGTGGTTGTGCATGTGTGGTTGTGTGTGTGGTTGTGTGTGTGTGTTACTGTGTGTGTGGTTGTGAGTGTGGTTGTGTATGTGGTTGTGTATGTGGTTGTGTATGTGTGGTTGTGTGTGGGTGTGAGTGCGATTGAGGGTGCAGTTGTGGGTGCAGTTGTGGGAGTTTGGGTGGATGTGTGAGTGGTTGTGTATGTGTGGTTGTGTGTGTGTGTTTGTGGTTGTGTGTGTGTGTGGTTGTGTGTTGGGTTGTGTGTGTGTGTGTGTGGTTGTGTGTGTGTGGTTGTGTGTGTGTGGTTGTGTATGTCATTGTATGTGGCATGTGTGTGTGGTTGTGTATGTGGTTGTGTGTGTGCAGTTATGTGTGGTTGTTTGTGTGTGTGGTTGTGTGTATGGTTGTGGTTGTGTGTGTGCTTGTGTGTGTGCTTGTGTGTGTGGTTGTGTGTGGGTGCTTATCAGTGTGGTTGTGTGTGGTTGTGTATGTGGTTGTGTGTGTGTGGTCGTGTGTGGGTGTGGTTGTGTGTGCAGTTGGGTGTGGTTGTGTGTGTGCGGTTGTGTGTATGGTTGTGTGTGTGGTTGTGTGTGGTTGTGTGTGTGGTTGTGTGTGGTTGGGGTTGTGTGGGTGTGGTTGTGTGGGTGTGGTTGTGTATGTGGTTGTGTGTGTGGTTCTGGGTGTGTGTGTTGTGTGTGTGTGCATTTGTGTGTGGTTGTGTGTGTGCTTGTGTGTATGGTTGTGTGTGGTTGTGTGTGTGGTTGTGGGTGTGGTTGTGTGTGTGTGGTTGTGTTGGTGTGGTTGTGTGTGTGGTTGTGTGTGTGTGGTTGGTTGTGGTTGTGTGATTGTGTGTGGTTGTGTACGTGTATGTGGTTGTAGGTATCGTTTGGTGTGGTTGTGTTTTAGGTTGTGTGTGTGGTTGTGTGTGTGGTTGTGGTTGTACGTGTGGTTGTGTGTGTGGTTGTGTGTGTGTGGTTGTGTGTGTGGTACTGAGTGTGGTTGTGTGTGGTTGTGTATGTGTGTGGTTGTGTGTGTGGTTGTGGGTGGTTGTATGTGTGTGTGTGGTTGTGTGTGTGGTTGTGTGTGTGGTTGTTTGTGTGTGTGGTTGTGTATGTGGTTGTGGTTGTGTGTGGGTGCGGTTGTGGGTACGGGTGTTGTTGTGGGTGTGTTTGTGTGTGTGGGTGTGTAGTTGTGTGTATGTTGTGTGTGTGTGGTTGTGTGTGTGTAGTTGTGTGTGTGGTTGTGTGTGTGTGTGGTTGTGTGCATGTTTGGTTGTGTGTGTGTGGTTGTGTGTGTGGTTGTATGTGTGGTTGTATGTTTGGTTGTGTGTGTGGGTTGTGTGTGTGGTTTGATGTGTGGTTGTGTGTGTGGTTGTGTGTGTGTTGTGTGTGTGGTTGTGTGTGTGCTTGTGTGTGTGGTTATGTTGGGGTGGTTGTGTGTGTGGTTGGTTGTGGTTGTGTGGTTGTGTGTGGTTGTGTGTGTGAGTGGTTGTGTGTGGTTGTGTGGGGTTGTGTGTGTGTGTGGTTGTGTGTGTGGTTGGGTGTGGTTGTGTGTTAGGTTGTGTGTATGTGGTTGTGGTTGTATGTGTGGTTGTGTGTGTGGTTGTGTGTGTGTGGTTGTGTGTGTGTGTGGTTGTGTGTGTGGTTGTGTGTGTTTTTGTGTGTGTATGGTTGTGTGTGTGGTTGTGTGTGTGGTTGTCTGTCTGGTTGTGTGTGTGAGTGCAGTTGTGGATGCAGGTGCAGTTGTGGGTGTAGTTGTGAGTGTGTGTGTGGATGTGTGGTTGTGTGTGCTTGTGTGTGTATGGTTGTGTGTTTGTGTGGTGTGTGTGGTTGTGTGTGGTTGTGTGTGTGGTTGTGTATGTGTGTGCTTGTGTGTGTGCTTGTGTGTGTGCTTGTGTGTGTGGTTGTAGCTGTGGTTGTAGCTGTGTGTGGGTGTGGTTGTGTGTGTGTGTGTGTGGTTGTGCATGTGTATGTTGGTGTGTGGTTGTGTGTGTCATTGTGTGTGTGTGTGGTTGTGTGTGTGGTAGTATGTGTGTGTGGTTGTGTGTGTGGTTGTATGTGTGGTTGTATATGTGGTTATATGTGGTTGTGTGTGGTTGCGTGTGTGTGGTTGTGTGTGTGTGGTTGTGTGTGTGGGTGTGAGTGTGGTTAAGGATGCAATTGTGGGTGCAGTTGTGGGTGTGTGGGTGGATGTGTAGATGGGTATGTGGGTGGATGTGTGGTTGTGTGTGTGTGTGGTTGTGTGTGGTCATGTGTGTGTAGTTGTGTGTGGTTGTGTGTGGTTGTGTGTGCTGTTGTGTGTGTGTGGTTGTGTGTGTGGTTGTGTGTGTATGGTTGTGTGTGTGTGGTTGTGTGTGTGTGGTTGTGTGTGTTTTTGTGTGTGTATGGCTGTGTGTGGTTGTGGTTGTGTGTGGTTGTGTGTATGAGTGCAGTTGTGGTGCAGGTGCGGTTGTGGGTGCGGTTGTGAGTGTGTGTGGATGTGTGGTTGTGTGTTATTGTGTGTGTGTGGTTGTGTGTGTTGTGTGTGTGTGTTGTGTGTGTGTGTGCTTGTGTGTGTGCTTGTGTGTGTGGTTGTTTGTGTGTGGTTGTATGTGTGGTTGTGGTTGTGAGTGGTTGTGGTTGTGGGTGTGTGGTTGTGTGTGTCATTGTTTGTGTGGTTGTGTGTGTATGGTAGTGTGTGTGTGTGGTTGTGTATGTGTGGTTGTGTGTGTGGCTGTGAGTGTGTGGTTGAGTGTGTGGTTGTGTGTGTGGTTGTGTGTGTGGCTGTGAGTGTGGTTATGTATCTGTGTGGTTGTGTGTGTGTGGTTGTGTGTGTGGTTGTGTGCGTGTGTGTGGTTGTGTGTGTGGTTGTGTGTGTGTGGTTGTGTGTTTGTGGGGTTGTATGTGTAGTTGTTTGTGGGTGTGGGTGTGTGGGTGGTTGTGTGTGTCGTTGTGTGTGTATAGTAGTGTGTGTGGGTGTGAGTGCGGTTGAGGGTACGATTATGGGTGCAGTTGTGGGTGTGTGCGTGGATGTGTGGTTGTGTGTGGTTGTGTGTGTGGGTGTGAGTGCGGTTGAGGGTGCAGTTGTGGGTGTGGTTGTGGGTGTTTGGGTGGATTTGTGGTTATCTGTGTGTGTGTTGGACAGGCCACATGAAGGGCTTGCTCCCTCCCTGCATGACAGGGCCCGAGCCCCGGCCCTCCAGGTGTTACCCACAGAAACAACCCACACCCCGTCTCCAGCCGGGACTCCTGCCCCTGGACATCTCTGTATCATGGGGCCGAACCACTACCGGCTCCCTCGCCCGGCCGCCATCTTGGACACTGCACCATGAGGCCGCGTGGCCTCAGCTCGACCCTAACCCTGGGCCTGGCCCCGACATCCCGGCACCACCATCCACCCAGGAGGTGAACGGACTACTTGGCAGGTCGATGGGAGAAAGAAGTGTCGATGGCTCTCCCCCGCCAGGAGCCGATCGCCCCCCAGCTCCCCCGGGCGCTGGCTCCACCCCCCTGCTGGGTGTCTGGACTCCCTCATCCCGGACCTCCCGACCTCCAAGTGCGAGGGTCCGGACATCAAAGGGCGCCAGACCTATAACTGGGGCAGCTCCAGAGCAGGAAGGCAGTTGTATCCTGGAGTCGAGAGACACCGAGAAGAACTCATCCTTGACGGACTACCGGCGCTGCCGTAGCCCTGCCTTGTGAACTATCACCCTGCCTGCTGGTGCTGCCGCGGCCTTCTGCATCCTCCATCCTCGTCGGGACCTGCTGGTGCTGCCGCGGACCGTTGTACCTACCACCTTCATTGGGACCCGCTGGCGCTGCCGCGGACCGTTGTAACCACCACCTTCATCGGGACCTGCTGGCGCTGCCGCGGACCGTGTAACGACCACCTTCACCGGGACCTGCTGGCGCTGCCGCGGCCCGTCCAGCTAGAACACCGAGCTCGAGGATTGTGAGCTATCCATCATATCATCGCATCTACCAGATTGGTAACAAGACTGTCCCGCTACCCCCTTTCCCAACCAAGAGACTAGAATCGAGGGGACCCCTGAGTCCTGACCTCCTTGTACCATTCTATCGTACCTAAAGATTGCTTATAAAGAACGTTAAACCTTATCTTGGTGTGGTGTACATCTGTGGGGGGGAAGTTACTCGTCTGTATGATCGCTGGAGACGGCTCTCCCCGGAGACCTCTCCCCTTGTCCTCGGCCGACCCTCCCGGTCCGTCTAACATTGGTGGCCAGCGGCGCGATCCGAATCAACGTGTAATCGTACAGAGAGTAGCTCACCCCACGACGAAACCACAATGTCAACCAAAGAGGGCGGATCCACCGAGAAATTCCAGATGGAGAAATTGGAAGAGTACAGCCATCGTGAATTGAGACAATTCTGCATTGAACTAGGCATTGCTACCACCGGCCTGAGTACCAAAGACGATTTCAAGCACGCCATTGAGTCGTGGGCAGAAACCGGGGCCGCGAGATCCCCGGACCAAAACATTGCAGCATCAGAGAGGAACACCACGGCTCCCGAGGAGCGAAGAACGGGTCTCTCGCAGGAAGAGATCCAAGAGAGAGAAAAAAGCAGACTACATGAGCTAGAAATGGCACGGCTCAAAATGGACGGTGAACTAAAATTAGCCGAACAAAAACTGAACCTAGAACATCTGCGGCTCCGAGAAGAACGGGAAGAAAAACAGAGGCAGAGAGAGCTCGAAGAATAGAGATTAGCGTACGAACACGAGCGCAAACTGGCAGAAATAGACCTACGGAAGCAGAACAAAGAACTGGAGGTGCCCGAGCGACCGCGCACCCCGGGAGCGACAGAAAAGAAAGTCCACATCCCCAAGGATGTCGTTCGAGAGTATGTCCGAGAGGACGACATACAACAGTGGTTCAAGGCCTACGAGATCGCCATGACCTCCCACCGGATCGATCGAAGTGACTGGGGAGCCGGTCTATGGGGGAGGTTCATCAATGAAGGCCGCGATGCCCTGTTACAGCTCCCAGACCATCTGATGACATCCTACGACCACATGAAGGCTGCCCTCCTCACCCGATATGAGCTCACACCCGAAATGTACCGCCAGAGGTTCCGAGACTGCACCCGAATCCCGGGTACAACTTGGGTGGAATATGTCAACTATTTCAGCCGAGCCTTCGAGGGTTGGATCAAGGGAAGCCACGTAACGACCTACGAGCAACTTTTTAATCTCATGGTGTGGGAGCACCTCTCTAACAACTGCTTCGTCGAGCTCAGGCAGCACCTCCTCGACAGTAAATTGACTGACCCACGGCAACTCGCCGCCGAAGCTGACCGGTGGGAAAGCACCCGAGTGGGCCGGAGAGGGCCGCACGAACAGAACCGGAACAACCAAGGTCAGCACCGTCCCCGAGGAGGAGGAGGAGGCCAGGGACGAGGAAGAGACACCGTCCCGGCCGGGGTTCTGAGCCAATGTCACGTGTCACCGATGCCAGCGAGTCGGCCACTACGCCAATGACCCGAACTGTCCACAGAACCAAACTCCGAGACCCCGCCAGGTAGCTGCCGCCGCCCTGGGGGGAGAACAAATCTCCGAAGAACAGGAAGAATACAAGCAGGGACAACAAGAGTGGGAACCGGCCGCCATGGTTCTAGCGTGCCTAGGGGGAAGAGACATGGTCCCGCGGGCTCCCCTACCCGCCAACACCAGAAAATATAGTCAGTGGGTGAACATTAATGGATGCCGGGCCGAAGCCCTACGTGACACGGGGGCCAGTGTGACGGCCGTCCGCTGTCACCTGGTAAAACCAGAGCAGATCCTGCCGAACATTCTCTGCCCCGTCCGTTCAGCCGACAATTTGGAGAGTCTATGTAGGATGGCCTGCGTCCCCTTCGAATGGGGAGGAGTCTCCGGCATGTTGAAGGTGACGGTCCGAGATGATGCACCCGTGGACTGTCTCCTGGGGAATGATCTTGAGAGTTCCCCGTGGGCCGCCGTAGAAAGAAAAGAGCACCAGGGGATGTTGGGCCTCCCGGACTGGGCGTGCGTAACCACCCGGTCCATGGCCGCCCGTGCCATCCCCCGACCAGAAGAACCAGAATGGCCAGCACCTCCTCCCCCGATCGCTCCAGTAGAGGACACCGACCATACCAACCCCCCAGAGCAAACCCCCGAAGGGCTCGCTCAGCCCCAGGACCTTCCCAACCTGGCTCAGTGGCATCAAGAAGGGGGGCCCACCCAGGAACAGTTCCGTCAATAACAGAAGACCTGTCCCTCCCTCGAGGGACTCCGCCAGCAAGCCCTCGCCCAGAGCGCAGGGGACACCACCGGAGCCCATTGGATCTATTGGGACAACGACCTATTGTACAGTGAGCAGAGAATCGCGGAGTTAGGGGCCAGTCGAGTGCTGGTGGTGCCCCTCCGTTTTAGAGACTTCCTGTTAAATTTGGCCCACGATGTCCCTCTGGCTGGACACCTGGGCCAGGACAAAACCTACAGTCGCCTGGTGACCCACTTTTTCTGGCCGAAGATGAGAAACGACGTCCTCAACCACTGCCGGTCCTGCCCCACGTGCCAGGCCAGCGGGAAGAGTGGCCGCAAACTCAAAGCACCTCTGCAACCCTTCCCAGTTGTCACCACCCCGTTCGAGAGGGTGGGAATAGACATTGTGGGGCCCCTGGACCCCCGTACAGCACAAGGACATCGGTTCATCCTGGTACTGGTGGACCACGCCACCCGCTACCCCGAGGCTGTGCCCCTGCGAACTGTAACAGCCCCGGTGGTCGGCCGGGCCTTAATGGGGATCTTCTCCCGGGTGGGCTTCCCCCGAGAAGTCGTCAGCGACAGAGGCACAAACTTTATTTCGAAGTATATGAAGTCCCTCTGGCAACAGTGCGGGGTCACCTACCGGGTCATGACCCCCTATCACCCTCAAGGAAACGGACTAGTCGAGCGGTTCAACCGCACGCTCAAGGGAATGATTGGGGGATTGGAAGAGCCCCTCCGTCGCCAGTGGGATGTACTACTTCCGTGCCTCCTCTTCGCCTATCGAGAAGTTCCCCAGAAGTCCCTCGGCTTTAGCCCTTTCGAACTCTTGTACGGGCACCCTGTGCGAGGGCCCCTCAGCCTAGTCAAAGAAGGTTGGGAGATGGCCCCCCTAAAGACCCCTCCAGACGTCTTCAAGTACCTCCTGACCCTACGCAATCAGACCAGGCGATTCAGAGAAATGGCGAAAGCGAACCTTGAGGCCAGTCAGGAGGACATGAGAAAATGGTACGATCAAAATGCCTCCTCCATCGAATTCGAACCTGGCCAACAAGTGTGGGTGATGTCCCCCACCGAACCATGTGCCTTGCAGGACAAGTGGACGGGGCCCTTCAAAGTGGTCGAACGCAAGAGCCCCGTCACCTATCTCATCGATATGGAATCTCCCCGGAACCCCCTCTGGGTCCTCCACACCAACAGACTCAAACCCCACTTTGTGCGCTCGGAGCTCAGCCTCCTGATGGCTACAGACAGTGGAGCGGAAGAAGACTCCGAGCCTCTCCCTGATCTCCTGAAGACTCGTGAGAAAGATGGTTCCGTGGACGGGGTCCGGCTCTCCGATGCCCTCACCCCGGAACAGCGCCAAGGCTGCCGGGACCTCCTGCTGCAGTTTGCTACCTTGTTTTCCCCCACCCCAGGGGTCACCCCCTGGTGCTTGCACGACGTGGACACTGGGGACAGTCCCCCTATCAGACACCGGGCGTAACGCGTACCAGATCGGGTACGGGCCTGCATCCAAGAGGAGGTATCAAAGATGCTCACGCTCGGGGTCATCGAGTCCTCGGACAGCCCCTGGGCCAGCCCGGTCGTGCTGGTCCCCAAAGCTGCTGCCCCCGGCACCACTCCTGAGCTCCGATTCTGCGTCGACTATCGGGGCTTGAATGCTGTCACCAGAACCGACGCTCATCCCATCCCCCGAGCGGATGAACTGATCTTCAACCTGACAGCGGGCTACTGGCAGATCGGTCTCACACCCCGGGCCCAAGAACGATCCGCCTTTTCTACCCCCGATGGCCACTACCACTTCAAAGTCATGCCCTTTGGCATGAAGAATGCCCCAGCTACCTTTCAGCGACTGGTGAACCAGGTCTTGGTGGGGCTCGAGGAGTTCAGCGCCGCCTACCTGGACGATATCGCTGTGTACAGCCGCCACTGGTCCGACCACCTCCACCACCTCCGAGAGGTCCTGCAGGCCCTCCAACGGGCCGGCCTCACAATCAAGGCCAGCAAGTGCCAAATTGGTCAGGGGTCCGTGACCTATCTCGGACACCAGGTGGGAGGCGGTCTGGTGGCCCCTCTGCAACTCAAAATCGCTGCCATCCAGTCCTGGCAGCCTCCAGTCACGCAGACCGAGGTCCGAGCCTTCTTGGGGCTCACCGGCTACTACCGGCGGTTCGTGAGGGACTATGGCAGCATTGTGGGGCCCCTCACGGGACTCACATCCAAAAACCACCCGAAGAAGGTCAACTGGACCCCAGACTGTCAAGCGGCCTTCGAGAAGCTGAAAGCCGCCATGTGCACGGCCCCTGTGCTCCAGGCCCCCGACTACAGTCGGGAGTTCATCGTACAAACAGATGCCTCCGACCACGGCATCGGGGCGGTCCTCTCCCAGTTGAACTCCGAGGGACTTGACCAACCGGTGGCCTTCATCAGCAGACGCCTCCTGGCCCGAGAACAGCGCTGGAGCACCATCGAGAGGGAGGCCTTCGCAGTGGTGTGGGCCCTCAAAAAGCTCCGGCCCTATCTCTTCGGTACCCACTTCCGGGTGCAAACAGATCATCGACCCCTGCAGTGGCTAATGCAGATGCGGGGGGAAAACTGTAGGAAGGTGGATATCTGACTATGGTTACCCCCAAATTTTTGCCTAGTGTCTAGCTGGTTTTTCGACTTAGTTGGCCTGAGATCCTGCCATTCAGGCTCTCAGGCTATCTGCTCTCTCTGTAAAATGGACTCCATGAACCCTAGGTACATACCCAATTGGTTGGATCACCCTGTCAGCCCCTGTACCAGTGTACACTAGGTACCCAGGGCATTGGTGTATCCAAGGTCTGCCAGGGGCTGAAGCATGTATTATGCCACCCCAGGCTTGGCCTAACAATCTGACACAACTGGCTGATCACTCAGCTGGGGTAAGTTGGTGTAATCACCTCTTACTTAGGTGTAGTATACCTATACCTAACCTTAAATGGGACACCTGGTAACCTATAAGTCACTCCTATGGCAGGCCTTAACAATCCTGAAGGCAGAGTGCTTGGTTCCATGTGAGATGGTGCTCTGGCATGAGCTGAGCCTGTCTGCCGTGGTCGGAACAACTTCCTTCTACTGTTTCCAGATATCGTCATACCATATACTCTTAAGTGCATTATGAACCTCGCGGTTAAATGCTATCTTTGGTTTGGCTTTATCAAAACATGTCGAGTAAGGTGTCATACGAATTGGAATACTAACCCCTCGCCAATTCTGGCGACGGGGTTAGCATTCCACCCTTCTAGAGGGACACGACATGTACAGTACCTGAAACCCGGGTAAAATCAGACATAGCCTCAGCTCCACAAAATGGATGCTGCCACCACAGACACAAGTCTGCCCTCCTGCTGCTGGGAGTCCTTCCAGCTTGGGAGGTGTGGACAAAGGGTTTCCTGCCAGGGGAGGTGCGTGCACCACCCCAGACAGGATTTTGTGTATTGGTCAGGTAGGGCTTGAAAGAAACCAGACATGCCTGTGGCTCACAAGGAGCCTCGGTGCATATGCCAGTTCAAACCGGTCCTGGGGCACACCAGTCCCGGGCCTGGGGCGAGCTGGACAAAGGATTGGGGGTGTAACCACCCCCCTTCCTGGTCCCACCCATAGGGAGGGACCTAGCAGGTAGTCCGGCCCCTAGAATCCGAATAAAGGTAGGAGCTGTGTCCTAAGACTTTAGACATCCTGGAATCAACTTGAAACTAAGAAGAAGACGGGAACTTCGACGCTCTGCCGCACAGAGGACTGAAGCCAATCTCCCCTGTGGTCAGGGAGTGACCACCTTGCTAACGCAAGCACCATCCAGCGAATCACCGTCTGCTTTGCCGCCGCCTCCCGCCGGAGCCCGAGCCCAGAGACTGACAAGACCTGGACCTCCAGACCTCTCACCGCCCGATCCACAGTCCCTGCAAAGAGGAGACCCGTGGAGGCACCGAGACACGTGGAGCCAGCCATCTTGGATCGACTACGACAAGCTGACAAGTGCAACAACCGAGGCTCCCTCCAAGTTGTGCTTTGGGATCTGAGAAGCCCAACCCTCGAGCAGCATCTGCACCAAAGGTGAGCCCTCCAGCATCTCCACGATCTGCGTGGGGCCCTTCTGCATTTTGCCACTCGACGCGCCTAACCGGTTGCTGGCCCGCTGGCTAGTGGCCATCTTGGCGACGAACTCTACGAAAAACACCGCTGGTCTGGTTGCTCCAGACTGGCCCTTGCTCCTCTCCAAAGGAGCAATCCCTCTGACCTTGCTGGTCAGAACCAACAGCTGACTTCCGAATCCTCCTACAATTGCTTTTGCCAAGGCTTGTTTGCTTCGACCAAGTCGCCGACACCGCCGACAGCGAGAGCCTGCGTGGGACAGCTCGTGAGCCGACTCCTGGACGTCGTCGACCTTCAGGGACCACGTGGCTGCGGAGACAAGCTACCCCTCATCACCTGTTTGCACCCGACATCACCTGGTACCTACCTGGTGCCACGCCGGTCACTGGCTAGTGACTGTGAACACTGTCCCCTCTGCTTTCAGGTCTTCTGCAACTCCGATCCACCCTTGGATCCACCGCATCTCTCCCGGACCGACCGCCTGCAGCATCTTT
Organism: Triturus cristatus; assembly: GCF_964204655.1. Taxonomy (NCBI): domain Eukaryota; kingdom Metazoa; phylum Chordata; class Amphibia; order Caudata; family Salamandridae; genus Triturus; species Triturus cristatus. The sequence continues at coordinate 341,883 of NW_028188247.1, forward strand.
GTCCCAGGCTCAACGGAACAGATAGAAGAAACCCGACGCACTTTGAGGCCTATGCACCCGCTTCCTGTGGGTGAGGTAAAGCTGGTACTCCGGTGCCCATGTGTAGTAATACATCTCTAGTGCCTGTGTTCCAAATCTTAAGTTCCTAGTCAACCCGGAAGATCTCCTTTGCAGTAACTTTGTACTTTTTACGCACCCATTGAAACCTATGGGAGCACGCGTGTGACTATTTGCTCTGCACACGCCACCCGTGGACCTCCTGGTCACTAACTGACGTTAGCTCCTCGTAGGCCCAGCGATTCTAGAGGCCTTAGGCCTTTTCCCTTTTCTGTTCGTGGTACTTATACCACTATTTTAGTATATGGTTTGAGTGGCCACCAGGGCCTATCCATATAACGTGCAACTTCTGTGTATTCTGTGATAATCTTGTTTGACGATTTGTGCTCCTGTGCTCATAAAGAGACTAGGGGTTACTTTGAGAAATAAATACATATATATTTTGAATATATATCTGTGTGGTGTCCTTTCATTGGTATAAAAGGGGGTTGCATTTGGTAAAACAGCTGGCTTAACACGCATCACGAGTTTAGCCTCAAAGACTGCTTAGCCTACGCTACCACTAGGGCAGCTAGTCCGAAAAGGTTGACTTACAACCACACCATAAGGGTTGCTTGGCATGGTACAAGGTGATCACTTTAACTAGTGAGCATCATATACCAGGCCAACTTCTCACATTGGTGAGCAGCGGTTGGATTTGAGCTTGCTGTGTTTTACCATTGTAATCTCTTGGTTACCAATTGAAAGATCACATAGGTACCTGTAGGTACATATAAAACAAGATTAGATATACATAAGTTCTACTGAACTTAGTTGTTGTAGAGCAAAGGGAGTAGCACACCCTGACTACAACTACTAGATAGGTTTAGTAGGTAAACCCAAGTGTAGGTAGATTGCAACACATCCACCCACACTTAAGAGCAATGGCCGGGGCAGAGGGGTCCACTGTACCCATCTCTGTTGAGAGTGACCCCCAGAGGGCACCAACCAGCTTTGCTACCCTTAATCAGAATGAGCTCAGGCATTTGGCAACTCTTAGAGGCCTTAAACAGCCCAAGAACCCAAACTCTGCTGAGCTCAGAGAGCTCTTACAGAATGATGAGAATCAGAGAGCACTCAAGAAAGCTTCCCAGTTAGCCCCCTTAGGGTCAGGAACAGGAGGCCCCCCTTCTGAAGATACTACAGAGGTACCTAGTTCCAATAGCCATCCCTTAGATGAGAACCATACTACAGGGGAGGAAAGTGGTGAGGATACAGAAAGTAGTGATGATGAAGGGAGAACTAGCCCAGTGCCAAGTATTATACTTGGCCCAGCTAAACTAAGGCTATTGGGGACTGACAATGGGTTCACCCCATTGGATCTCCCCAGTGGACTTAACACAGGGCTTGGGAGGCAAAGGAATCGCTCAGGTGACTCCAATGCTTCTCATGGCTCTAGAGGCTCTCAAGGTCACTCCAGGAAAAGGATGACCACCCCTCAGAGGAGGGAACATGAGGCCAGAATGCAGGAAGCCCAGCTGAGGATCAGGAAGCAGGAGCTAGAAGTAGCCCTGATGGAAGAAAAACTGAGCAAGGCTAGGCAGCATAGAGAGAGTGGGTCTATACCCACTGGTGGCAGCAATGTCCCTAGGGACAAAGATAGGGTCTTTGACAATAGGAACCTGTCCAAGGTTGTGCCCCCCTACAAAAGTGGGGATGACATCCACAAATGGATGACTGCTCTTGAGAGAGCCTGCAAAGTGCAGCAGGTTCCTGAAGACCAGTGGGCAGCAATCTTATGGCTCTCCTTTGAGGGGAGAGGCAGAGATAGACTCCTCACTGTTAGAGAAGAGGATGTCAGAAATTACAGAGTCCTGAAGAGTGTCCTAGTTGATGGGTTAGGCTTAACCACTGAACAGTACAGGTTAATGTTCAGAGACACCCAGAAGACACAGACTCAGGACTGGTCTGAATATGTGGAATGTGCCACTAAGGCTTTGGAGGGTTGGTTGCTGGGAAGTAAGGTGTCTGATTATACAGGATTGTACAATTTGATGATGAGAGAGCAGATTTTAAGTAATTGTCAAAACCAGCTTCTCCATCAACACCTGGTAGACTCAGATTTGACCTCTCCCCAAGAATTGGGAAAGAGGGCAGATAAATGGGTCAGGACCAGGATCAGGCCTAAAAACCAGGGTGGTGACCAAAAGAAAGATACCACCAAGCCTCAAGAGAAGGGTGGGGATAAAGAAAAAGAGAAACCTTCCTCAGGGCCACAAAACTCCACACAGGGTGGTGGGTCCCAAGCTCCCTCCTCTACCACAGCTAAAAAGCCCTACTGCCATGAGTGTAAAACTCCTGGGCATTGGAAAACTGACAGCGCTTGCCCAAGGGCTAAAAACAAAACTGTTCCTCCAATTACTCCTGTCACACCACCTATTACTGTCAGCATTAATCCCCCAGGTGGTGGGAGTGCCCCCAGAAATCTGGGTGGGTTTACTTGGGGAACACAGGGGGACCCTGGCTTAGCCAATTCCCCTACAGCAACCACTCTTGTCTGTGATGGTGGCATGGGGTTTGCCAACTTCACTGCCTGTCCCAACACTTTGGGTAGGTACAGACAGGAGCCCTACATCAATGGTACAAAAGCTGAGGCCTACAGAGACACTGGGGCTAGCATCACAATGGTGGCCCATTGGCTAGTTCCCTCTGAGCAGCTTTTGCCCGGTTTCTCCTTCCAGGTGACTAACATTGATGGCAAACAGAACAGTCATCCCATGGCAGAGGTATGTCTCAGCTGGGGAGGGGTCACTGGCCCTAAAAGGGTAGCAGTGTCCCCAACCTTGCCTGTAGACTGCTTACTGGGGAATGACTTAGAACTCTCAGCTTGGGCTGGAGTTGAACAAGACACCCATTCTAAAATGGTAGGCCTTTCACAAAAGGGTAGGGGGGTTGTGCCATTCACAACCCCTGTCCAAATAGATTTCCTCCCTGAAAAGGTTGGAAGGGCAGTGGTAGCCACAGCCCAGGCACAGACAGACTTCCCTGTAGGGACTGGCAGAGCTGTGACAGTCACAGCTCAAACACAAACTGAGTGCCCCCCTGAAAAGGTTGGCAAGGCTGTAATGGTCTCAGCCTATACTCAGACTGACATAGGTGTAGTGAAGCCTGAAACAATGGATCACTCCACACAAACTGAGAGTAGTGGGGAGGAAGAAAAGTCTCCCTCTCCCCAGACATTAGGAAAAGGTCAGCCTCCTCAGGGATCTGACCTCACCCCTTGTGAAGGAACTGCCCCAGAGGTAGCCAGGCCTGGCCTGGCAGAGCCTCTGATGTCAGTGGCCCCTTCCAAGGTGGGATCCAGTCTGGTGCAGGTAGCCTGCCTCTCTCTACCCTGCCTCAGTCAGCCCAGGGCTGCAGAGGTCAGGGAGGCCAGTGGACCCCCAGAGGGCCCCTGTCCACAAGAACCCCCCCATCAAAAGAATGAGGATTGCCTGGCTAGTAGCCCTAGTCAGGTGATGGGTAAAAACATTCCTGAGGGATCTCCTTTACAGGTAGTTAGGGACCTCCCCCAGGGGGATTCTGTTGGGCACAGGCAAACATGGGACCTTAGGGCCCCAAACCTGACCTGTCCCTCCAGTAAGCCCACAAAAGGGACCCAGCCTCCAGCTTTAGGTAGCCAGAGGCTGACCCTGAGAGCACAGTGCAACTCAGTTAAAGAAAGAAAGGCATCCATGGTGGAGGATGATTGGAGGAAGCTGAGGCCTCACTTTGAGGACACTCACTTCAGTACTCCATCTCAACACCAGCCTTTTACTTTGCCAAGACACACCACAGGTAGAGATTCCCTATGGTGGAGACCCTCTGATACCCTTAGGGTGAGGGATTGCTTAGTGGACCATGAGACAGGGGGTAACCATGCCAGTGCTGGTTCCTCCTTATATGGCCACTTGGGCAATATAGGCTTACCTGGTCAAGGTCAGCCTTATCTCCCTTCGTTTGGGGGGGGGTTGTGTAGGAAGGTGGATATCTGACTATGGTTACCCCCAAATTTTTGCCTAGTGTCTAGCTGGTTTTTCGACTTAGTTGGCCTGAGATCCTGCCATTCAGGCTCTCAGGCTATCTGCTCTCTCTGTAAAATGGACTCCATGAACCCTAGGTACATACCCAATTGGTTGGATCACCCTGTCAGCCCCTGTACCAGTGTACACTAGGTACCCAGGGCATTGGTGTATCCAAGGTCTGCCAGGGGCTGAAGCATGTATTATGCCACCCCAGGCTTGGCCTAACAATCTGACACAACTGGCTGATCACTCAGCTGGGGTAAGTTGGTGTAATCACCTCTTACTTAGGTGTAGTATACCTATACCTAACCTTAAATGGGACACCTGGTAACCTATAAGTCACTCCTATGGCAGGCCTTAACAATCCTGAAGGCAGAGTGCTTGGTTCCATGTGAGATGGTGCTCTGGCATGAGCTGAGCCTGTCTGCCGTGGTCGGAACAACTTCCTTCTACTGTTTCCAGATATCGTCATACCATATACTCTTAAGTGCATTATGAACCTCGCGGTTAAATGCTATCTTTGGTTTGGCTTTATCAAAACATGTCGAGTAAGGTGTCATACGAATTGGAATACTAACCCCTCGCCAATTCTGGCGACGGGGTTAGCATTCCTCCCTTCTAGAGGGACACGACATGTACAGTACCTGAAACCCGGGTAAAATCAGACATAGCCTCAGCTCCACAAAATGGATGCTGCCACCACAGACACAAGTCTGCCCTCCTGCTGCTGGGAGTCCTTCCAGCTTGGGAGGTGTGGACAAAGGGTTTCCTGCCAGGGGAGGTGCGTGCACCACCCCAGACAGGATTTTGTGTATTGGTCAGGTAGGGCTTGAAAGAAACCAGACATGCCTGTGGCTCACAAGGAGCCTCGGTGCATATGCCAGTTCAAACCGGTCCTGGGGCACACCAGTCCCGGGCCTGGGGCGAGCTGGACAAAGGATTGGGGGTGTAACCACCCCCCTTCCTGGTCCCACCCATAGGGAGGGACCTAGCAGGTAGTCCGGCCCCTAGAATCCGAATAAAGGTAGGAGCTGTGTCCTAAGACTTTAGACATCCTGGAATCAACTTGAAACTAAGAAGAAGACGGGAACTTCGACGCTCTGCCGCACAGAGGACTGAAGCCAATCTCCCCTGTGGTCAGGGAGTGACCACCTTGCTAACGCAAGCACCATCCAGCGAATCACCGTCTGCTTTGCCGCCGCCTCCCGCCGGAGCCCGAGCCCAGAGACTGACAAGACCTGGACCTCCAGACCTCTCACCGCCCGATCCACAGTCCCTGCAAAGAGGAGACCCGTGGAGGCACCGAGACACGTGGAGCCAGCCATCTTGGATCGACTACGACAAGCTGACAAGTGCAACAACCGAGGCTCCCTCCAAGTTGTGCTTTGGGATCTGAGAAGCCCAACCCTCGAGCAGCATCTGCACCAAAGGTGAGCCCTCCAGCATCTCCACGATCTGCGTGGGGCCCTTCTGCATTTTGCCACTCGACGCGCCTAACCGGTTGCTGGCCCGCTGGCTAGTGGCCATCTTGGCGACGAACTCTACGAAAAACACCGCTGGTCTGGTTGCTCCAGACTGGCCCTTGCTCCTCTCCAAAGGAGCAATCCCTCTGACCTTGCTGGTCAGAACCAACAGCTGACTTCCGAATCCTCCTACAATTGCTTTTGCCAAGGCTTGTTTGCTTCGACCAAGTCGCCGACACCGCCGACAGCGAGAGCCTGCGTGGGACAGCTCGTGAGCCGACTCCTGGACGTCGTCGACCTTCAGGGACCACGTGGCTGCGGAGACAAGCTACCCCTCATCACCTGTTTGCACCCGACATCACCTGGTACCTACCTGGTGCCACGCCGGTCACTGGCTAGTGACTGTGAACACTGTCCCCTCTGCTTTCAGGTCTTCTGCAACTCCGATCCACCCTTGGATCCACCGCATCTCTCCCGGACCGACCGCCTGCAGCATCTTTGTCCCAGGCTCAACGGAACAGATAGAAGAAACCCGACGCACTTTGAGGCCTATGCACCCGCTTCCTGTGGGTGAGGTAAAGCTGGTACTCCGGTGCCCATGTGTAGTAATACATCTCTAGTGCCTGTGTTCCAAATCTTAAGTTCCTAGTCAACCCGGAAGATCTCCTTTGCAGTAACTTTGTACTTTTTACGCACCCATTGAAACCTATGGGAGCACGCGTGTGACTATTTGCTCTGCACACGCCACCCGTGGACCTCCTGGTCACTAACTGACGTTAGCTCCTCGTAGGCCCAGCGATTCTAGAGGCCTTAGGCCTTTTCCCTTTTCTGTTCGTGGTACTTATACCACTATTTTAGTATATGGTTTGAGTGGCCACCAGGGCCTATCCATATAACGTGCAACTTCTGTGTATTCTGTGATAATCTTGTTTGACGATTTGTGCTCCTGTGCTCATAAAGAGACTAGGGGTTACTTTGAGAAATAAATACATATATATTTTGAATATATATCTGTGTGGTGTCCTTTCATTGGTATAAAAGGGGGTTGCATTTGGTAAAACAGCTGGCTTAACACGCATCACGAGTTTAGCCTCAAAGACTGCTTAGCCTACGCTACCACTAGGGCAGCTAGTCCGAAAAGGTTGACTTACAACCACACCATAAGGGTTGCTTGGCATGGTACAAGGTGATCACTTTAACTAGTGAGCATCATATACCAGGCCAACTTCTCACATTGGTGAGCAGCGGTTGGATTTGAGCTTGCTGTGTTTTACCATTGTAATCTCTTGGTTACCAATTGAAAGATCACATAGGTACCTGTAGGTACATATAAAACAAGATTAGATATACATAAGTTCTACTGAACTTAGTTGTTGTAGAGCAAAGGGAGTAGCACACCCTGACTACAACTACTAGATAGGTTTAGTAGGTAAACCCAAGTGTAGGTAGATTGCAACACATCCACCCACACTTAAGAGCAATGGCCGGGGCAGAGGGGTCCACTGTACCCATCTCTGTTGAGAGTGACCCCCAGAGGGCACCAACCAGCTTTGCTACCCTTAATCAGAATGAGCTCAGGCATTTGGCAACTCTTAGAGGCCTTAAACAGCCCAAGAACCCAAACTCTGCTGAGCTCAGAGAGCTCTTACAGAATGATGAGAATCAGAGAGCACTCAAGAAAGCTTCCCAGTTAGCCCCCTTAGGGTCAGGAACAGGAGGCCCCCCTTCTGAAGATACTACAGAGGTACCTAGTTCCAATAGCCATCCCTTAGATGAGAACCATACTACAGGGGAGGAAAGTGGTGAGGATACAGAAAGTAGTGATGATGAAGGGAGAACTAGCCCAGTGCCAAGTATTATACTTGGCCCAGCTAAACTAAGGCTATTGGGGACTGACAATGGGTTCACCCCATTGGATCTCCCCAGTGGACTTAACACAGGGCTTGGGAGGCAAAGGAATCGCTCAGGTGACTCCAATGCTTCTCATGGCTCTAGAGGCTCTCAAGGTCACTCCAGGAAAAGGATGACCACCCCTCAGAGGAGGGAACATGAGGCCAGAATGCAGGAAGCCCAGCTGAGGATCAGGAAGCAGGAGCTAGAAGTAGCCCTGATGGAAGAAAAACTGAGCAAGGCTAGGCAGCATAGAGAGAGTGGGTCTATACCCACTGGTGGCAGCAATGTCCCTAGGGACAAAGATAGGGTCTTTGACAATAGGAACCTGTCCAAGGTTGTGCCCCCCTACAAAAGTGGGGATGACATCCACAAATGGATGACTGCTCTTGAGAGAGCCTGCAAAGTGCAGCAGGTTCCTGAAGACCAGTGGGCAGCAATCTTATGGCTCTCCTTTGAGGGGAGAGGCAGAGATAGACTCCTCACTGTTAGAGAAGAGGATGTCAGAAATTACAGAGTCCTGAAGAGTGTCCTAGTTGATGGGTTAGGCTTAACCACTGAACAGTACAGGTTAATGTTCAGAGACACCCAGAAGACACAGACTCAGGACTGGTCTGAATATGTGGAATGTGCCACTAAGGCTTTGGAGGGTTGGTTGCTGGGAAGTAAGGTGTCTGATTATACAGGATTGTACAATTTGATGATGAGAGAGCAGATTTTAAGTAATTGTCAAAACCAGCTTCTCCATCAACACCTGGTAGACTCAGATTTGACCTCTCCCCAAGAATTGGGAAAGAGGGCAGATAAATGGGTCAGGACCAGGATCAGGCCTAAAAACCAGGGTGGTGACCAAAAGAAAGATACCACCAAGCCTCAAGAGAAGGGTGGGGATAAAGAAAAAGAGAAACCTTCCTCAGGGCCCCAAAACTCCACACAGGGTGGTGGGTCCCAAGCTCCCTCCTCTACCACAGCTAAAAAGCCCTACTGCCATGAGTGTAAAACTCCTGGGCATTGGAAAACTGACAGCGGTTGCCCAAGGGCTAAAAACAAAACTGTTCCTCCAATTACTCCTGTCACACCACCTATTACTGTCAGCATTAATCCCCCAGGTGGTGGGAGTGCCCCCAGAAATCTGGGTGGGTTTACTTGGGGAACACAGGGGGACCCTGGCTTAGCCAATTCCCCTACAGCAACCACTCTTGTCTGTGATGGTGGCATGGGGTTTGCCAACTTCACTGCCTGTCCCAACACTTTGGGTAGGTACAGACAGGAGCCCTACATCAATGGTACAAAAGCTGAGGCCTACAGAGACACTGGGGCTAGCATCACAATGGTGGCCCATTGGCTAGTTCCCTCTGAGCAGCTTTTGCCCGGTTTCTCCTACCAGGTGACTAACATTGATGGCAAACAGAACAGTCATCCCATGGCAGAGGTATGTCTCAGCTGGGGAGGGGTCACTGGCCCTAAAAGGGTAGCAGTGTCCCCAACCTTGCCTGTAGACTGCTTACTGGGGAATGACTTAGAACTCTCAGCTTGGGCTGGAGTTGAACAAGACACCCATTCTAAAATGGTAGGCCTTTCACAAAAGGGTAGGGGGGTTGTGCCATTCACAACCCCTGTCCAAATAGATTTCCTCCCTGAAAAGGTTGGAAGGGCAGTGGTAGCCACAGCCCAGGCACAGACAGACTTCCCTGTAGGGACTGGCAGAGCTGTGACAGTCACAGCTCAAACACAAACTGAGTGCCCCCCTGAAAAGGTTGGCAAGGCTGTAATGGTCTCAGCCTATACTCAGACTGACATAGGTGTAGTGAAGCCTGAAACAATGGATCACTCCACACAAACTGAGAGTAGTGGGGAGGAAGAAAAGTCTCCCTCTCCCCAGACATTAGGAAAAGGTCAGCCTCCTCAGGGATCTGACCTCACCCCTTGTGAAGGAACTGCCCCAGAGGTAGCCAGGCCTGGCCTGGCAGAGCCTCTGATGTCAGTGGCCCCTTCCAAGGTGGGATCCAGTCTGGTGCAGGTAGCCTGCCTCTCTCTACCCTGCCTCAGTCAGCCCAGGGCTGCAGAGGTCAGGGAGGCCAGTGGACCCCCAGAGGGCCCCTGTCCACAAGAACCCCCCCATCAAAAGAATGAGGATTGCCTGGCTAGTAGCCCTAGTCAGGTGATGGGTAAAAACATTCCTGAGGGATCTCCTTTACAGGTAGTTAGGGACCTCCCCCAGGGGGATTCTGTTGGGCACAGGCAAACATGGGACCTTAGGGCCCCAAACCTGACCTGTCCCTCCAGTAAGCCCACAAAAGGGACCCAGCCTCCAGCTTTAGGTAGCCAGAGGCTGACCCTGAGAGCACAGTGCAACTCAGTTAAAGAAAGAAAGGCATCCATGGTGGAGGATGATTGGAGGAAGCTGAGGCCTCACTTTGAGGACACTCACTTCAGTACTCCATCTCAACACCAGCCTTTTACTTTGCCAAGACACACCACAGGTAGAGATTCCCTATGGTGGAGACCCTCTGATACCCTTAGGGTGAGGGATTGCTTAGTGGACCATGAGACAGGGGGTAACCATGCCAGTGCTGGTTCCTCCTTATATGGCCACTTGGGCAATATAGGCTTACCTGGTCAAGGTCAGCCTTATCTCCCTTCGTTTGGGGGGGGGTTGTGTAGGAAGGTGGATATCTGACTATGGTTACCCCCAAATTTTTGCCTAGTGTCTAGCTGGTTTTTCGACTTAGTTGGCCTGAGATCCTGCCATTCAGGCTCTCAGGCTATCTGCTCTCTCTGTAAAATGGACTCCATGAACCCTAGGTACATACCCAATTGGTTGGATCACCCTGTCAGCCCCTGTACCAGTGTACACTAGGTACCCAGGGCATTGGTGTATCCAAGGTCTGCCAGGGGCTGAAGCATGTATTATGCCACCCCAGGCTTGGCCTAACAATCTGACACAACTGGCTGATCACTCAGCTGGGGTAAGTTGGTGTAATCACCTCTTACTTAGGTGTAGTATACCTATACCTAACCTTAAATGGGACACCTGGTAACCTATAAGTCACTCCTATGGCAGGCCTTAACAATCCTGAAGGCAGAGTGCTTGGTTCCATGTGAGATGGTGCTCTGGCATGAGCTGAGCCTGTCTGCCGTGGTCGGAACAACTTCCTTCTACTGTTTCCAGATATCGTCATACCATATACTCTTAAGTGCATTATGAACCTCGCGGTTAAATGCTATCTTTGGTTTGGCTTTATCAAAACATGTCGAGTAAGGTGTCATACGAATTGGAATACTAACCCCTCGCCAATTCTGGCGACGGGGTTAGCATTCCACCCTTCTAGAGGGACACGACATGTACAGTACCTGAAACCCGGGTAAAATCAGACATAGCCTCAGCTCCACAAAATGGATGCTGCCACCACAGACACAAGTCTGCCCTCCTGCTGCTGGGAGTCCTTCCAGCTTGGGAGGTGTGGACAAAGGGTTTCCTGCCAGGGGAGGTGCGTGCACCACCCCAGACAGGATTTTGTGTATTGGTCAGGTAGGGCTTGAAAGAAACCAGACATGCCTGTGGCTCACAAGGAGCCTCGGTGCATATGCCAGTTCAAACCGGTCCTGGGGCACACCAGTCCCGGGCCTGGGGCGAGCTGGACAAAGGATTGGGGGTGTAACCACCCCCCTTCCTGGTCCCACCCATAGGGAGGGACCTAGCAGGTAGTCCGGCCCCTAGAATCCGAATAAAGGTAGGAGCTGTGTCCTAAGACTTTAGACATCCTGGAATCAACTTGAAACTAAGAAGAAGACGGGAACTTCGACGCTCTGCCGCACAGAGGACTGAAGCCAATCTCCCCTGTGGTCAGGGAGTGACCACCTTGCTAACGCAAGCACCATCCAGCGAATCACCGTCTGCTTTGCCGCCGCCTCCCGCCGGAGCCCGAGCCCAGAGACTGACAAGACCTGGACCTCCAGACCTCTCACCGCCCGATCCACAGTCCCTGCAAAGAGGAGACCCGTGGAGGCACCGAGACACGTGGAGCCAGCCATCTTGGATCGACTACGACAAGCTGACAAGTGCAACAACCGAGGCTCCCTCCAAGTTGTGCTTTGGGATCTGAGAAGCCCAACCCTCGAGCAGCATCTGCACCAAAGGTGAGCCCTCCAGCATCTCCACGATCTGCGTGGGGCCCTTCTGCATTTTGCCACTCGACGCGCCTAACCGGTTGCTGGCCCGCTGGCTAGTGGCCATCTTGGCGACGAACTCTACGAAAAACACCGCTGGTCTGGTTGCTCCAGACTGGCCCTTGCTCCTCTCCAAAGGAGCAATCCCTCTGACCTTGCTGGTCAGAACCAACAGCTGACTTCCGAATCCTCCTACAATTGCTTTTGCCAAGGCTTGTTTGCTTCGACCAAGTCGCCGACACCGCCGACAGCGAGAGCCTGCGTGGGACAGCTCGTGAGCCGACTCCTGGACGTCGTCGACCTTCAGGGACCACGTGGCTGCGGAGACAAGCTACCCCTCATCACCTGTTTGCACCCGACATCACCTGGTACCTACCTGGTGCCACGCCGGTCACTGGCTAGTGACTGTGAACACTGTCCCCTCTGCTTTCAGGTCTTCTGCAACTCCGATCCACCCTTGGATCCACCGCATCTCTCCCGGACCGACCGCCTGCAGCATCTTTGTCCCAGGCTCAACGGAACAGATAGAAGAAACCCGACGCACTTTGAGGCCTATGCACCCGCTTCCTGTGGGTGAGGTAAAGCTGGTACTCCGGTGCCCATGTGTAGTAATACATCTCTAGTGCCTGTGTTCCAAATCTTAAGTTCCTAGTCAACCCGGAAGATCTCCTTTGCAGTAACTTTGTACTTTTTACGCACCCATTGAAACCTATGGGAGCACGCGTGTGACTATTTGCTCTGCACACGCCACCCGTGGACCTCCTGGTCACTAACTGACGTTAGCTCCTCGTAGGCCCAGCGATTCTAGAGGCCTTAGGCCTTTTCCCTTTTCTGTTCGTGGTACTTATACCACTATTTTAGTATATGGTTTGAGTGGCCACCAGGGCCTATCCATATAACGTGCAACTTCTGTGTATTCTGTGATAATCTTGTTTGACGATTTGTGCTCCTGTGCTCATAAAGAGACTAGGGGTTACTTTGAGAAATAAATACATATATATTTTGAATATATATCTGTGTGGTGTCCTTTCATTGGTATAAAAGGGGGTTGCATTTGGTAAAACAGCTGGCTTAACACGCATCACGAGTTTAGCCTCAAAGACTGCTTAGCCTACGCTACCACTAGGGCAGCTAGTCCGAAAAGGTTGACTTACAACCACACCATAAGGGTTGCTTGGCATGGTACAAGGTGATCACTTTAACTAGTGAGCATCATATACCAGGCCAACTTCTCACAAAAACCCCAAACTATTGCGTTGGTCCATCTCCCTGCAGGGGATGGACTTCACTGTGGAACATCGACCGGGCCAAGACCACGCCAACGCAGATGGCCTGTCACGCTTTTTCCGCCTCGACGAGGAGAGTCCCCAAGAGGATGGGTGACTCTCCCCGCCTTCAGCTGGGGGGGACGCATGTTGGACAGGCCACATGAAGGGCTTGCTCCCTCCCTGCATGACAGGGCCCGAGCCCCGGCCCTCCAGGTGTTACCCACAGAAACAACCCACACCCCGTCTCCAGCCGGGACTCCTGCCCCCGGACATCTCTGTATCATGGGGCCGAACCACTACCGGCTCCCTCGCCCGGCCCGGCCGCCATCTTGGACACTGCACCACGAGGCCGCGTGGCCTCAGCTCGACCCTAACCCTGGGCATGGCCAGGCCCCGACATCCCGGCACCACCATCCACCCAGGAGGTGAACGGACTACTTGGCAGGTCGATGGGAGAAAGAAGTGTCGATGGCTCTCCCCCGCCAGGTGCCGATCGCCCCCCAGCTCCCCCGGGCGCTGGCTCCACCCCCCTGCTGGGTGTCTGGACTCCCTCATCCCGGACCTCCCGACCTCCAAGTGCGAGGGTCCGGACATCAAAGGGCGCCAGACCTATAACTGGGGCAGCTCCAGAGCAGGAAGGCAGTTGTATCCTGGAGTCGAGAGACACCGAGAAGAACTCATCCTTGACGGACTACCGGCGCTGCCGTAGCCCTGCCTTGTGAACTATCACCCTGCCTGCTGGCGCTGCCGCGGCCTTCTGCATCCTCCATCCTCGTCGGGACCTGCTGGCGCTGCCGCGGACTGTTGTACCTACCACCTTCATTGGGACCCGCTGGCGCTGCCGCGGACCGTTGTAACCACCACCTTCATCGGGACCTGCTGGCGCTGCCGCGGACCGTGTAACGACCACCTTCACCGGGACCTGCTGGCGCTGCCGCGGCCCGTCCAGCTAGAACATCGAGCTCGAGGATTGTGAGCTATCCATCATATCATCGCATCTACCAGATTGGTAACAAGACTGTCCCGCTACCCCCTTTCCCAACCAAGAGACTAGAATCGAGGGGACCCCTGAGTCCTGACCTCCTTGTACCATTCTATCGTACCTAAAGATTGCTTATAAAGAACGGTAAACCTTATCTTGGTGTGGTGTACATCTGTGGGGGGGGAAGTTACTCGTCTGTACGATCGCTGGAGACGGCTCTCCCCGGAGACCTTTCCCCTTGTCCTCGGCCGACCCTCCCGGTCCGTCTAACAGTGTGGTTGTGTGTGTGTGTGGTTGTGTGTGGTTGTGTCTGTGGTTGTGTGGTTGTGTGTGTATGGTTGTGTGTGTGTGGTTGTGTATGTGTGTGGTTGTGTGTGTGTGTGTGTGTGGTTGTGTGTGTGGTTGTGTGCGTGTGGTTGTGTGTTAGGTTGTGTGTGTGTGGTTGTGTGTGTGGTAGTGTATTTAGTTGTGTATGTGGTTTTGTGTGGTATGTGTGATTGTGTATGTGTGATTGTGTATGTGTGTTTGTGTGTGTGTGTGGTTGTGTGTGTGGTTGTGTGTGTTTGCAGTTGGGTGTGGTTGTGTGTGCACGCGGTTGTGTGTATGGTTGTGGTTGTGTGTGGTTGTACGTGAGTGGTTGTGGGTATGGTTGTGTGTGGTTGTGTGTGTGTGTGTGGTTGTGTGTGTGTGGTTGTGTGTGCAGTTGTGTGTGGTTGTGTGTGTGTGTGCGGTTGTGTGTATGGTTGTGTGTGTGGTTGTGTGTGGTTGTGTGTGTGGTTGTGTGTGGTTGGGGTTGTGTGTGTGTGGTTGTGTGGGTGTGGTTGTGTATGTGGTTGTGTGTGTGGTTCTGGGTATTTGTGTTGTGTGTGTTTATGTGTGCATGGTTGTGTGTGGTTGTGTGTGTGGTTGTGTGTATGGTTGTGGTTGTGTGTATGGTTGTGTGTGGTTGTGTGTGTGGTTGTGGGTGTGGTTGTGTGTGTGTGGTTGTGTTGGTGTGGTTGTGTTGGTATGGTTGTGTGTGTGGTTGTTTGTGTGTGGTTGTGTGTGTGGCTGTGGTTCTGAGTGGGTGTGGTTGTGGGTGTGGGTGTGGTTGTGGGTGTGTGGTTGTGTGTGTCATTGTGTGTGTGGTTGTGTGTATGTGGTAGTGTGTGTGTGGTTCTGTGTGTGTGTGGTTGTGTGTGGTTGTGTGTGTGTGGTTGTGTGTGTAGTTGTATGTGTGATTGTGTGTGTGGTGTGTGTGGTGGTGTGTGTGTGTGGTTGTGTCTGTGTGTGTGTGGTTGTGTGGGTGTTGTTGTGTGTGTGTTTGTGTGTGTGAGTGTGGTTGAGGGTGTGATTGTGGGTGTGTGTGTGGATGTGTGGTTGGGTGTGTGGATGGATGTGTGGTTGTGTGTGTGTGGTTGTGTGTGGTTGTATGTGCTGTTGTGTGTGTGTGGTTGTGTGTGTGGTTGTGTGTGTGTGATTGTGTGTGTGGTTGTGTGTGTGTGGATGTGTATGTGGTTGTGTGTGTGGTCGTGTGTGGGGTTTTGTGTTTGTTTGTGTGTGTGGTTGTGTGGATGTGTGGCTGTGTGTGTGTGGTTGTGTGTGTGTGGTTGTGTGTGTGGATGTGTGTTTGTGGATGTGTGTGTGGTTGTGTGTGTGGTTATATGTGTGGTTGTGTGTGTGATTGTGTGTTTGTGGTTGAGTGTATAGTTGTGGTTGTGTTTGGTTGTGTTTGTGTGTGTATGGTTGTTGTTAGAAGGCGACCTCAGAGGGGCCCGGAGGGGGCCCTGACTGCCCTGAGACCCACCCTCGAAGTATTGTAGCCGGGCACTGGCGGGAGACTCCTCAGGGGAGGAACCTCGCTTCTAGGATCGTACACTCGGCACCACACGACAGAGAGACACCACACGAGGAGTTCTTAAGAGCAAATCTTTATCAGATCGAGTGGTAGGATCTTTATGATCAGCAAGGCAAAATATATACAAGTAGAGCGCGGGCTCACAAGGTCTTGGAGGGGGGTTAGGAGGTAGCGGGACAGTCTTTGGGGTTAGGAATCAAATGCAGGAGCGTACCCGGCGCACAGCTCACAATCCTCGAGCTGGGGGATACGCTTGTCGTCGTGGGGTCCGGCGGGACCACGAGAGTCTGTGGGAGCTGCGAGTCACTCAGCAGGGCTCAAGTACAAGTTCGGAGGTCTTACGATCTTCAGGGAGCCGCGAGTCACTCAGCAGGGCTCAAGCACAAGTTCGGAGGTCTTACGATCTTCAGGGAGCCGCGAGTCACTCAGCAGGGCTCAGGCACAAGTTCGGAGGTCTTACGATCTTCAGGGAGCCACGAGTCACTCAGCAGGGCTCAAGCACAAGTTCGGAGGTCTTACGATCTTCAGGGAGCCGCGAGTCACTCAGCAGGGCTCAAGCACAAGTTCGGAGGTCTTACGATCTTCAGGGAGCCGCGAGTCACTCAGCAGGGCTCAGGTGTTTCCAAGGCGAATCTGCCGGACAGTCCCAGAGCACCCCTTGTTATAGGGCGACTCCTCTTTGATGTCCGGTGTCTATGCAGGCAGGGGTCTTGTCACCTGGGGGGTCGCTTGTTGGGGTTTCCTGCCATTGTCCTTTGATCCTTCCAGGGCCGGGTCGGGAGGAGTCCCAGACACCCAGCAGGCGTGGAGCCAGCCCTCGGGGAGGCCGGCAGGTCGATCGAAACCCACCTTCCCAGGGAAGCGCAGAGGTGTGATAGAAACTGCTCCTCCCTCTCTCATCCCAGGGGGAGTACGATGTTCTCCAGCCGGAGTGGCGCCTCTAGGCCAGGGTCGCGCTGGGGCTGGGCGGCCATCTTGTTGCATGAAGTGGGCACGCGGGCCCGGTGTGGCCAAAAGGAGGAAGGCCACGGACGGGAAGTCCGGGTTGGGTGCGTGTGAGTTCGGGTGGGAAGAATCGGCTAGGCCGTGGGTTTGGGGCTGGTGTGAGGTGCAGGGGTCAGGTCTAGCTATGTTACGAGGGCCGGGTCTAACACACGTCCCCCCCAGCTGAAAGCCGGAGAGAACTACCCATCCTCTTGGGGGTTCTCTTCGCTGAGGCGGAAGAACCGGGAGAGGCCATCGGCGTTGGCGTGGTCAGTCCCAGGGCGGTGTTCCACGGTGAAATCCATCCCCTGGAGGGAGATTGACCACCGCAGTAGCTTGGGGTTTTCTCCTCGCATCTGCATGAGCCATCGCAAGGGGCGATGGTCGGTTTGGACCTTGAAATGGGTGCCGAACAGGTAAGGGCGTAGTTTCTTGAGGGCCCAGACTACGGCGAACGCCTCACGCTCGATGGTGCTCCATCTCTGTTTCCTGGGCAATAGCCTTCGGCTGAGGAAGGCTACGGGCTGGTCGAGGCCTTGGTCATTTACCTGGGAGAGGACTGCCCCGATGCCATGCTCGGAGGCATCAGTTTGTACTACAAACTCTTTGGAGTAGTCGGGGGCCTGGAGGACGGGGGCAGTACACATGGCTGCTTTCAGGGCCTCAAACGCCTCTTGGCAGGCAGGGGACCACTGTACCTTCTTGGGCTGCTTTTTGGACGTGAGTCCCGTGAGGGGACCGACCTGGCTGCCGTAATTCCGGATGAATCTCCGGTAGTAGCCCGTGAGGCCCAGAAAGGCTCGGACCTCCGTTTGGGTCGTGGGGGGTTCCCAGGCTAGGATGGCGTCGATTTTGGGCTGTAGGGGGGCGACCTGCCCACTTCCGACCTGGTGCCCCAGGTAGGTTACCGAACCTTGCCCAATCTGGCACTTGCTGGCTTTCACGGTGAGGCCTGCCAGGTGCAGGGCGGTCAGCACCCTCCGCAGGTGCTGGAGGTGCTCACTCCATTCGGAGCTAAAAACTGCGATATCGTCGAGATACGCCGCACTGAATTTTTCCAGCCCGGCCAGGACTCTATTTACCAGTCGCTGGAAGGTGGCCGGGGCATTTTTCATCCCGAAGGGCATCACGCAAAAGCGATAGTGCCCATCCGGGGTGGAGAAGGCTGACCGGTCCTTGGCTCCCTCTGTGAGCGCAATTTGCCAGTAGCCGCAGGTGAGGTCGAAGGTGCTGAGGAACCGAGCAGCTCCGAGCCGGTCAATGAGCTCGTCGGCTCGGGGAATGGGGTGGGCATCGGCTCGGGTGACTTCATTGAGTCCCCGGTAGTCCATGCAGGAGTGGAGTTCCGGTGCGACCCCGGGGGCAGCTGCTTTCGGGACCAGGACCACGGGGCTGGCCCAGGGGCTGTCTGAGGGTTCGATCACGCCAAGGGTCAACATTTTCGAGACTTCGGCTTGGATACAGGCCTGGACCCGATCAGGGACCCGGTAGGCCCGGTGTCTCACTGGCGGGCTGTCCCCGGTATCCACATCGTGGACACACCAGTCGGTGACCTTAGGGACCAGGGAGAAGAGGTCCGAAAACTGCCCTAGGAGCTGGCGGCAATCCTCACGTTGCTGGGGAGTGAGAGACGGGGAGAGGTTCACTCCCTCTACGGAGCCGTCCTTCTCTTTGGTGCACAGGAGATCAGGGAGAGGATCTGACTCCTCCTCGGACCCGTCATCAGTGGCCAGTAGGAGGCTCAGCTCCGTCCGCACAAAGTGGGGCTTGAGGCGGTTCACGTGGAGAACCCGGAGGGGGTCCCGGGGGGACTGGACGTCCACCAAGTACGTGACCTGGCTCTTCCGCTCAACCACTTTGAAGGGCCCGGTCCATTTATCCTGGAGGGCGCAGGGTTTCACGGGGCCATGACCCATACCTGCTGGCCCGGCTGAAACTCGACCAGAGTGGCGTTCTGGTCGTACCAGCGCCTCATCTCCTCCTGACTCGCCTCCAGGTTGGCCTCGGCCATCTCTCGGAACCTCCTAGTCTGATTTCGGAGGGTCAGGACGTAACGGAACACATCTCGGGGCGCCGCCTCCCAACCTTCCTTGACCAGGCTGAGGGGGTGCCCGTAGAGTAACTCAAAGGGGCTGAACCCCAAGGATTTCTGGGGAACTTCTCGGTATGCGAATAGGAGGCAGGGGAGCAGGATGTCCCACTTACGCCGGAGGGGCTCTTCCAGGCCCGAGATCATCCCCTTCAGAGTCCGGTTAAACCGCTCTACCAGGCCGTTTCCTTGGGGGTGGTACGAGGTGGTGAACTTATAGGACACCCCGCATTGTTGCCATAAGGACTTCATGTATCGGGAGATAAAGTTGGTACCGCGATCGCTCACGACCTCGCGGGGAAAACCCATGCGGGAGAAGATTCCCATCAACGCCCGGCCCACCACGGGGGCTGTGACGGTGCGCAGGGGGATGGCCTCAGGGTAACGGGTGGCATGGTCCACCAGGACAAGGATGAACTGGTGCCCTTGGGAAGTTGGGGGGTCCAGAGGTCCTACAATGTCGATCCCGACCCGCTCAAAAGGGGTACTGACGACAGGGAAGGGTTGGAGGGGAGCCTTGCGCTTTCCTCCGCTCTTCCCACTGGCCTGGCACGTGGGGCAGGACTTGCAGTGGGCTTCTACATCTGCTTTCATTCTGGGCCAGTAGAAGTGAGTCACGAGGCGACTGTACGTTTTGTCCTGGCCCAAGTGGCCTGCGAGGGGGACGTCATGGGCCAAACCCAGGAGGAGGTTTCGGAAGCGTAGGGGTACCACCAGCACCCGGCCGGACCCTAGCTCCACCGACTTCTGTTCGCTGTACAAAAGGTCATTCTCCCAATACACCCGGTGCGTCCCCGTCTGGTCGCCGGCGGCCTGGGCCTCTGCCTGTTGCCGGGACCCGACCAGGGAAGGACAGGTAGCCTGCTCTCGGCAGAACTCCTCTCGGGAGGGGCCCCCTTCGTGGTGCCACTGGGCTAATTCGGGCAGATCGCCTAACTCGGTGACTTGGGGGGAGTCGGAAGGCGGGGGTTCGTCACTGGCGATCGACTCTTCTGGTGGGGGAATGTGGGGACCCTCGGCCGGGACCATCCTATCTTCAGGGGTCGGGGCGTCGTCGACTTCCCTCAGGGGGGTCAGTCGAGCCGCCATGGATCGAGTGGTGGCGCACACCCACTCAGGGAGGCCCATCATCCCTAGGTGGGTCTTGCGCTCGACTTGTCTCCAGGGGGAACGTTCCAGGTAGTTCCCCAGGAGACAGTCGACGGGCTGGGAGGTTCTTACCGCGACCTTCAGTTTACCGACCACCCCTCCCCACTCAAAGGGCACCAGGGCTACCTTACATAGGCTTTCTGTGTTGTCGGCTGAAATGACAGGGCAAAATACGTTGGGGAGGACCTGGTCTTCGTGGACTAAATGGCTGAGGACACTGGTGATGCTGGCCCCGGTGTCACGGAGGGCTTCTACTTGGTGGCCATTAATCGTTACGAGCTGCCCATATTTCTTTGTGTTAGGGGGCAGGAGGCTCCCAGGGACCATCTCTCTATCTCCTAAGGATACTAGGGCCATAGCGGCGGGTTCCCACTCCTCGGCCTCCTCAACCTCCTCCCCCAGTGCTACATTGGCTATTTGTCTAGCGGTGGGTGCTGCCTGGGTGGTGCGTGGGGCCATGGGGCATTCAGGGTCGTTGGCGTAATGCCCGGGCTTCTGGCAATGAAAACAAGTGATGGTTACCCGGTGCCCCCGTCTCAGGGGGGGGCCGGATACAGCTGGTGGGGGTGCCGGGAAAGGTGGAGGTTGGGACTTCGGCGGACTAGCCTGGGACTCTCTCTGCCCTCCCTGGTTTCCCCCTCCTCTCTGGCGGGGTGGTCTCTGACTGGCTCGGGGGTATTCTCCTACAGGGCCCCGGGAGACCCGGGTGTTGGTCCAGCGATCCGCCTCGACAGCCAGGTTTCTTGGGTCCGTGAGCTTGCTGTCGAGCAGATGCTGGCGTAGTTCCACAAAGCAGTTCGCAGCCAGGTGTTCCCACAACATAAGGTCGGTTAGTTCTTCCAGGGTGGTTACCTTGCTGCCCTTGATCCACCCATCGAAGGCGCGGCTGAAGAAATTCACATATTCCACCCAGGTGGTACCCGGGATCTTCCGGCAGTCCCGGAACCGCTGGCGGTACATCTCCGGGGTGAGGCCGTACCTCGTAAGGAGGGCTGCTTTCATGTGGTCATAAGAGGTCTGCATGGAGGTGGGTAGGTCGAGCAGGGTGTCTCTCCCTTCGCTCAGGAATCGTCCCCACAACCCAGCCCTCCAATCCTTCTGCGGGACCCGATGGGAGGTCATGGCGACCTCGTAGGCCCGGAACCACTGCTGAATGTCATCATTTTTATAATATTCTTTGACCGCATCCTTGGGGATGTGGACCTTCTGCTCCGCCGGGGCGGCCGCCTCCCGGTTCCCCGGGGGCCGCGCTTCTTTGCTTCTTGCTTTCAGTTCTATTTCCTTCAAGCTGCGTTCATGCTCCAGTTGAAGTCTCCTTCCCTCGTCTTCTCGTTGGAGTTTCTTCTCCTCTAGTTCTCCTTGTACACGCAACTGTTCTACTGCTAGCTTTTTCTCGGCTAATTTCAACTCGCCCTCAATTTTGAGTTTAGCTAATTCGAGCTCGTGATGGCGACATTTTTCTCTGTCGGCGAGTTCCTCCGGGGATAGGCCACTGTCTGGTACGAAGCCTCGCACCTGGTTGCTATTGCGTTCTCCTTGGGAGGGTCCAGCTTCGTCGTGGGGCTCCCCTGCTCCTTCTGGGCGGGAGGCCCCAGAATCCACCCAAGCTTTCAGTGCCTTTTGCATATCTTCTTTGGTGTTGAGACCAGTGGTAGCGATTTTGAGTTCCTTACAGAATTGTTTTAGTTCTTTGTGAGTGTACTCTTCCAGCTGTTCCACCTGGAACACGGCACTGGTGTCGTTTTCTGTGAGAACCATGGCGTTTCCTTCTGCCATCTTTGTCGGTAGTGCGTCAGCCGTTCACGGTACGATCTCTAGATGATGATCCCGAATCCCGTCGCTTGCCACCAATGTTAGAAGGCGACCTCAGAGGGGCCCGGACGGGGCCCTGACTGCCCTGAGACCCACCCTCGAAGTATCGTAGCCGGGCACTGGCGGGAGACTCCTCAGGGGAGGAACCTCGCTTCTAGGATCGTACACTCGGCACCACACGACAGAGAGACACCACACGAGGAGTTCTTAAGAGCAAATCTTTATCAGATCGAGTGGTAGGATCTTTATGATCAGCAAGGCAAAATATATACAAGTAGAGCGCGGGCTCACAAGGTCTTGGAGGGGGGTTAGGAGGTAGCGGGACAGTCTTTGGGGTTAGGAATCAAATGCAGGAGCGTACCCGGCGCACAGCTCACAATCCTCGAGCTGGGGGATACGCTTGTCGTCGTGGGGTCCGGCGGGACCACGAGAGTCTGTGGGAGCTGCGAGTCACTCAGCAGGGCTCAAGTACAAGTTCGGAGGTCTTACGATCTTCAGGGAGCCGCGAGTCACTCAGCAGGGCTCAAGCACAAGTTCGGAGGTCTTACGATCTTCAGGGAGCCGCGAGTCACTCAGCAGGGCTCAGGCACAAGTTCGGAGGTCTTACGATCTTCAGGGAGCCGCGAGTCACTCAGCAGGGCTCAAGCACAAGTTAGGAGGTCTTACGATCTTCGGGGAGCCGCGAGTCACTCAGCAGGGCTCAAGCACAAGTTCGGAGGTCTTACGATCTTCAGGGAGCCGCGAGTCACTCAGCAGGGCTCAGGTGTTTCCAAGGCGAATCTGCCGGACAGTCCCAGAGCACCCCTTGTTATAGGGCGACTCCTCTTTGATGTCCGGAGTCTGTGCAGGCAGGGGTCTTGTCACCTGGGGGGTCGCTTGTTGGGGTTTCCTGCCATTGTCCTTTGATCCTTCCAGGGCCGGGTCGGGAGGAGTCCCAGACACCCAGCAGGCGTGGAGCCAGCCCTCGGGGAGGCCGGCAGGTCGATCGAAACCCACCTTCCCAGGGAAGCGCAGAGGTGTGATAGAAACTGCTCCTCCCTCTCTCATCCCAGGGGGAGCGCGATGTTCTCCAGCCGGAGTGGCGCCTCTAGGCCAGGGTCGCGCTGGGGCTGGGCGGCCATCTTGTTGCATGAAGTGGGCACGCGGGCCCGGTGTGGCCAAAAGGAGGAAGGCCACGGATGGGAAGTCCGGGTTGGGTGCGTGTGAGTTCGGGTGGGAAGAATCGGCTAGGCCGTGGGTTTGGGGCTGGTGTGAGGTGCAGGGGTCAGGTCTAGCTATGTTACGAGGGCCGGGTCTAACAGTTGTGTATGTGGTTGTGTGTGTGTGGGTGTGGTTGTTTGTGGTTGTGTGTGTGGTTGTGTGTGTGGTTGTGTGTGTGTGGTTGTGTTTGTGGTTGTGTGTATTGTGTGTGTGGGTATGTATGTGTTTGTGGTTATGTGTGTGTGGTTGTGGGTGTGGTTGCGTGTGTGGTTGTGTGTGTGGTTGTGTGTGGTTGTGTGTGTGTGGTTGTGTGTGTAGTTGTGTGTGTGTGTGGTTGTGTGTGGGTGGTTGCAGTTATGGATGCAGGTGCGGTTGTGGGTGCAGTGGTGAGTGTGTGTGTGAATGTGTGGTTGTGTGTGCTTGTGTGTGTGTGGCTGTGCATGTTGTGTGTGTGTGTGTGTGTGGTTGTGTGTGTGGTTGTGTGTGTGTGTGGTTCTGTGTGTGTGGTTATGTGCGTTTGTGGTTGTGTGTGTGTGGTTGTGGCTGTATGTGTGGTTGTGTGTGTGGTGTGTGTGTGGTTGTGTGTGGTTGTGTGGGTGTTGTTGTGTGTGTGGTTGTGTGTGGGTGTGAGTGTGGTTAAGGGTGTGATTGTGGGTGTGTGGGTGGATGTGTGGTTGGGTGTGTGGATGGATGTGGGGTTGTGTGTGTGTGGTTGTGTGTGGTGTGTGTGTGGTTGTGTGTGTTTGTGTGTGTGGTTGTGTGTGTGTGGATGTGTGTGTGGTTGTGTGTGGTTGTGTGTGTGTGGTTGTATGTGTGGTTGTGTGTTTGGTTGTGTGTGTGGTTGTTTGGATATATGGTTTTGTGTGTGTGGTTGTGTGTGGTTGTGTGTGTGGATGTGTGTGTGGTTGTGTGTGTGGTTGTGTGTGTGATTGTGTGTGTGTGGTTGAGTGTATGGTTGTGGTTGTGTGTGGTTGTGTGTGTGTGTGTGTGGTTGTGTGTGTGGTTGTGTGTGGTTGTGGGTGTGTGTGTGGTTGTGTGTGTGGTTGTGGGTGTGTGGGTGTGGTTGTGTGTGGTTGTGTGTATGGTTGTGTGTGTGTGGTTGTGGTTGTGTGTGTTGTGTGTGGTTGTGTGTGGTTGTGTGTGTGGGTATTTGTGTGTTTGTGGTTGTGTGTGTGTGGTTGTGGGTGTGGTTGTGTGTGTGGTTTTGTGTGTGGTTGTGTGTGGTTGTGTGTGTGTGTGGTTGTATGTGGGGTTGTGTGTGTGGTTGTGTGTGTGGGTATGAGTGCAGTTGAGGGTGTGGTTGTGGCTGTGTGGGCTGATATGTGGTTGTGTATGGTTGTGTGTGTGGTTGTGGTTGTGTGTGTGTGGTTGTGTGTGTGGTTGTGTGTGTGGTTGTGTATATGTGTGGTTGTGTGTGTGTGGTGGTGTGTGTGTGGTTGTGTATGTGGTTGTGTATGTGGTTGTGTATTTGGTTGTGTGTGTGTTTGTATGTGTGGTTGTGTGTGTGTGGTTGTGTGAATGATTGTGTGTGTGTGGTTGAGTGTATGGTTGTGGTTGTGTGTGGTGGTGTGTGTGTGTGTGTGTGGTTGTGTGTGTAGTTGTGTGTGTGGTTGTGTGTGGTTGTGGGTATGTGTGTGGTTGTTTGTGTGGTTGTGTGTGTGTGTTTGTGGGTGTGTTTGTATGTGGTTGTGTGTGTGGTTGTGTGTGTGTGGTTGTGTTTGTGGTTGTGTGTGTTGTGTGTGTGGTTGTGTGTGGGTATGTGTGTGTTTGCGGTTGTGTTTGTGTGGTTGTGTGTGTGGTTGTGTGTGTGGTTGTGTGTGTTGTTATGTGGTTGTGTGTGTTGTTGTGTGTGTGGTTGTGTGTGTGTGGTTATGTGTGTGGGTATGAGTGCAGTTGAGGGTGTAATTGTGGGTGCTGTTGTATGGGTGGATATGTGGTTGTGTGTGGTTGTGGTTGTGTGTGTGGCTGTGTGTGTGTGGTTGTGTATCTGTGTGGTTTTGTATGGTTGTGTGTGTGTGGTTGTGTGCGTGGTTGTGTGTGTGTGTGGTTGTATGTGTAGTTGTGTGTGGGTGTGGGTATGGGTGTGTGTGTGGTTGTGTGTGTGTGGTAGTATATGTGGGTGTGAGTGCGGTGAGGGTATGATTATGGGTGCAGTTGTGGGTGTGTGGGTGGATGTGTGGTTGTGTGTGTGGTTGTGTGTGTGGGTGTGAGTGCGGTTGAGGGTGTAGTTGTGGGTGTGGTTGTGGGTGTTTGGGTGGATGTGTGGTTGTCTGTATGTGGTTGTGTGTGTGTGGTTGTGTGTGGTTGTGCGTGTGGTTGTTGTTGTGTGTGTGGTTGTGTGTGTGTGGTTGTGGGTATTGTGGTGTGTGGTTGTGTGTGTGTGTGGTTGTGTGTGTGTGGTTGTGTGTAGGTGTGGTTGTGTGTTCAATTGTGTGTGGTTGTGTGTGTGTGCGGTTGTGTGTATGGTTGTGTGTGTGGTTGTGTGTGGTTGTATGTGTGGTTGTGTGTGGTTGGGGTTGTGTGTGTGTGTGGTTGTGTGGGTGTGGTTGTGTATGTGGTTGTGTGTATGGTTCTGGGTATGTGTGTTGTTTCTGTGTTTGTGTGTGCATGGTTGTGTGTGGTTGTGTGTGTGGTTGTGTGTATGGTTGTGGTTGTGTGTATGGTTGTGTGTGTGGATGTGTGTGTGTGGTTGTGTTGGTGTGGTTATATGTGTGGTTGTGTGTGTGGTTGGTTGTGGTTGTATGTGTTTGTGTGTGTGTGTGTGTGGTTGTGGGTGTGGTTGGGTGTGGTTGGGTGTGGTTGTGTGTTAGGTTGTGTGTGTGGTTGTGTGTGTAGTTGTTTGTGTGTGGTTGTTTGTGTGTGGTTGTGTGTGTGGTTGTGGGTCTGAGTGAGTGTGGTTGTGGGTATGGGTATGGTTGTGGGTGTGTGGTTGTGTGTGTCATTGTGTGTGTGGTTGTGTGTATGTGGTAGTGTGTGTGTGGTTCTGTGTGTGTGTGGTTGTGTGTGTGTGGTTGTGTGTGTGTGGTTGTATGTGTGGTTGTGTGTGTGGTATGTGTGTGGTTGTGTATGTGTGTGTGGTTGTGTGGGTGTTGTGTGTGTGGTTATGTGTGTGAGTGTTGTTGAGGGTGTGATTGTGGGTGTGTGGGTGGGTGTGTGGGTGGATGTGTGGTTGTGTGTGGTTATGTGTGCTGTTGTGTGTGTAGTTGTGTGTGTGTGGTTGTGTGTGTGGTTGTGTGTGTGGTTGTGTGTGTGGATGTGTGTGTGGTTGTGTGTGTATGGTCGTGTGTGTGTGGTTGTGTGTTTGGTTGTGTGTGGTTGTGCGGATGTGTGGTTGTGTGTGTGTGGTTGTGTGTGTGGATGTGTGCATGTGGATGTGTGTGTGGTTGTGTGTGTGGTTGTGGGTGTGGTTGTGTGTGGTTGTGTATGTGTGTGGTTGTGTGTGTGTGGTTGTGTGTGGGGTTGTGTGTGTGTGGTTGCAGTTATGGATGCAGGTGCGGTTGTGGGTGTGGTTGTGAATGTGTGTGTGTGGATGTGTGGTTGTGTGTGCTTGTGTGTGGGTGCTTGTGTGTGTGGTTGTGTGTGGTTGTGTGTGTGGTTGTGTGTATGGTTGTGGTTGTGTGTATGGTTGTGTGTGTGGATGTGTGTGTGTGGTTGTGTTGGTGTGGTTATATGTGTGGTTGTGTGTGTGGTTGGTTGTGGTTGTATGTGTTTGTGTGTGTGTGTGTGTGGTTGTGGGTGTGGTTGGGTGTGGTTGGGTGTGGTTGTGTGTTAGGTTGTGTGTGTGGTTGTGTGTGTAGTTGTTTGTGTGTGGTTCTTTGTGTGTGGTTGTGTGTGTGGTTGTGGGTCTGAGTGAGTGTGGTTGTGGGTATGGGTATGGTTGTGGGTGTGTGGTTGTGTGCGTCATTGTGTGTGTGGTTGTGTGTATGTGGTAGTGTGTGTGTGGTTCTGTGTGTGTGTGGTTGTGTGTGTGGTTGTGTGTGTGTGGTTGTATGTGTGGTTGTGTGTGTGGTATGTGTGTGGTTGTGTATGTGTGTGTGGTTGTGTGGGTGTTGTGTGTGTGGTTATGTGTGTGAGTGTTGTTGAGGGTGTGATTGTGGGTGTGTGGGTGGATGTGTGGTTGGGTGTGTGGTTGTGTGTGGTTATGTGTGCTGTTGTGTGTGTAGTTGTGTGTGTGTGGTTGTGTGTGTGGTTGTGTGTGTGGTTGTGTGTGTGGATGTGTGTGTGGTTGTGTGTGTATGGTCGTGTGTGTGTGGTTGTGTGTTTGGTTGTGTGTGGTTGTGCGGATGTGTGGTTGTGTGTGTGTGGTTGTGTGTGTGGATGTGTGCATGTGGATGTGTGTGTGGTTGTGTGTGTGGTTGTGGGTGTGGTTGTGTGTGGTTGTGTATGTGTGTGGTTGTGTGTGTGTGGTTGCAGTTATGGATGCAGGTGCGGTTGTGGGTGTGGTTGTGAATGTGTGTGTGTGGATGTGTGGTTGTGTGTGCTTGTGTGTGGGTGCTTGTGTGTGTGGTTGTGTGTGGTTGTGGTTGTGTGTGTGGTTGTTTGTGTGGTTGTGTGTGTGGTTGTGAGTGTGTGGTTGTGGGTGTGGTTGTGTGTGGTTGTGTGTGTGTGGTTGTATGTGTGGTTGTGTGTGTGTGGTTGTGTGTGTGGTTGGGTGTGTGTGGTTGTGTGTGTGGTTGTGTGTGTGAGTGCGGTTGAGGGTGCAGTTGTGGGTGTGTGGGTGGATGTGTGGTTGTGGGTGGTTGTATGTGTGGTTGTGGTTGTGTGTGGTTGTGTGTCTGGTTGTGTGTGTGGATGTGTGTGTGGTTGTGTGTGTGGTTGTGTGTGTATGGTCGTGTGTGTGGTTGTGTGTTTGGTTGTGTGTGTGGTTGTGTGGATGTGTGGTTGTGTGTGTGTGGTTGTGTGTGTGTGGTTGTGTATGTGGATGTGTGTGTGTGGATGTGTGTGTGGTTGTGTGTGTGGTTGTATATGTGGTTGTGTGTGTGATTGTGTGTGTGATTGTGTGTGTGTGGTTGAGTGTATGGTTGTGGTTGTGTGTGGTTGTGTGTGTGTGGTTGTGGGTGTGGTTGTGGGTGTGGTTGTGGGTGTGGTTGTGTGTGTGTGTGGTTGTGTGTGTGTGGTTGTGTGTGGGGTTGTGTGTGTGTGGTTGCAGTTATGGATGCAGGTGCGGTTGTGGGTGCGGTTGTGAGTGTGTGTGTGTTGATGTGTGGTTGTGTGTGTGTTGTGTGTGTGTGTTGTATGTGTGTGTGTGTGGTTGTGTGTGTGTGGTTGTGTGGTTGTGTGTGCTTGTGTGTGGGTGCTTGTGTGTGTGGTTGTGTGTGGTTGTGGTTGTGTGTGTGGTTGTTTGTGTGGTTGTGTGTGGTTGTGAGTGTGTGGTTGTGGGTGTGGTTGTGTGTGGTTGTGTGTGTGTGGTTGTGTGTGTGGTTGGGTGTGTGTGGTTGTGTGTGTGGTTGGGTGTGTGTGGTTGTGTGTGTGGTTGTGTGTGTGTTGTGTGTGTGTGTTGTATGTGTGTGTGTGTGGTTGTGTGTGTGTGGTTGTGTGGTTGTGTGTGCTTGTGTGTGGGTGCTTGTGAGAAGTTGGCCTGGCATATGCTGTTCACTAGTTCTAGTGACCACCTTGTACCATGCCAAGCAACCCTTATGGTGTGGTTGTAAGTCAACCTTTTTGGACTAGCTGCCCTAGTGGTAGCGTAGGCTAAGCAGTCTTTGAGGCTAAACTCGTGAAGCGTGTTAAGCAAGCTGTTTTACCAATAGTAACCCCCTTTTATACCAATGAAAGGACACCACACAGATATATATTCAAAATATATATGTATTTATTTCTCAAAGTAACCCCTAGTCTCTTTATGAGCACAGGAGCACAAATCGTCAAACAAGATTATCACAGAATACACAGAAGTTGCACTTTATATGGATAGGCCCCGGTGGCCACTCAAACCATATACTAAAATAGTGGTATAAGTACCACGAACAGAAAAGGGAAAAGGCCTAAGGCCTCTAGAATCGCTGGGCCTACAAGGAGCTAACGTCAGTTAGTGACCAGGAGGTCCACGGGTGGCGTGTGCAGAGCAAATAGTCACACGCGTGCTCCCATAGGGTTCAATGGGTGCGTAAAAAGTACAAAGTTACTGCAAAAGGAATCTTCCGGATGACCTAGGAACTTAAGATTTGGAACACAGGCACTAGAGATGTATTACTACACTTGGGCACAGGTGTGCCAGCTTTACCTCACCCACAGGAAGCGGGTGCATAGGCCTCGAAGTGCGTCGGGTTGCTTCTATCTGTTCCGTGGAGCTTGAAGACAAAGATGCTGCAGGCGGTCGGTCCGGGAGAGATGCAGTGGATCCAAGAGTGGATCGGAGATGTTGAAGACCTGTAAGCAGAGGGGACAGTGTTCACAGTCACTAGCCAGTGACCAGCGTGGCACCAGGTGGGTACCAGGCGATGTCGGGTGCAAACAGGTGATGAGGGGTAGCTTGTCTCCGCAGCCACGTGGTCCCTGAAGGTCGACGACGTCCAGGAGTCGGCTCACGAGCTGTCCCACGCAGGCTCTCGCTGTCGGCGGTGTCGGCGACTTGATCGAAGCAAACAAGCCTTGGCAAAAGCAATTGTAGGAGGATTCGGAAATCAGCTGTTGGTTCTGACCAGCAAGGTCAGAGGGATTGCTCCTTTGGAGGGGAGCAAGGGCCAGTCTGGAGCAACCAGACCAGCGGTGTTTGTCGTAGATTTCGTCGCCAAGATGGCCACTAGCCAGCGGGCCAGCAACCGGTTAGGCGCGTCGAGTGGCAAAATGCAGAAGGGCCCCACGCAGATCGTGGAGATGCTGGAGGGCTCACCTTTGGTGCAGATGCTGCTCGAGGGTTGGGCTTCTCAGGACCCAAAGCACAACTTGGAGGGAGCCTCGGTTGTTGCACTTGTCAGCTTGTCGTAGTCGTTCCAAGATGGCTGGCTCCACGTGTCTCGGTGCCTCCACGGGTCTCCTCTTTTCAGGGACTGTGGATCGGGCGGTGAGAGGTCTGGAGGTCTAGGTCTTGTCAGTCTCTGGGCTCGGGCTCCGGCGGGAGGCGGCGGCAAAGCAGACGGTGATTCGCTGGATGGTGCTTGCGTTAGCAAGGTGGTCACTCCCTGACCACAGGGGAGATTTTCTTCAGTCTTCTGTGCAGCAGAATGTCGAAGTTCCCGTCTTCTTCTTAGTTTCAAGTTGATTCCAGGATGTCTGAAGTCTTAGGACACAGCTCCTACCTTTATTCGGATTCTAGGGGCCGGACTACCTGCTAGGTCCCTCCCTATGGGTGGGACCAGGAAGGGGGGTGGTTACACCCCCAATCCTTTGTCCAGCTCGCCCCAGGCCCGGGACTGGTGTGCCCCAGGACCGGTTTGAACTGGCATATGCACCGAGGCTCCTTGTGAGCCACAGGCATGTCTGGTTTCTTTCAAGCCCTACCTGACCAATACACAAAATCCTGTCTGGGGTGGTGCATGCACCTCCCCTGGCAGGAAACCCTTTGTCCACACCTCCCAAGCTGGAAGGACTCCCAGCAGCAGGAGGGCAGACTTGTGTCTGTGGTGGCAGCATCCATTTTGTGGAGCTGAGGCTATGTCTGATTTTACCCGGGTTTCAGGTACTGTACATGTCGTGTCCCTCTAGAAGGGTGGAATGCTAACCCCGTCGCCAGAATTGGCGAGGGGTTAGTATTCCAATTCGTATGACACCTTACTCGACATGTTTTGATAAAGCCAAACCAAAGTTAGCATTTAACCGCGAGGTTCATAATGCACTTAAGAGTATATGGTATGACGATATCTGGAAACAGTAGAAGGAAGTTGTTCCGACCACTGCAGACAGGCTCAGCTCATGCCAGAGCACCATCTCACATGGAACCAAGCACTCTGCCTTCAGGATTGTTAAGGCCTGCCATAGGAGTGACTTATAGGTTACCAGGTGTCCCATTTAAGGTTAGGTATAGGTATACTACACCTAAGTAAGAGGTGATTACACCAACTTACCCCAGCTGAGTGATCAGCCAGTTGTGTCAGATTGTTAGGCCAAGCCTGGGGTGGCATAATACCTGCTGCAGCCCCTGGCAGGCCTTGGGTACACCAATGCCCTGGGTACCT
Source organism: Triturus cristatus (assembly GCF_964204655.1). NCBI lineage: Eukaryota > Metazoa > Chordata > Amphibia > Caudata > Salamandridae > Triturus > Triturus cristatus. Next base: position 372,941 of record NW_028188247.1, read on the forward strand.
AGTGTACACTGGTACAGGGGCTGACAGGGTGATCCAACCAATTGGGTATGTACCTAGGGTACATGGAGTCCATTTTAAAGAGAGAACAGCCAGGCTGAGATCCTGAATGGCAGGATCTCAGGCCAACTAAGTCGAAAAACCAGCTAGACACTAGGCAAAAATTTGGGGGTAACCATAGTCAGATATCCACCTTCCTACACAACCCCCCCCCAAACGAAGGGAGATAAGGCTGACCTTGACCAGGTAAGCCTATATTGCCCAAGTGGCCATATAAGGAGGAACCAGCACTGGCATGGTTACCCCCTGTCTCATGGTCCACTAAGCAATCCCTCACCCTAAGGGTATCAGAGGGTCTCCACCATAGGGAATCTCTACCTTTGGTGTGTCTTGGCAAAGTAAAAGGCTGGTGTTGAGATGGAGTACTGAAGTGAGTGTCCTCAAAGTGAGGCCTCAGCTTCCTCCAATCATCCTCCACCATGGATGCCTTTCTTTCCTTAACTGAGTTGCACTGTGCTCTCAGGGTCAGCCTCTGGCTACCTAAAGCTGGAGGCTGGGTCCCTTTTGTGGGCTTACTGGAGGGACAGGTCAGGTCTGGGGCCCTAAGGTCCCATGTTTGCCTGTACCCAACAGAATCCCTCTGGGGGAGGTCCCTAACTACCTGTAAAGGAGATCCCTCAGGAATGTTTTTACCCATCACCTGACTAGGGCTACTAGCCAGGCAATCCTCATTCTTTTGATGGGGGGGTTCTTGTGGACAGGGGCCCTCTTGGGGTCCACTGGCCTCCCTGACCTCTGCAGCCCTGGGCTGACTGAGGCAGGGTAGAGAGAGGCAGGCTACCTGCACCAGACTGGGTCCCACCTTGGAAGGGGCCACTGACATCAGAGGCTCTGCCAGGCCAGGCCTGGCTACCTCTGGGGCAGTTCCTTCACAAGGGGTGAGGTCAGCTCCCTGAGGAGGCTGGCGTTTTCCTAATGTCTGGGGAGAGGGAGACTTTTCTTCCTCCCCACTACTCTCTGTTTGTGTGGAGTGATCCATAGTTTCAGGCTTCACTACACCTATGTCAGTCTGAGTATAGGCTGAGACCATTACAGCCTTGCCAACCTTTTCAGGGAGGCACTCAGTTTGTGTTTGAGCTGTGACTGTCACAGCTCTGCCAGTCTCTACAGGGAAGTCTGTCTGTGCCTGGGCTGTGGCTACCACTGCCCTTCCAACCTTTCCAGGGAGGAAATCTATTTGGACAGGGGTTGTGAATGGCACAACCCCACTACCCTTTTGTGAAAGGCCTACCATTTTAGAATGGGTGTCTTGTTCAACTCCAGCCCAAGCTGAGAGTTCTAAGTCATTCCCCAGTAAGCAGTCTACAGGCAAGGTTGGGGACACTGCCACCCTTTTAGGGCCAGTGACACCTCCCCAGCTGAGACATACCTCTGCCATGGGATGACTGTTCTGTTTGCCATCAATGTTGGTCACCTGGTAGGAGAAACCAGGCAAAAGCTGCTCAGAGGGAACTAGCCAATGGGCCACCATTGTGATGCTAGCTCCAGTGTCTCTGTAGGCCTCAGCTTTTGTACCATTGATGTAGGGCTCTTGTCTGTACCTACCCAAAGTGTTGGGACAGGCAGTGAAGTTGGCAAACCCCATGCCACCATCACAGACAAGAGTATCTGCTGCAGGGGAATTGGCTAAGCCAGGGTCCCCCTGTGTTCCCCAAGTAAACCCACCCAAATTTTTGGGGGCACTCCCACCACCTGGGGGATTACTGCTGACAGTAATAGGTGGTGTGACAGGAGTAATTGGAGGAACAGTTTTGTTTGTAGCCCTTGGGCAACTGCTGTCAGTTTTCCAATGCCCAGGAGTTTTACACTCATGGCAGTAAGGCTTTTTACCTGTGGTAGAGGAGGGAGCTTGGGACCCACCACCCTGTGTGGAGTTTTGGGGCCCTGAGGAAGATTTCTCTTTTGCCTTATCCCCTCCCTTCTCTTGAGGTTTGGTGGTATCTTTCTTTTGGTCACCACCCTGATTCTTAGGCCTGATCCTGGTCCTGACCCATTTATCTGCCCTCTTTCCCAATTCTTGGGGAGAGGTCAAATCTGAGTCTACCAGGTGTTGATGGAGGAGCTGGTTTTGACAGTTACTTAAAATCTGTTCTCTCATCATCAAATTGTACAATCCTGTATAATCAGATACCTTACTTCCCAGCAACCAACCCTCCAAAGCCTTAGTGGCACATTCAACATATTCAGACCAGTCCTGAGTCTGTGTCTTTTGGGTATCTCTGAACATTAACCTGTACTGTTCAGTGGTTAAGCCTAACCCATCAACCAGAACACTCTTCAGGACTCTGTAGTTTCTGACATCCTCTTCTCTAACAGTGAGGAGTCTGTCTCTGCCTCTTCCTTCAAAGGAGAGCCAGAGGATTGCTGCCCACTGGTCTTCAGGAACCTGCTGTACTTTGCAGGCTCTCTCAAGAGCAGTTATCCATTTGTGGATGTCATCCCCACTTTTGTAGGGGGGCACAACCTTAGACAGGTTCCTATTATCAAAGACCCTATCTTTGTCCTTAGGGACAATGCTGCCACCAGCGGGTATAGACCCACTCTCTCTAGGTTGCCTAGCCTTCCTCAGTTTTTCTTCCATCAGGGCTACCTCTAGCTCCTGCTTCCTGATCCTCAGCTGGGCTTCCTGCATTCTGGCCTCATGTTCCCTCCTCTGAGGGGTGGTCAGTCTCCTTCTGGAGTGACCTTGAGAGCCTCTAGAGCCATGGGAAGCATTGGAGTCACCTGAGCGATTCCTTTGCCTTCCAAGCCCTGTGTTAAGTCCACTGGGGAGATCCAATGGGGTGAACCCACTGTCAGTCCCCAATAGCCTTAGTTTAGCTGGGCCAAGTATAACACTTGGCACTGGGCTAGTTCTCCCTTCATCCCCACTCACATCTGTATCCCCATCACTTTCTTCCTCTGTGGTAGGCATCCCATCTAAGGGGTGACTATTGGAAGGGGGTACCTCTGTGGCATCTTCAGAAGGGGGGCCTCCTGTTCCTGACCTTAAGGGGGCTAACTGGGAAGCTTTCTTGAGTGCTCTCTGATTCTCATCATTCTGTAAGAGCTCTCTGAGCTCAGCAGAGTTTGGGTTCTTGGTCTGTTTAAGGCCTCTAAGAGTTGCCAAATGCCTGAGCTCATTCTGATTAAGGGTAGCAAAGATTGATGGTGCCCTCTGGGGGTCACTCTCGACAGAGATGGGTACAGTGGACCCCTCTGCCCCAGCCATTGCTCTTAAGTGTGGGTGGATGTGTTGCAATCTACCTACACTTGGGTTTACCTACTAAACCTATCTAGTAGTTGTAGTCAGGGTGTGCTACTCCCTTTGCTCTACAACAACTAAGTTCAGTAGAACTTATGTATATCTAATCTTGTTTTATATGTACCTACAGGTACCTATGTGATCTTTCAATTGGTAACCAAGAGATTACAATGGTAAAACACAGCAAGCTCAAATCCAACCGCTGCTCACCAATGTGAGAAGTTGGCCTGGCATATGCTGTTCACTAGTTCTAGTGACCACCTTGTACCATGCCAAGCAACCCTTATGGTGTGGTTGTAAGTCAACCTTTTTGGACTAGCTGCCCTAGTGGTAGCGTAGGCTAAGCAGTCTTTGAGGCTAAACTCGTGAAGCGTGTTAAGCAAGCTGTTTTACCAATAGTAACCCCCTTTTATACCAATGAAAGGACACCACACAGATATATATTCAAAATATATATGTATTTATTTCTCAAAGTAACCCCTAGTCTCTTTATGAGCACAGGAGCACAAATCGTCAAACAAGATTATCACAGAATACACAGAAGTTGCACTTTATATGGATAGGCCCCGGTGGCCACTCAAACCATATACTAAAATAGTGGTATAAGTACCACGAACAGAAAAGGGAAAAGGCCTAAGGCCTCTAGAATCGCTGGGCCTACAAGGAGCTAACGTCAGTTAGTGACCAGGAGGTCCACGGGTGGCGTGTGCAGAGCAAATAGTCACACGCGTGCTCCCATAGGGTTCAATGGGTGCGTAAAAAGTACAAAGTTACTGCAAAAGGAATCTTCCGGATGACCTAGGAACTTAAGATTTGGAACACAGGCACTAGAGATGTATTACTACACTTGGGCACAGGTGTGCCAGCTTTACCTCACCCACAGGAAGCGGGTGCATAGGCCTCGAAGTGCGTCGGGTTGCTTCTATCTGTTCCGTGGAGCTTGAAGACAAAGATGCTGCAGGCGGTCGGTCCGGGAGAGATGCAGTGGATCCAAGAGTGGATCGGAGATGTTGAAGACCTGTAAGCAGAGGGGACAGTGTTCACAGTCACTAGCCAGTGACCAGCGTGGCACCAGGTGGGTACCAGGCGATGTCGGGTGCAAACAGGTGATGAGGGGTAGCTTGTCTCCGCAGCCACGTGGTCCCTGAAGGTCGACGACGTCCAGGAGTCGGCTCACGAGCTGTCCCACGCAGGCTCTCGCTGTCGGCGGTGTCGGCGACTTGATCGAAGCAAACAAGCCTTGGCAAAAGCAATTGTAGGAGGATTCGGAAATCAGCTGTTGGTTCTGACCAGCAAGGTCAGAGGGATTGCTCCTTTGGAGGGGAGCAAGGGCCAGTCTGGAGCAACCAGACCAGCGGTGTTTGTCGTAGATTTCGTCGCCAAGATGGCCACTAGCCAGCGGGCCAGCAACCGGTTAGGCGCGTCGAGTGGCAAAATGCAGAAGGGCCCCACGCAGATCGTGGAGATGCTGGAGGGCTCACCTTTGGTGCAGATGCTGCTCGAGGGTTGGGCTTCTCAGGACCCAAAGCACAACTTGGAGGGAGCCTCGGTTGTTGCACTTGTCAGCTTGTCGTAGTCGTTCCAAGATGGCTGGCTCCACGTGTCTCGGTGCCTCCACGGGTCTCCTCTTTTCAGGGACTGTGGATCGGGCGGTGAGAGGTCTGGAGGTCCAGGTCTTGTCAGTCTCTGGGCTCGGGCTCCGGCGGGAGGCGGCGGCAAAGCAGACGGTGATTCGCTGGATGGTGCTTGCGTTAGCAAGGTGGTCACTCCCTGACCACAGGGGAGATTTTCTTCAGTCTTCTGTGCAGCAGAATGTCGAAGTTCCCGTCTTCTTCTTAGTTTCAAGTTGATTCCAGGATGTCTGAAGTCTTAGGACACAGCTCCTACCTTTATTCGGATTCTAGGGGCCGGACTACCTGCTAGGTCCCTCCCTATGGGTGGGACCAGGAAGGGGGGTGGTTACACCCCCAATCCTTTGTCCAGCTCGCCCCAGGCCCGGGACTGGTGTGCCCCAGGACCGGTTTGAACTGGCATATGCACCGAGGCTCCTTGTGAGCCACAGGCATGTCTGGTTTCTTTCAAGCCCTACCTGACCAATACACAAAATCCTGTCTGGGGTGGTGCATGCACCTCCCCTGGCAGGAAACCCTTTGTCCACACCTCCCAAGCTGGAAGGACTCCCAGCAGCAGGAGGGCAGACTTGTGTCTGTGGTGGCAGCATCCATTTTGTGGAGCTGAGGCTATGTCTGATTTTACCCGGGTTTCAGGTACTGTACATGTCGTGTCCCTCTAGAAGGGTGGAATGCTAACCCCGTCGCCAGAATTGGCGAGGGGTTAGTATTCCAATTCGTATGACACCTTACTCGACATGTTTTGATAAAGCCAAACCAAAGTTAGCATTTAACCGCGAGGTTCATAATGCACTTAAGAGTATATGGTATGACGATATCTGGAAACAGTAGAAGGAAGTTGTTCCGACCACTGCAGACAGGCTCAGCTCATGCCAGAGCACCATCTCACATGGAACCAAGCACTCTGCCTTCAGGATTGTTAAGGCCTGCCATAGGAGTGACTTATAGGTTACCAGGTGTCCCATTTAAGGTTAGGTATAGGTATACTACACCTAAGTAAGAGGTGATTACACCAACTTACCCCAGCTGAGTGATCAGCCAGTTGTGTCAGATTGTTAGGCCAAGCCTGGGGTGGCATAATACCTGCTGCAGCCCCTGGCAGGCCTTGGGTACACCAATGCCCTGGGTACCTAGTGTACACTGGTACAGGGGCTGACAGGGTGATCCAACCAATTGGGTATGTACCTAGGGTACATGGAGTCCATTTTAAAGAGAGAACAGCCAGGCTGAGATCCTGAATGGCAGGATCTCAGGCCAACTAAGTCGAAAAACCAGCTAGACACTAGGCAAAAATTTGGGGGTAACCATAGTCAGATATCCACCTTCCTACAGTGCTTGTGTGTGTGGTTGTGTGTGGTTGTGGTTGTGTGTGTGGTTGTTTGTGTGGTTGTGTGTGGTTGTGAGTGTGTGGTTGTGGGTGTGGTTGTGTGTGGTTGTGTGTGTGTGTGGTTGGGTGTGTCTGGTTGTGTGTGTGGTTGGGTGTGTGTGGTTGTGTGTGTGGTTGTGTGTGTGAGTGCGGTTGAGGGTGCAGTTGTGTGTGGGTGGATGTGTGGTTGTGTGTGGTTGTATGTGTGGTTGTGTGTGTGGGTATGTGTGTATGGTTGGGTGTGTGGTTGTGTGTATGTGGTTGTGTGTGTGTGGTTGTGTGTGTGTAGTTGCGCATGTGTGGTTGTATGTGTGGTTGTGGTGTGGTTGTGTGTGTGTGTGTTGCCGTGTGTGTGGTTGTGTGTGTGGTTGTGTGTGTGGTTGTGTATGTGTGGTTGTGTGTGTGGTTGTGTGTGTGGTTGTGTGTGTGGTTGTGTGTGTGGTTGTGTGTGTGGTTGTGTGTGTGGTTGTGTGGGTGTGAGTGCGGTTGAGGGTGTAGTTGTGGGTGCGGTTGTGGGTGTTTGGGTGGATATGTGATTGTGCATGTGTGGTTGTGTGAGTATGGTTGTGTGTGTGTGGTTGTGTGTGTGGTTGTGTGTGAGTGGTTGTGTGTGTGGTTGTGTGTTTGTGGTTGTATGTGTGTGTGTGGTTGTGTGTTGGGTTGTGTGTGTGTGTGGTTGTGTGTGTGGTTGTATATTTGGTTGTGTATGTCGTATGTGGCGTGTGTGTGTGTAGTTGTGTGTGTGGTTGTGTATGTGGTTGTGTGTGCAGTTGTGTGTGGTTGTGTGTGTGTATGGTTGTGGTTGTGTGTGTGATTGTGTGTGTGCTTGTGTGTGTGGTTGTGTGTGGGTGCTTATCGGTGTGGTTGTGTGTGGTTGTGTATGTGGTTGTGTGTGTGTGTGGTTGTGTGTGGGTGTGGTTGTGTGTGCAGTTGTGTGTGGTTGCGTGTGTGCTGTTGTGTGTGTGGTTGTGTGTGTGGTTGTGTGTGGTTGGGGTTGTGTGTGGTTGGGGTTGTGTGGTTGTGGTTGTGTGGGTATGTGTGAGAAGTTGGCCTGGTATATGATGCTCACTAGTTAAAGTGATCACCTTGTACCATGCCAAGCAACCCTTATGGTGTGGTTGTAAGTCAACCTTTTCGGACTAGCTGCCCTAGTGGTAGCGTAGGCTAAGCAGTCTTTGAGGCTAAACTCGTGAAGCGTGTTAAGCCAGCTGTTTTACCAAATGTAACCCCCTTTTATACCAATGAAAGGACACCACACAGATATATATTCAAAATATATATGTATTTATTTCTCAAAGTAACCCCTAGTCTCTTTATGAGCACAGGAGCACAAATCGTCAAACAAGATTATCACAGAATACACAGAAGTTGCACGTTATATGGATAGGCCCTGGTGGCCACTCAAACCATATACTAAAATAGTGGTATAAGTACCACGAACAGAAAAGGGAAAAGGCCTAGGGCCTCTAGAATCGCTGGGCCTACAAGGAGCTAACGTCAGTTAGTGACCAGGAGGTCCACGGGTGGCGTGTGCAGAGCGAATAGTCACACGCGTGCTCCCATAGGTTTCAATGGGTGCGTAAAAAGTACAAAGTTACTGCAAAGAGGATCTTCCGGATGGACTAGGAACTCAAGATTTGGAACACAGGCACTAGAGATGTAATACTACACTTGGGCACAGGTGTGCCAGCTTTACCTCACCCACAGGAAGCGGGTGCATAGGCCTCGAAGTGCGTCGGGTTGCTTCTATCTGTTCCGTGGAGCTTGAAGACAAAGATGCTGCAGGCGGTCGGTCCGGGAGAGATGCAGTGGATCCAAGAGTGGATCGGAGATGTTGAAGACCTGTAAGCAGAGGGGACAGTGTTCACAGTCACTAGCCAGTGACCAGCGTGGCACCTGGTGGGTACCAGGCGATGTCGGGTGCAAACAGGTGATGAGGGGTAGCTTGTCTCCGCAGCCACGTGGTCCCTGAAGGTCGACGACGTCCAGGAGTCGGCTCACGAGCTGTCCCACGCAGGCTCTCGCTGTCGGCGGTGTCGGCGACTTGATCGAAGCAAACAAGCCTTGGCAAAAGCAATTGTAGGAGGATTCGGAAATCAGCTGTTGGTTCTGACCAGCAAGGTCAGAGGGATTGCTCCTTTGGAGGGGAGCAAGGGCCAGTCTGGAGCAACCAGACCAGCAGTGTATTTCGTAGAGTTCGTCGCCAAGATGGCCACTAGCCAGCGGGCCAGCAACCGGTTAGGCGCGTCGAGTGGCAAAATGCAGAAGGGCCCCACGCAGATCGTGGAGATGCTGGAGGGCTCACCTTTGGTGCAGATGCTGCTCGGGGGTTGGGCTTCTCAGATCCCAAAGCACAACTTGGAGGGAGCCTCGGTTGTTGCACTTGTCAGCTTGTCGTAGTCGTTCCAAGATGGCTGGCTCCACGTGTCTCGGTGCCTCCACGGGTCTCTTCTTCTCAGGGACTGTGGATCGGGCGGTGAGAGGTCTGGAGGTCCAGGTCTTGTCAGTCTCTGGGCTCGGGCTCCGGCGGGAGGTGGCGGCAAAGCAGACGTTGATGCGCTGGATGGTGCTTGCGTTAGCAAGGTGGTCACTCCCTGACCACAGGGGAGATTTTCTTCAGTCTTCTGTGCAGCAGAATGTCGAAGTTCCCGTCTTCTTCTTAGTTTCAAGTTGATTCCAGGATGTCTGAAGTCTTAGGACACAGCTCCTACCTTTAAGCGGATTCTAGGGGCCGGACTACCTGCTAGGTCCCTCCCTATGGGTGGGACCAGGAAGGGGGGTGGTTACACCCCCAATCCTTTGTCCAGCTCGCCCCAGGCCCGGGACTGGTGTGCCCCAGGACCGGTTTGAACTGGCATATGCACCGAGGCTCCTTGTGAGCCACAGGCATGTCTGGTTTCTTTCAAGCCCTACCTGACCAATACACAAAATCCTGTCTGGGGTGGTGCACGCACCTCCCCTGGCAGGAAACCCTTTGTCCACACCTCCCAAGCTGGAAGGACTCCCAGCAGCAGGAGGGCAGACTTGTGTCTGTGGTGGCAGCATCCATTTTGTGGAGCTGAGGCTATGTCTGATTTTACCCGGGTTTCAGGTACTGTACATGTCGTGTCCCTCTAGAAGGGTGGAATGCTAACCCCGTCGCCAGAATTGGCGAGGGGTTAGTATTCCAATTCGTATGACACCTTACTCGACATGTTTTGATAAAGCCAAACCAAAGATAGCATTTAACCGCGAGGTTCATAATGCACTTAAGAGTATATGGTATGACGATATCTGGAAACAGTAGAAGGAAGTTGTTCCGACCACTGCAGACAGGCTCAGCTCATGCCAGAGCACCATCTCACATGGAACCAAGCACTCTGCCTTCAGGATTGTTAAGGCCTGCCATAGGAGTGACTTATAGGTTACCAGGTGTCCCATTTAAGGTTAGGTATAGGTATACTACACCTAAGTAAGAGGTGATTAGACCAACTTACCCCAGCTGAGTGATCAGCCAGTTGTGTCAGATTGTTAGGCCAAGCCTGGGGTGGCATAATACATGCTGCAGCCCTTGGCAGGCCTTGGGTACACCAATGCCCTGGGTACCTAGTGTACACTGGTACAGGGGCTGACAGGGTGATCCACTTCCAATTGGTTATGCACCTAGGGTGCATAGTTTTAATTTAGTAGAGAGAACAGCAGGCTGGGGGTCTGATTGGCAGGCCCACAGCCTCAATATGTCAAAAACCAGTGAAGCAAAAAGCAAAAATTTGGGGTGACCATAGGATAGCAGACCCTACTCTCCTACAGTATGGTTATGTATGTGGTTGTGTGTGTGTGGTAGTGTGTGTGTGTGGTTGTGTGTGTGGTTGTATGTGTGGTTGTGTATGTGGTTGTGTGTGGTTGCATGTGTGTGGTTGCGTGTGTGTGGTTGTGTGTGTGTGGTTGTGTGTGGGTGTGAGTGTGGTTGAGGATGCAATTGTGGGTGTGGTTGTGGGTGTGTGGGTGGATGTGTAGATGGGTGTGTGGGTGGATGTGTGATTGTGTGTGTGGTTGTGTGTGTGTGTGGTTGTGTGTGTATGTGGTTGTGTGTGTGTGGTTGTGTGTGTGTGGTTGTGTATTTGGTTGTGTATGTCATTGTATGTGGCGTGTGTGTGTGTAGTTGTGTGTGTGGTTGTGTATGTGGTTGTGTGTGTGCAGTTGTGTGGTTGTGTGTGTGTGGTTGTGTGTATGGTTGTGGTTGTGTGTGTTCTTGTGTGTGTGGTTGTGTGTGGGTGCTTATCGGTGTGGTTGTGTATGTGGTTGTGTGTGTGTTTGGTTGTGTGTGGTTGTGTGTGTGTGGTTGTGTGTAGTTGGGGTTGTGTGGGTGTGGTTGTGTGGGTGTGGTTGTGTATGTGGTTGTGTGTGTGGTTCTGGGTGTGTGTGTTGTGTGTGTGTGCAGTTGTGTGTGGTTGTGTGTGTGGTTGTGTGTGTGGTTGTGTGTGGTTATGTGTGCTGTTGTGTGTGTGGTTGTGTGTGTGGTTGTGTGTGTGGTTGTGTGTGTGGTTGTGTGCGTGGATGTGTGTGTGGTTGTGTGTGTGTGGTTGTGTGTGTGTGGTTGTGTGTGTATGGTCGTGTGTGTGGTTGTGTGTTTGGTTGTGTGTGTGGTTGTGTGGATGTGTGGTTGTGTGTGTGATTGTGTGTGTGTGATTGTGTGTGTGTGGTTGAGTGTATGGTTGTGGTTGTGTGTGGTTGTGTTTGTGTGTGTGTGGTTGTGGGTGTGGTTGTGTGTGGTTGTGTGTGTGTGGTTGCGTGTGTGTGGTTGTGTGTGGGGTTGTGTATGTGTGGTTGCAGTTATGGATGCAGGTGCGGTTGTGGGTGCGGTTGTGAATGTGTGTGTGGATGTGTGGTTGTGTGTGGTTGTGTGTGTAATGTGTGTGTGTGTTGTATGTGTGTGTGTGTGGTTGTGTGTGCTTGTGTGTGGGTGCTTGTATGTGTGGTTGTGTGTGGTTGTGGTTGTGTGTGTGGTTGTTTGTGTGGTTGTGTGTGTGGTTGTGAGTGTGTGGTTGTGGGTGTGGTTGTGTGTGGTTGTGTGTGTGTGGTTGTATGTGTGGTTGTGTGTGTGTGGTGTGTGTGTGGTTGGGTGTGTGTGGTTGTGTGTGTGGTTGTGTGTGTGGTTGTGTGTGTGAGTGCGGTTGAGGGTGCAGTTGTGGGTGTGTGGGTGGATGTGTGGTTGTGTGTGGTTGTATGTGTGGTTGTGGTTGTGTGTGGTTGTGTGTGTGGTTATGTGTGTATGGTTGGGTGTGTGGTTGTGTGTGTGTGGTTGTGTGTGTGTGGTTGTGTGTGTGTAGTTGTGCATGTGTGGTTGTATGTGTGGTTGTGTGTGTGGTTGTGGTGTGGTTCTGTATGTGGTTGTGTGTGTGTATTGCCGTGTGTGTGGTTGTGTGTGTGGTTGTGTATGTGGTTGTGTATGTGGTTGTGTATGTGTGGTTGTGTGTGTGGTTGTGTGTGTGGTTGTGTGTGTGGGTGTGTGTGTGGGTGTGAGTGCGGTTGAGGGTGTAGTTGTGAGTGCGGTTGTGGGTGTTTGGGTGGATATGTGATTGTGCATGTGTGGTTGTGTGTGTATGGTTGTGTGTGTGTGGTTGTGTGTGTGGTTGTGTGTGAGTGGTTGTGTGTGTGGTTGTGTGTTTGTGGTTGTGTGTGTGTGTGTGGTTGTGTGTTGGGTTGTGTGTGTGTGTGGTTGTGTGTGTGGTTGTATATTTGGTTGTGTATGTCGTTGTATGTGGCGTGTGTGTGTGTAGTTGTGTGTGTGGTTGTGTATGTGGTTGTGTGTGCAGTTGTGTGTGGTTGTGTGTGTATGGTTGTGGTTGTGTGTGTGCTTGTGTGTATGGTTGTGTGTGGTTGTGTGTGTGGTTGTGGGTGTGGTTGTGTTGGTGCGGTTGTGTGTATGGTTGTGTGTGTGGTTGGTTGTGGGGTTGTGGTTGTGTGTGGTTGTGTATGTGGTTGTGGGTATGGTTGGTTGTGGTTGTGTTTTAGGTTGTGTGTGTGGTTGTGTGTGTGGTTGTGTGTGTGGTTGTACGTGTGGTTGTGAGTGTGGTTGTGTGTGGTTGTGTATGTGTGTGGTTGTGTGTATGGTTGTGGGTGGTTGTGTGTGTGTGTGGTTGTGCGTGTGGTTGTGTGTGTGGTTGTTTGTGTGTGTGGTTGTGTGTGTGGTTGTGGTTGTGCGTGGGTGCGTTTGTAGGTACGGGTGTCGTGGGTGTGTTTGTATGTGTGGGAGTGTAGTTGTGTGTATGTTGTTGTGTGTGTATGGTTGTGTGTGTGTAGTTGTGTGTGTGGTTGTGTGTGTGTGTGGTTGTGTGCATGTTTGGTTGTGTGTGTGTCTTTGTGTGTGTGTGGTTGTGTGTGCAGTTGTGTGTGTGTGCAGTTGGGTGTGGTTGTGTGTGTGGTTGTGTGTGTATGGTTGTGTGTGTGTGGTTGTGTGTATGTGGTTGTGTGTGTTTTTGTGTGTGTATGGTTGTGGTTGTGTGTGTGGTTGTGTGTATGAGTGCAGTTGTGGATGCAGGTGCGGTTGTGGGTGCGGTTGTGAGTGTGTATGTGGATGTGTGGTTGTGTGTGATTGTGTGTGTGTGGTTGTAGGAGAGTAGGGTCTGCTATCCTATGGTCACCCCAAATTTTTGCTTTTTGCTTCACTGGTTTTTGACATATTGAGGCTGTGGGCCTGCCAATCAGACCCCCAGCCTGCTGTTCTCTCTACTAAATTAAAACTATGCACCCTAGGTGCATAACCAATTGGAAGTGGATCACCCTGTCAGCCCCTGTACCAGTGTACACTAGGTACCCAGGGCATTGGTGTACCCAAGGCCTGCCAAGGGCTGCAGCATGTATTATGCCACCCCAGGCTTGGCCTAACGATTTGACACAACTGGCTGATCACTCAGCTGGGGTAAGTTGGTGTAATCACCTCTTACTTAGGTGTAGTATACCTATACCTAACCTTAAATGGGACACCTGGTAACCTATAAGTCACTCCTATGGCAGGCCTTAACAATCCTGAAGGCAGAGTGCTTGGTTCCATGTGAGATGGTGCTCTGGCATGAGCTGAGCCTGTCTGCAGTGGTCGGAACAACTTCCTTCTACTGTTTCCAGATATCGTCATACCATATACTCTTAAGTGCATTATGAACCTCGCGGTTAAATGCTATCTTTGGTTTGGCTTTATCAAAACATGTCGAGTAAGGTGTCATACGAATTGGAATACTAACCCCTCGCCAATTCTGGCGACGGGGTTAGCATTCCACCCTTCTAGAGGGACACGACATGTACAGTACCTGAAACCCGGGTAAAATCAGACATAGCCTCAGCTCCACAAAATGGATGCTGCCACCACAGACACAAGTCTGCCCTCCTGCTGCTGGGAGTCCTTCCAGCTTGGGAGGTGTGGACAAAGGGTTTCCTGCCAGGGGAGGTGCGTGCACCACCCCAGACAGGATTTTGTGTATTGGTCAGGTAGGGCTTGAAAGAAACCAGACATGCCTGTGGCTCACAAGGAGCCTCGGGGCATATGCCAGTTCAAACCGGTCCTGGGGCACACCAGTCCCGGGCCTGGGGCGAGCTGGACAAAGGATTGGGGGTGTAACCACCCCCCTTCCTGGTCCCACCCATAGGGAGGGACCTAGCAGGTAGTCCGGCCCCTAGAATCCGAATAAAGGTAGGAGCTGTGTCCTAAGACTTCAGACATCCTGGAATCAACTTGAAACTAAGAAGAAGACGGGAACTTCGACATTCTGCTGCACAGAAGACTGAAGAAATCTCCCCTGTGGTCAGGGAGTGACCACCTTGCTAACGCAAGCACCATCCAGCGAATCAACGTCTGCTTTGCCGCCGCCTCCCGCCGGAGCCCGAGCCCAGAGACTGACAAGACCTGGACCTCCAGACCTCTCACCGCCCGATCCACAGTCCCTGAAAAGAGGAGACCCGTGGAGGCACCGAGACACGTGGAGCCAGCCATCTTGGAATGACTACGACAAGCTGACAAGTGCAACAACCGAGGCTCCCTCCAAGTTGTGCTTTGGGTCCTGAGAAGCCCAACCCTCGAGCAGCATCTGCACCAAAGGTGAGCCCTCCAGCATCTCCACGATCTGCGTGGGGCCCTTCTGCATTTTGCCACTCGACGCGCCTAACCGGTTGCTGGCCCGCTGGCTAGTGGCCATCTTGGCGACGAAATCTACGACAAACACCACTGGTCTGGTTGCTCCAGACTGGCCCTTGCTTCCCTCCAAAGGAGCAATCCCTCTGACCTTGCTGGTCAGAACCAACAGCTGATTTCCGAATCCTCCTGCAATTGCTTTTGCCAAGGCTTGTTTGCTTCGATCAAGTCGCCGACACCGCCGACAGCGAGAGCCTCCGTGGGACAGCTGGTGAGCCGACTCCTGGACGTCGTCGACCTTCAGGGACCACGTGGCTGCGGAGACAAGCTACCCCTCATCACCTGTTTGCACCCGACATCGCCTGGTACCCACCTGGTGCCACGCTGGTCACTGGCTAGTGACTGTGAACACTGTCCCCTCTGCTTACAGGTCTTCAACATCTCCGATCCACTCTTGGATCCACTGCATCTCTCCCGGACCGACCGCCTGCAGCATCTTTGTCTTCAAGCTCCACGGAACAGATAGAAGAAACCCGACGCACTTTGAGGCCTATGCACCCGCTTCCTGTGGGTGAGGTAAAGCTGGCACTCCTGTGCCCAAGTGTAGTATTACATCTCTAGTGCCTGTGTTCCAAATCTTAAGTTCCTAGGTCATCCGGAAGATTCCTTTTGCAGTAACTTTGTACTTTTTACGCACCCATTGAAACCTATGGGAGCACGCGTGTGACTATTTGCTCTGCACACGCCACCCGTGGACCTCCTGGTCACTAACTGACGTTAGCTCCTTGTAGGCCCAGCGATTCTAGAGGCCCTAGGCCTTTTCCCTTTTCTGTTCGTGGTACTTATACCACTATTTTAGTATATGGTTTGAGTGGCCACCAGGGCCTATCCATATAACGTGCAACTTCTGTGTATTCTGTGATAATCTTGTTTGACGATTTGTGCTCCTGTGCTCATAAAGAGACTAGGGGTTACTTTGAGAAATAAATACATATATATTTTGAATATATATCTGTGTGGTGTCCTTTCATTGGTATAAAAGGGGGTTGCATTTGGTAAAACAGCTGGCTTAACACGCTTCACGAGTTTAGCCTCAAAGACTGCTTAGCCTACGCTACCACTAGGGCAGCTAGTCCAAAAAGGTTGACTTACAACCACACCATAAGGGTTGCTTGGCATGGTACAAGGTGGTCACTAGAACTAGTGAACAGCATATACCAGGCCAACTTCTCACATTGGTGGCAGCGGTGGGATTTGAGCTTGCTGTGTTTTACCATTGTAATCTCTTGGTTACCAATTGAAAGATCACATAGGTACCTGTAGGTACATATAAAACAAGATTAGATATACATAAGTTCTACTGAACTTAGTTGTTGTAGAGCAAAGGGAGTAGCACACCCTGACTACAACTACTAGATAGGTTTAGTAGGTAAACCCAAGTGTAGGTAGATTGCAACACATCCACCCACACTTAAGAGCAATGGCCGGGGCAGAGGGGTCCACTGTACCCATCTCTGTTGAGAGTGACCCCCAGAGGGCACCATCCAGCTTTGCTACCCTTAATCAGAATGAGCTCAGGCATTTGGCAACTCTTAGAGGCCTTAAACAGCCCAAGAACCCAAACTCTGCTGAGCTCAGAGAGCTCCTACAGAATGATGAGAATCAGAGAGCACTCAAGAAAGCTTCCCAGTTAGCCCCCTTAGGGACAGGAACAGGAGGCCCCCCTTCTGAAGATGCCACTGAGGTACCCCTTTCCAATAGTCACCCCTTAGATGGGATGCCTACCACAGAGGATGAGAGTGAAAAGGATACTGACAGTAGTGAGGATGAAGGGAGAACTAGCCCAGTGCCAAGTGTTATACTTGGCCCAGCTAAACCAAGGCTATTGGGGACTGACAGTGGGTTCACCCCACTGGATCTCCCCAGTGGACTTAACACAGGGCTTGGGAGGCAAAGGAATCGCTCAGGTGACTCCAATGCTTCTCATGGCTCTAGAGGCTCTCAAGGTCACTCCAGGAAAAGGATGACCACCCCTCAGAGGAGGGAACATGAGGCCAGAATGCAGGAAGCCCAGCTGAGGATCAGGAAGCAGGAGCTAGAAGTAGCCCTGATGGAAGAAAAACTGAACAAGGCTAGGCAACCTAGAGAGAGTGGGTCTATACCCACTGGTGGCAGCATTGTCCCTAAGGACAAAGATAGGGTTTTCGATAATAGAAACCTGTCTAAGGTTGTGCCCCCCTACAAAAGTGGGGATGACATCCACAAGTGGATAACTGCTCTTGAGAGAGCCTGCAAAGTACAGCAGGTTCCTGAAGACCAGTGGGCAGCAATCCTCTGGCTCTCCTTTGAAGGAAGAGGCAGAGACAGACTCCTCACTGTTAGAGAAGAGGATGTCAGAAACTACAGAGTCCTGAAGAGTGTTCTAGTTGATGGGTTAGGCTTAACCACTGAGCAGTACAGGTTAATGTTCAGAGACACCCAAAAGACACAGACTCAGGACTGGTCTGAATACATTGAATGTGCCACTAAGGCTTTGGAGGGTTGGTTGCTGGGAAGTAAGGTATCTGATTTTACAGGATTGTATAATTTGATGATGAGAGAACAGATTTTAAATAACTGTCAAAACCAGCAACTGCATCAACACTTGGTTGACTCTGATCTGACCTCTCCCCAAGAATTGGGAAAGAAGGCAGACAAATGGGTCAGAACCAGGGTTAAGCAAAAGAACCAGAACCAGGGCCAAGGGGGTGATCAGAAGAAAACAGACCAAAAGGGTGGAGATCAGAAACCTAAAGACCAGAAGTCGTCAACAGGGCCCCAAACTACTACTAAGGAGGGTGGGTCCCAACAGTCCAAAAAGAAGAAAGAAGGTCAAAAGAAACCCTGGTGCAATCATTGTAAAAATACAACTCACTGGACTAGTGATTGCAAAAAGGGTGGAGCCCCCAACACTGTTGCCCCTAAGGCACCTGCTCCCAGTACTACTGTTAGCAGTGTTGGTCCCCAGACAAAGGGTGTAGTGGGAATCACTATGGGAACTGAAGGAGATTCTGACTTAGACAGAACCCTGACACAGGCAGTCTTGATCTGTGATGGGGACATTGATTTGTCCCTGACTGTGAGCCCCAGTAACCTGGGCAAGTACAGACAGACTCCTTTAATTAATGACAAAGTGGCTCAAGCCTACAGGGACACATGTGCCAGTGTCACTATGGTGACACCAGGCTTTGTGGATCCTGGACAGTACATACCAGGTGAGAACTACCTGGTGACCAATGCCAGCAATGCCACTACTTCACATAGTGTGGCAGTTGTTAACTTCTCATGGGGAGGGGTAACTGGCCTCAAAAGGGTTGTGGTTAGTGCAGACCTCCCAGTAGAATGTTTGTTGGGCAATGACCTAGAGAGTTCTCTATGGTCAGAAGTGGAGTACAGGACTCATGCAGAGATGTTAGGTATATCATCACATGTCCTTGCTGTGACCAGGTCACAGGCCAAAAAGTGCCTCACTGAACCACAGGTCTTGGATCCTGGAACAATGGACCAAGCACCTACCAAGAAGAAGAACAGGAGGGTCAAGGCTGTGCCTTCCCCCCTGCCTCAGAGTGATGATCAGCCTTCCCAGGAAGCTGATCTAGAGGACCCTGAAGGAACTGTCCCTGAAGAGCTTGAACCTGACCAGGTTGAGTTTCTGGGGACAGGGGGACCTTCAAGGGCTGACTTGAGGCAGGCTCAGTTATCCTGTCCCTCTCTTGAACCCCTCAGACAGCTGGCTGCTGCTGAGGCTGCTGGGAATGCTCAAGGTACCCATAAAGTGTATTGGGATGAAGGGCTCCTTTATTCAGAGGCTAGAGACCCCAAGCCTGGTGCAACCAGGAGGTTGGTTATACCTCTGCAATTTAGGGGCTTCCTCCTTACCTTGGCCCATTGTGTCTGTGGTTGTTTGTGAGAAGTTGGCCTGGTATATGATGCTCACTAGTTAAAGTGATCACCTTGTACCATGCCAAGCAACCCTTATGGTGTGGTTGTAAGTCAACCTTTTCGGACTAGCTGCCCTAGTGGTAGCGTAGGCTAAGCAGTCTTTGAGGCTAAACTCGTGATGCGTGTTAAGCCAGCTGTTTTACCAAATGCAACCCCCTTTTATACCAATGAAAGGACACCACACAGATATATATTCAAAATATATATGTATTTATTTATCAAAGTAACCCCTAGTCTCTTTATGAGCACAGGAGCACAAATCGTCAAACAAGATTATCACAGAATACACAGAAGTTGCACTTTATATGGATAGGCCCTGGTGGCCACTCGAACCATATACTAAAATAGTGGTATAAGTACCACGAACAGAAAAGGGAAAAGGCCTAAGGCCTCTAGAATCGCTGGGCCTACAAGGAGCTAACGTCAGTTAGTGACCAGGAGGTCCACGGGTGGCGTGTGCAGAGCAAATAGTCACACGCGTGCTCCCATAGGTTTCAATGGGTGCGTAAAAAGTACAAAGTTACTGCAAAGGAGATCTTCCGGGTTAACTAGGAACTTAAGATTTGGAACACAGGCACTAGAGATGTATTACTACACTTGGGCACCGGAGTACCAGCTTTACCTCACCCACAGGAAGCAGGTGCATAGGCCTCAAAGTGCGTCGGGTTTCTTCTATCTGTTCCGTTGAGCTTGAAGACAAAGATGCTGCAGGCGGTCGGTCCGGGAGAGATGCAGTGGACCCAAGAGTGGATCGGAGATGTTGAAGACCTGTAAGCAGAGGGGACAGTGTTCACAGTCACTAGCCAGTGACCAGCGTGGCACCAGGTGGGTACCAGGCGATGTCGGGTGCAAACAGGAAGGAAGGTGTAGCTTGACTCTGCAGCCACGTGGTCCCTGAAGGTCGACGACGTCCAGGAGTCGAGTCACGAGCTGTCCCACGCAGGCTCTCGCTGTCGGCGGTGTCGGCGACTTGATCGAAGCAAACAAGCCTTGGCAAAAGCAATTGTTGTAGGCAAGGAGTTTAAGCTGATGGTTCTGACCAGCAAGGTCAGAGGAACGGCTCCTTTGGAGGGGAGCAAGGGCCAGTCTGGAGCAACCAGACCAGCGGTGTTTGTCGTAGATTTCGTCGCCAAGATGGCCACTAGCCAGCGGGCCAGCAACCGGTTAGGCGCGTCGAGTGGCAAAATGCAGAAGGGCCCCACGCAGATCGTGGAGATGCTGGAGGGCTCACCTTTGGTGCAGATGCTGCTCGAGGGTTGGGCTTCTCAGGACCCAAAGCACAACTTGGAGGGAGCCTCGGTTGTTGCACTTGTCAGCTTGTCGTAGTCGTTCCAAGATGGCTGGCTCCACGTGTCTCGGTGCCTCCACGGGTCTCCTCTTTGCAGGGACTGTGGATCGGGCGGTGAGAGGTCTGGAGGTCCAGGTCTTGTCAGTCTCTGGGCTCGGGCTCCGGCGGGAGGCGGCGGCAAAGCAGACGTTGATTCGCTGGATGGTGCTTGCGTTAGCAAGGTGGTCACTCCCTGACCACAGGGGAGATTGGCTTCAGTCCTCTGTGCGGCAGAGCGTCGAAGTTCCCGTCTTCTTCTTAGTTTCAAGTTGATTCCAGGATGTCTGAAGTCTTAGGACACAGCTCCTACCTTTATTCGGATTCTAGGGGCCGGACTACCTGCTAGGTCCCTCCCTATGGGTGGGACCAGGAAGGGGGGTGGTTACACCCCCAATCCTTTGTCCAGCTCGCCCCAGGCCCGGGACTGGTGTGCCCCAGGACCGGTTTGAACTGGCATATGCCCCGAGGCTCCTTGTGAGCCACAGGCATGTCTGGTTTCTTTCAAGCCCTACCTGACCAATACACAAAATCCTGTCTGGGGTGGTGCTCGCACCTCCCCTGGCAGGAAACCCTTTGTCCACACCTCCCAAGCTGGAAGGACTCCCAGCAGCAGGAGGGCAGACTTGTGTCTGTGGTGGCAGCATCCATTTTGTGGAGCTGAGGCTATGTCTGATTTTACCCGGGTTTCAGGTACTGTACATGTCGTGTCCCTCTAGAAGGGTGGAATGCTAACCCCGTCGCCAGAATTGGCGAGGGGTTAGTATTCCAATTCGTATGACACCTTACTCGACATGTTTTGATAAAGCCAAACCAAAGATAGCATTTAACCGCGAGGTTCATAATGCACTTAAGAGTATATGGTATGACGATATCTGGAAACAGTAGAAGGAAGTTGTTCCGACCACTGCAGACAGGCTCAGCTCATGCCAGAGCACCATCTCACATGGAACCAAGCACTCTGCCTTCAGGATTGTTAAGGCCTGCCATAGGAGTGACTTATAGGTTACCAGGTGTCCCATTTAAGGTTAGGTATAGGTATACTACACCTAAGTAAGAGGTGATTACACCAACTTACCCCAGCTGAGTGATCAGCCAGGTGTGTCAAATCGTTAGGCCAAGCCTGGGGTGGCGTAATACATGCTGCAGCCCTTGGCAGGCCTTGGGTACACCAATGCCCTGGGTACCTAGTGTACACTGGTACAGGGGCTGACAGGGTGATCCACTTCCAATTGGTTATGCACCTAGGGTGCATAGTTTTAATTTAGTAGAGAGAACAGCAGGCTGGGGGTCTGATTGGCAGGCCCACAGCCTCAATATGTCAAAAACCAGTGAAGCAAAAAGCAAAAATTTGGGGTGACCATAGGATAGCAGACCCTACTCTCCTACACAACCCCCCCCCCCAAACGCTGGGACATTAAACTAGCCTTGACCAGTCTCGTCTTCATGTCCTAAGTGGAAGTACCTGGAGAGACCATCTGCATTCCCATGGTCAGTACCTGGCCGGTGCTCCACTGTAAAGTCCATCCCCTGTAGGGAAATGGACCACCTAAGCAGTTTGGGGTTTTCACCCTTCATCTGATTTAGCCACAAGAGGGGCTTATGGTCGGTCTGAATCTTGAAGTGAGTGCCAAACAAGTATGGCCTCAGCTTCTTCAGGGCCCACACCACAGCAAAGGCCTCCCTCTCAATAGCTGACCAATTCTTCTCTCTGGGGGTCAACCTTCTGCTAATAAAAGCAATGGGTTGGTCTTGACCATCTACATTAAGTTGTGACAGCACAGCTCCCACACCCAACTCAGAAGCATCTGTTTGGACAATAAACTCTTTGGAGTAGTCAGGACTTTTCAGGATAGGTGCAGAGCACATGGCCTCCTTCAGGTCATCAAATGCCTTTTGACAGCTTACTGTCCACTGAACCTTTTTGGGCATCTTCTTGGATGTCAGATCATTAAGAGGAGTCACAACTCACAATGGACCCATAGTTCTTAACAAACTTCCTGTAGTACCCAGTCAAGCCCAAGAAAGCTCGAACTTGAGTCTGGGTGGTTGGAGGGGACCAGTCCTTGATGGATTGTATCTTACTCTCCAGTGGTTGAACTTGGCCTCCACCTACAAGGTGGCCCAAATATACAACCTTACTCTGCCCTATCTGGCACTTAGTAGCCTTGATAGTGAGGCCTGCCCTCTGCAGGGCCTCAAGAGCCTTCTTCAGGTGGATCAGGTGATCCTCCCAGGTGGAGCTAAAGACAGCAATGTCATCAAGATATGCTGCACAAAAGTCATCCAACCCAGTAAGGACTTGGTTCACCAGCCTTTGGAAGGTGGCAGGTGCATTCTTCAGACCAAAGGGCATCACCACAAACTGATAATGCCCACCTGGGGTTGAGAATGCTGTTTTGGCCTTAGACTCCTCAGCTAATCTGATTTGCCAATAGCCAGCTGTTAAGTCAAATGTGCTCAAAAACTTTGCAGAAGCTAGTTTGTCTATGAGCTCATCTGCCCTTGGAATAGGGTGTGCATCTGTCCTGGTGACAGCATTGAGTCCTCTGTAATCCACACAGAACCTCATCTCTCTCTTGCCATCTTTGGTGTGAGGTTTGGGGACCAGAACCACTGGGCTAGCCCAGGGGCTCTCTGAGGGTTCAATGACACCTAATTCCAGCATTTTATGTACCTCAGCCTTTATACAGTCCCTGACGTGGTCAGGTTGTCTGTAAAGTTTGTTCTTTACAGGCAGACTGTCACCAGTGTCCACAACATGGGTACACCAGTCAGTTTGACTAGGTATCAAGGAAAACATATGTGAAAATGATTGTAGAACCTGTCTACATTCAGTCTGCTGATGGGCAGTGAGGTTGCCTCCAAGGGTCACTCCTTCAACTGAGCCATCTTCAGGGTTCTGAGACAACAGGTCTGGGAGAGGGTCACTCTCTTCCTCCTGTCCCTCATCTGTAGCCATGAGCAAGCCCATGTCTGCCCTGTCAACATATGCTTTAAGCCTGTTAACATGGATTACCCTGTGGGGACTCCTGGGAGTTCCTAGGTCCACCAAGTAGGTGACCTCTCCCTTCTTTTCCAGGATTGTATGGGGTCCAGACCATTTGTCTTGGAGTGCTGCTGGGGCCACTGGCTCCAACACCCATACCTTCTGTCCTGGCTGAAACTCAACCAAGACAGCCTTTTGGTCATGCCAAGCTTTCTGTAAGGCCTGGCTTGCCTCAAGGTTTTTGGATGCCTTCTCCATATACTCAGCCATCCTGGAGCGGAGACCAAGTACATAGTCCACTATGTCTAGCTTAGGCTTTTTGAGAGGTAACTCCCAGCCTTCCTTCACCAAACACAGTGGGCCTCTCACAGGGTGCCCAAACAACAATTCAAAGGGGCTGTAGCCAACTCCTTTTTGTGGGACCTCTCTGTAAGCAAACAGAAGGCAGGGTAGAAGGATGTCCCATCTTCGCCTGAGCTTTTCAGGTAATCCTTTGATCATACCCTTTAGGGTCTTGTTGAATCTCTCAACAAGCCCATTGCATTGTGGGTGATAAGGGGTGGTGAACTTGTAGTTGACACCACATTCCTTCCACATAGCTGTTAAGTATCCAGACATAAAGTTGGTACCTCTGTCAGATACTACCTCCTTAGGAAACCCCACTCTGGAGAATACTCCCAGCAGGGCCCTGGCCACAACAGGAGCTGTAGTGGTCCTAAGGGGAATTGCCTCTGGGTACCTGGTGGCATGATCCACTACCACCAGTATAAATCTGTGCCCAGATGCAGTGGGAGGATCCATGGGACCCACTATGTCTATTCCCACTCTTTCAAAGGGAACCCCCACCACAGGTAGTGGTATCAGGGGGGCCTTTGTTGTGCCACCTGATTTGCCACTGGCTTGGCAGGTAACACAGGAGCGACAAAACTCCTTTGTATCTTCATTCATATGGGGCCAGTGAAAGTGAGGGACAAGCCTGTCCCAAGTCTTGTTCTGGCCTAAGTGTCCTGCTAAAGGAATATCATGGGCCAAGGTAAGAAGGAAGCCCCTAAATTGCAGAGGTATAACCAACCTCCTGGTTGCACCAGGCTTGGGGTCTCTAGCCTCTGAATAAAGGAGCCCTTCCTCCCAATACACTTTATGGGTACCTTGAGCATTCCCAGCAGCCTCAGCAGCAGCCAGCTGTCTGAGGGGTTCAAGAGAGGGACAGGATAACTGAGCCTGCCTCAAGTCAGCCCTTGAAGGTCCCCATGTCCCCAGAAACTCAACCTGGTCAGGTTCAAGCTCTTCAGGGACAGTTCCTTCAGGGTCCTCTAGATCAGCTTCCTGGGAAGGCTGATCATCACTCTGAGGCAGGGGGGAAGGCACAGCCTTGACCCTCCTGTTCTTCTTCTTGGTAGGTGCTTGGTCCATTGTTCCAGGATCCAAGACCTGTGGTTCAGTGAGGCACTTTTTGGCCTGTGACCTGGTCACAGCAAGGACATGTGATGATATACCTAACATCTCTGCATGAGTCCTGTACTCCACTTCTGACCATAGAGAACTCTCTAGGTCATTGCCCAACAAACATTCTACTGGGAGGTCTGCACTAACCACAACCCTTTTGAGGCCAGTTACCCCTCCCCATGAGAAGTTAACAACTGCCACACTGTGTGAAGTAGTGGCATTGCTGGCATTGGTCACCAGGTAGTTCTCACCTGGTATGTACTGTCCAGGGTCCACAAAGCCTGGTGTCACCATAGTGACACTGGCACATGTGTCCCTGTAGGCTTGAGCCACTTTGTCATTAATTAAAGGAGTCTGTCTGTACTTGCCCAGGTTACTGGGGCTCACCGTCAGGGACAAATC
The DNA here is from genome assembly GCF_964204655.1 of Triturus cristatus. Classification (NCBI taxonomy): domain Eukaryota; kingdom Metazoa; phylum Chordata; class Amphibia; order Caudata; family Salamandridae; genus Triturus; species Triturus cristatus. The sequence goes on from NW_028188247.1 coordinate 397,485, forward strand.
AATGTCCCCATCACAGATCAAGACTGCCTGTGTCAGGGTTCTGTCTAAGTCAGAATCTCCTTCAGTTCCCATAGTGATTCCCACTACACCCTTTGTCTGGGGACCAACACTGCTAACAGTAGTACTGGGAGCAGGTGCCTTAGGGGCAACAGTGTTGGGGGCTCCACCCTTTTTGCAATCACTAGTCCAGTGAGTTGTATTTTTGCAATGATTGCACCAGGGTTTCTTTTGACCTTCTTTCTTCTTTTTGGACTGTTGTTGGGACCCACCCTCCTTAGCAGTAGTTTGGGGCCCTGTTGAAGACTTCTGGTCTTTAGATTTCTGATCTCCACCCTTTTGGTCTGTTTTCTTCTGATCACCCCCTTGGCCCTGGTTCTGGTTCTTTTGCTTAACCCTGGTTCTGACCCATTTGTCTGCCTTCTTTCCCAATTCTTGGGGAGAGGTCAGATCAGAGTCAACCAAGTGTTGATGCAGTTGCTGGTTTTGACAGTTATTTAAAATCTGTTCTCTCATCATCAAATTATACAATCCTGTAAAATCAGATACCTTACTTCCCAGCAACCAACCCTCCAAAGCCTTAGTGGCACATTCAATGTATTCAGACCAGTCCTGAGTCTGTGTCTTTTGGGTGTCTCTGAACATTAACCTGTACTGCTCAGTGGTTAAGCCTAACCCATCAACTAGAACACTCTTCAGGACTCTGTAGTTTCTGACATCCTCTTCTCTAACAGTGAGGAGTCTGTCTCTGCCTCTTCCCTCAAAGGAGAGCCAGAGGATTGCTGCCCACTGATCTTCAGGAACCTGCTGTACTTTGCAGGCTCTCTCAAGAGCAGTTATCCACTTGTGGATGTCATCCCCACTTTTGTAGGGGGGCACAACCTTAGACAGGTTTCTATTGTCGAAAACCCTATCTTTGTCCTTAGGGACAATGCTGCCACCAGTGGGTATAGACCCACTCTCTTTATGCTGTCTAGCCTTGCTAAGTTTCTCTTCCATCAGGGCTACTTCTAGCTCCTGCTTCCTGATCCTCAGCTGGGCCTCTTGCATCTTGGCCTCATGTTCCCTCCTCTGAGGGGTGGTCATCCTTCTCCTGGAGTGACCTTGAGAGCCTCTAGAGCCATGGGAAGCATTGGAGTCACCTGAGCGATTCCTTTGCCTTCCCAGCCCTGTGTTAAGTCCACTGGGGAGATCCAGTGGGTTGAACCCACTGTCAGTCCCCAATAGCCTTGGTTTAGCTGGGCCAAGTATAACACTTGGCACTGGGCTAGTTCTCCCTTCATCCTCACTACTGTCAGTATCCTTTTCACTCTCATCCTCTGTGGTAGGCATCCCATCTAAGGGGTGACTATTGGGAAGGGGTACTTCAGTGGCATCTTCAGAAGGGGGGCCTCCTGTTCCTGTCCCTAAGGGGGCTAACTGGGAAGCTTTCTTGAGTGCTCTCTGATTCTCATCATTCTGTAAGAGCTCTCTGAGCTCAGCAGAGTTTGGGTTCTTGGGCTGTTTAAGGCCTCTAAGAGTTGCCAAATGCCTGAGCTCATTCTGATTAAGGGTAGCAAAGCTGGTTGGTGCCCTCTGGGGGTCACTCTCGACAGAGATGGGTACAGTGGACCCCTCTGCCCCGGCCATTGCTCTTAAGTGTGGGTGGATGTGTTGCAATCTACCTACACTTGGGTTTACCTACTAAACCTATCTAGTAGTTGTAGTCAGGGTGTGCTACTCCCTTTGCTCTACAACAACTAAGTTCAGTAGAACTTAAGTATATCTAATCTTGTTTTATATGTACCTACAGGTACCTATGTGATCTTTCAATTGGTAACCAAGAGATTACAATGGTAAAACACAGCAAGCTCAAATCCAACCGCTGCTCACCAATGTGAGAAGTTGGCCTGGTATATGATGCTCACTAGTTAAAGTGATCACCTTGTACCATGCCAAGCAACCCTTGTGGTGTGGTTGTAAGTCAACCTTTTCGGACTAGCTGCCCTAGTGGTAGCGTAGGCTAAGCAGTCTTTGAGGCTAAACTCGTGATGCGTGTTAAGCCAGCTGTTTTACCAAATGCAACCCCCTTTTATACCAATGAAAGGACACCACACAGATATATATTCAAAATATATATGTATTTATTTATCAAAGTAACCCCTAGTCTCTTTATGAGCACAGGAGCACAAATCGTCTGTGAGAAGTTGGCCTGGTATATGATGCTCACTAGTTAAAGTGATCACCTTGTACCATGCCAAGCAACCCTTATGGTGTGGTTGTAAGTCAACCTTTTCGGACTAGCTGCCCTAGTGGTAGCGTAGGCTAAGCAGTCTTTGAGGCTAAACTCGTGATGCGTGTTAAGCCAGCTGTTTTACCAAATGCAACCCCCTTTTATACCAATGAAAGGACACCACACAGATATATATTCAAAATATATATGTATTTATTTCTCAAAGTAACCCCTAGTCTCTTTATGAGCACAGGAGCACAAATCGTCAAACAAGATTATCACAGAATACACAGAAGTTGCACGTTATATGGATAGGCCCTGGTGGCCACTCAAACCATATACTAAAATAGTGGTATAAGTACCACGAACAGAAAAGGGAAAAGGCCTAAGGCCTCTAGAATCGCTGGGCCTACAAGGAGCTAACGTCAGTTAGTGACCAGGAGGTCCACGGGTGGCGTGTGCAGAGCAAATAGTCACACGCGTGCTCCCATAGGTTTCAATGGGTGCGTAAAAAGTACAAAGTTACTGCAAAGGAGATCTTCCGGGTTGACTAGGAACTTAAGATTTGGAACACAGGCACTAGAGATGTATTACTACACATGGGCACCGGAGTACCAGCTTTACCTCACCCACAGGAAGCGGGTGCATAGGCCTCAAAGTGCGTCGGGTTTCTTCTATCTGTTCCGTTGAGCCTGGGACAAAGATGCTGCAGGCGGTCGGTCCGGTAGAGATGCGGTGGATCCAAGGGTGGATCGGAGAGGTTGAAGACCTGTAAGCAGAGGGGACAGTGTTCACAGTCACTAGCCAGTGACCAGCGTGGCACCAGGTGGGTACCAGGCGATGTCGGGTGCAAACAGGTGATGAGGGGTAGCTTGTCTCCGCAGCCACGTGGTCCCTGAAGGTCGACGACGTCCAGGAGTCGGCTCACGAGCTGTCCTACGCAGGCTCTCACTGTCGGCGGTGTCGGCGACTTGATCGAAGCAAACAAGCCTTGGCAAAAGCAATTGTAGAAGGATTCGGAAATCAGCTGTTGGTTCTGACCAGCAAGGTCAGAGGGATTGCTCCTTTGGAGGGGAGCAAGGGCCAGTCTGGAGCAACCAGACCAGTGGTGTTTGTCGTAGATTTCGTCGCCAAGATGGCCACTAGCCAGCGGGCCAGCAACCGGTTAGGCGCGTCGAGTGGCAAAATGCAGAAGGGCCCCACGCAGATCGTGGAGATGCTGGAGGGCTCACCTTTGGTGCAGATGCTGCTCGAGGGTTGGGCTTCTCAGGACCCAAAGCACAACTTGGAGGGAGCCTCGGTTGTTGCACTGGTCAGCTTGTCGTAGTCGTTTCAAGATGGCTGGCTCCACGTGTCTCGGTGCCTCCACGGGTCTCCTCTTTGCAGGGACTGTGGATCGGGCGGTGAGAGGTCTGGAGGTCCAGGTCTTGTCAGTCTCTGGGCTCGGGCTCCGGCGGGAGGCGGCGGCAAAGCAGACGGTGATTCGCTGGATGGTGCTTGCGTTAGCAAGGTGGTCACTCCCTGACCACAGGGGAGATTGGCTTCAGTCCTCTGTGCGGCAGAGCGTCGAAGTTCCCGTCTTCTTCTTAGTTTCAAGTTGATTCCAGGATGTCTAAAGTCTTAGGACACAGCTCCTACCTTTATTCGGATTCTAGGGGCCGGACTACCTGCTAGGTCCCTCCCTATGGGTGGGACCAGGAAGGGGGGTGGTTACACCCCCAATCCTTTGTCCAGCTCGCCCCAGGCCCGGGACTGGTGTGCCCCAGGACCGGTTTGAACTGGCATATGCCCCGAGGCTCCTTGTGAGCCACAGGCATGTCTGGTTTCTTTCAAGCCCTACCTGACCAATACACAAAATCCTGTCTGGGGTGGTGCATGCACCTCCCCTGGCAGGAAACCCTTTGTCCACACCTCCCAAGCTGGAAGGACTCCCAGCAGCAGGAGGGCAGACTTGTGTCTGTGGTGGCAGCATCCATTTTGTGGAGCTGAGGCTATGTCTGATTTTACCCGGGTTTCAGGCACTGTACATGTCGTGTCCCTCTAGAAGGGTGGAATGCTAACCCCGTCGCCAGAATTGGCGAGGGGTTAGTATTCCAATTCGTATGACACCTTACTCGACATGTTTTGATAAAGCCAAACCAAAGATAGCATTTAACCGCGAGGTTCATAATGCACTTAAGAGTATATGGTATGACGATATCTGGAAACAGTAGAAGGAAGTTGTTCCGACCACTGCAGACAGGCTCAGCTCATGCCAGAGCACCATCTCACATGGAACCAAGCACTCTGCCTTCAGGATTGTTAAGGCCTGCCATAGGAGTGACTTATAGGTTACCAGGTGTCCCATTTAAGTTTAGGTATAGGTATATGTAGGAGAGTAGGGTCTGCTATCCTATGGTCACCCCAAATTTTTGCTTTTTGCTTCACTGGTTTTTGACATATTGAGGCTGTGGGCCTGCCAATCAGACCCCCAGCCTGCTGTTCTCTCTACTAAATTAAAACTATGCACCCTAGGTGCATAACCAATTGGAAGTGGATCACCCTGTCAGCCCCTGTACCAGTGTACACTAGGTACCCAGGGCATTGGTGTACCCAAGGCCTGCCAGGGGCTGCAGCATGTATTATGCCACCCCAGGCTTGGCCTAACAATCTGACACAACTGGCTGATCACTCAGCTGGGGTAAGTTGGTGTAATCACCTCTTACTTAGGTGTAGTATACCTATACCTAACCTTAAATGGGACACCTGGTAACCTATGAGTCACTCCTATGGCAGGCCTTAACAATCCTGAAGGCAGAGTGCTTGGTTCCATGTGAGATGGTGCTCTGGCATGAGCTGAGCCTGTCTGCAGTGGTCGGAACAACTTCCTTCTACTGTTTCCAGATATCGTCATACCATATACTCTTAAGTGCATTATGAACCTCGCGGTTAAATGCTATCTTTGGTTTGGCTTTATCAAAACATGTCGAGTAAGGTGTCATACGAATTGGAATACTAACCCCTCGCCAATTCTGGCGACGGGGTTAGCATTCCACCCTTCTAGAGGGACACGACATGTACAGTACCTGAAACCCGGGTAAAATCAGACATAGCCTCAGCTCCACAAAATGGATGCTGCCACCACAGACACAAGTCTGCCCTCCTGCTGCTGGGAGTCCTTCCAGCTTGGGAGGTGTGGACAAAGGGTTTCCTGCCAGGGGAGGTGCGTGCACCACCCCAGACAGGATTTTGTGTATTGGTCAGGTAGGGCTTGAAAGAAACCAGACATGCCTGTGGCTCACAAGGAGCCTCGGTGCATATGCCAGTTCAAACCGGTCCTGGGGCACACCAGTCCCGGGCCTGGGGCGAGCTGGACAAAGGATTGGGGGTGTAACCACCCCCCTTCCTGGTCCCACCCATAGGGAGGGACCTAGCAGGTAGTCCGGCCCCTAGAATCCGAATAAAGGTAGGAGCTGTGTCCTAAGACTTCAGACATCCTGGAATCAACTTGAAACTAAGAAGAAGACGGGAACTTCGACATTCTGCTGCACAGAAGACTGAAGAAAATCTCCCCTGTGGTCAGGGAGTGACCACCTTGCTAACGCAAGCACCATCCAGCGAATCACCGTCTGCTTTGCCGCCGCCTCCCGCCGGAGCCCGAGCCCAGAGACTGACAAGACCTGGACCTCCAGACCTCTCACCGCCCGATCCACAGTCCCTGAAAAGAGGAGACCCGTGGAGGCACCGAGACACGTGGAGCCAGCCATCTTGGAACGACTACGACAAGCTGACCAGTGCAACAACCGAGGCTCCCTCCAAGTTGTGCTTTGGGTCCTGAGAAGCCCAACCCTCGAGCAGCATCTGCACCAAAGGTGAGCCCTCCAGCATCTCCACGATCTGCGTGGGGCCCTTCTGCATTTTGCCACTCGACGCGCCTAACCGGTTGCTGGCCCGCTGGCTAGTGGCCATCTTGGCGACGAAATCTACGACAAACACCGCTGGTCTGGTTGCTCCAGACTGGCCCTTGCTCCCCTCCAAAGGAGCAATCCCTCTGACCTTGCTGGTCAGAACCAACAGCTGATTTCCGAATCCTCCTGCAATTGCTTTTGCCAAGGCTTGTTTGCTTCGATCAAGTCGCCGACACCGCCGACAGCGAGAGCCTGCGTGGGACAGCTCGTGAGCCGACTCCTGGACGTCGTCGACCTTCAGGGACCACGTGGCTGCGGAGACAAGCTACCCCTCATCACCTGTTTGCACCCGACATCGCCTGGTACCCACCTGGTGCCACGCTGGTCACTGGCTAGTGACTGTGAACACTGTCCCCTCTGCTTACAGGTCTTCAACATCTCCGATCCACTCTTGGATCCACTGCATCTCTCCCGGACCGGCCGCCTGCAGCATCTTTGTCTTCAAGCTCCACGGAACAGATAGAAGAAACCCGACGCACTTCGAGGCCTATGCACCCGCTTCCTGTGGGTGAGGTAAAGCTGGCACACCTGTGCCCAAGTGTAGTAATACATCTCTAGTGCCTGTGTTCCAAATCTTAAGTTCCTAGGTCATCCGGAAGATTCCTTTTGCAGTAACTTTGTACTTTTTACGCACCCATTGAAACCTATGGGAGCACGCGTGTGACTATTTGCTCTGCACACGCCACCCGTGGACCTCCTGGTCACTAACTGACGTTAGCTCCTTGTAGGCCCAGCGATTCTAGAGGCCCTAGGCCTTTTCCCTTTTCTGTTCGTGGTACTTATACCACTATTTTAGTATATGGTTTGAGTGGCCACCAGGGCCTATCCATATAACGTGCAACTTCTGTGTATTCTGTGATAATCTTGTTTGACGATTTGTGCTCCTGTGCTCATAAAGAGACTAGGGGTTACTTTGATAAATAAATACATATATATTTTGAATATATATCTGTGTGGTGTCCTTTCATTGGTATAAAAGGGGGTTGCATTTGGTAAAACAGCTGGCTTAACACGCATCACGAGTTTAGCCTCAAAGACTGCTTAGCCTACGCTACCACTAGGGCAGCTAGTCCGAAAAGGTTGACTTACAACCACACCATAAGGGTTGCTTGGCATGGTACAAGGTGATCACTTTAACTAGTGAGCATCATATACCAGGCCAACTTCTCACATTGGTGGCAGCGGTGGGATTTGAGCTTGCTGTGTTTTACCATTGTAATCTCTTGGTTACCAATTGAAAGATCACATAGGTACCTGTAGGTACATATAAAACAAGATTAGATATACATAAGTTCTACTGAACTTAGTTGTTGTAGAGCAAAGGGAGTAGCACACCCTGACTACAACTACTAGATAGGTTTAGTAGGTAAACCCAAGTGTAGGTAGATTGCAACACATCCACCCACACTTAAGAGCAATGGCCGGGGCAGAGGGGTCTACTGTACCCATCTCTGTTGAGAGTGACCCCCAGAGGGCACCATCCAGCTTTGCTACCCTTAATCAGAATGAGCTCAGGCATTTGGCAACTCTTAGAGGCCTTAAACAGCCCAAGAACCCAAACTCTGCTGAGCTCAGAGAGCTCTTACAGAATGATGAGAATCAGAGAGCACTCAAGAAAGCTTCCCAGTTAGCCCCCTTAGGGTCAGGAACAGGAGGCCCCCCTTCTGAAGATACTACAGAGGTACCCAGTTCCAATAGCCATCCCTTAGATGAGAACCATACTACAGGGGAGGAAAGTGGTGAGGATACAGAAAGTAGTGATGATGAAGGGAGAACTAGCCCAGTGCCAAGTATTATACTTGGCCCAGCTAAACTAAGGCTATTGGGGACTGACAATGGGTTCCCCCCATTGGATCTCCCCAGTGGACTTAACACAGGGCTTGGGAGGCAAAGGAATCGCTCAGGTGACTCCAATGCTTCTCATGGCTCTAGGGGCTCTCAAGGTCACTCCAGGAAAAGGATGACCACCCCTCAGAGGAGGGAACATGAGGCCAGAATGCAGGAAGCCCAGCTGAGGATCAGGAAGCAGGAGCTAGAAGTAGCCCTGATGGAAGAAAAACTGAACAAGGCTAGGCAACCTAGAGAGAGTGGGTCTATACCCACTGGTGGCAGCATTGTCCCTAAGGACAAAGATAGGGTCTTTGACAATAGGAACCTGTCTAAGGTTGTGCCCCCCTACAAAAGTGGGGATGACATCCACAAATGGATAACTGCTCTTGAGAGAGCCTGCAAAGTACAGCAGGTTCCTGAAGACCAGTGGGCAGCCATCCTCTGGCTCTCCTTTGAAGGAAGAGGCAGAGACAGACTCCTCACTGTTAGAGAAGAGGATGTCAGAAACTACAGAGTCCTGAAGAGTGTTCTGGTAGATGGGTTAGGCTTAACCACTGAACAGTACAGGTTAATGTTCAGAGACACCCAAAAGACACAGACTCAGGACTGGTCTGAATACATTGAATGTGCCACTAAGGCTTTGGAGGGTTGGTTGCTGGGAAGTAAGGTATCTGATTTTACAGGATTGTATAATTTGATGATGAGAGAACAGATTTTAAATAACTGTCAAAACCAGCAACTGCATCAACACTTGGTTGACTCTGATCTGACCTCTCCCCAAGAATTGGGAAAGAAGGCAGACAAATGGGTCAGAACCAGGGTTAAGCAAAAGAACCAGAACCAGGGCCAAGGGGGTGATCAGAAGAAAACAGACCAAAAGGGTGGAGATCAGAAACCTAAAGACCAGAAGTCTTCAACAGGGCCCCAAACTACTGCTAAGGAGGGTGGGTCCCAACAGTCCAAGAAGAAGAAAGAAGGTCAGAAGAAACCCTGGTGCAATCATTGTAAAAATACAACTCACTGGACTAGTGATTGCAAAAAGGGTGGAGCCCCCAACACTGTTGCCCCTAAGGCACCTGCTCCCAGTACTACTGTTAGCAGTGTTGGTCCCCAGACAAAGGGTGTAGTGGGAATCACTATGGGAACTGAAGGAGATTCTGACTTAGACAGAACCCTTACACAGGCAGTCTTGATCTGTGATGGGGACATTGATTTGTCCCTGACTGTGAGCCCCAGTAACCTGGGCAAGTACAGACAGACTCCTTTAATTAATGACAAAGTGGCTCAAGCCTACAGGGACACATGTGCCAGTGTCACTATGGTGACACCAGGCTTTGTGGATCCTGGACAGTACATACCAGGTGAGAACTACCTGGTGACCAATGCCAGCAATGCCACTACTTCACATAGTGTGGCAGTTGTTAACTTCTCATGGGGAGGGGTAACTGGCCTCAAAAGGGTTGTGGTTAGTGCAGACCTCCCAGTAGAATGTTTGTTGGGCAATGACCTAGAGAGTTCTCTATGGTCAGAAGTGGAGTACAGGACTCATGCAGAGATGTTAGGTATATCATCACATGTCCTTGCTGTGACCAGGTCACAGGCCAAAAAGTGCCTCACTGAACCTCAGGTCTTGGATCCTGGAACAATGGACCAAGCACCTACCAAGAAGAAGAACAGGAGGGTCAAGGCTGTGCCTTCCCCCCTGCCTCAGAGTGATGATCAGCCTTCCCAGGAAGCTGATCTAGAGGACCCTGAAGGAACTGTCCCTGAAGAGCTTGAACCTGATCAGGTTGAGTTTCTGGGGACAGGGGGACCTTCAAGGGCTGACTTGAGGCAGGCTCAGTTATCCTGTCCCTCTCTTGAACCCCTCAGACAGCTGGCTGCTGCTGAGGCTGCTGGGAATGCTCAAGGTACCCATAAAGTGTATTGGGATGAAGGGCTCCTTTATTCAGAGGCTAGAGACCCCAAGCCTGGTGCAACCAGGAGGTTGGTTATACCTCTGCAATTTAGGGGCTTCCTTCTTACCTTGGCCCATGATATTCCTTTAGCAGGACACCTAGGCCAGAACAAGACCTGGGACAGACTTGTCCCTCACTTTCACTGGCCTCATATGAATGAAGATACAAAGGAGTTTTGTCGCTCCTGTGTTACCTGCCAAGCCAGTGGCAAATCAGGTGGCACAACAAAGGCCCCCCTGATACCACTACCTGTGGTGGGGGTTCCCTTTGAAAGAGTGGGAATAGACATAGTGGGTCCCATGGATCCTCCCACTGCATCTGGGCACAGATTTATACTGGTGGTAGTGGATCATGCCACCAGGTATCCAGAGGCAATTCCCCTTAGGACCACTACAGCTCCTGTTGTGGCCAGGGCCCTGCTGGGAGTATTCTCCAGAGTGGGGTTTCCTAAGGAGGTAGTATCTGACAGAGGTACCAACTTTATGTCAGGATACTTAACAGCTATGTGGAAGGAATGTGGTGTCAACTACAAGTTCACCACCCCTTATCACCCACAATGCAATGGGCTTGTTGAGAGATTCAACAAGACCCTAAAGGGTATGATCAAAGGATTACCTGAAAAGCTCAGGCGAAGATGGGACATCCTTCTACCCTGCCTTCTGTTTGCTTACAGAGAGGTCCCACAAAAAGGAGTTGGCTACAGCCCCTTTGAATTGTTGTTTGGGCACCCTGTGAGAGGCCCACTGTGTTTGGTGAAGGAAGGATGGGAGTTACCTCTCAAAAAGCCTAAGCTAGACATAGTGGACTATGTACTTGGTCTCCGCTCCAGGATGGCTGAGTATATGGAGAAGGCATCTAAAAACCTTGAGGCAAGCCAGGCCTTACAGAAAGCTTGGCATGACCAAAAGGCTGTCTTGGTTGAGTATCAGCCAGGACAGAAGGTATGGGTGTTGGAGCCAGTGGCCCCAGCAGCACTCCAAGACAAATGGTCTGGACCCCATACAATCCTGGAAAAGAAGGGAGAGGTCACCTACTTGGTGGACCTAGGAACTCCCAGGAGTCCCCACAGGGTACTCCATGTTAACAGGCTTAAAGCATATGTTGACAGGGCAGACATGGGCTTGCTCATGGCTACAGATGAGGGACAGGAGGAAGAGAGTGACCCTCTCCCAGACCTGTTGTCTCAGAACCCTGAAGATGGCTCAGTTGAAGGAGTGACCCTTGGAGGCAACCTCACTGCCCATCAGCAGACTGAATGTAGACAGGTTCTACAATCATTTTCACATATGTTTTCCTTGATACCTAGTCAAACTGACTGGTGTACCCATGTTGTGGACACTGGTGACAGTCTGCCTGTAAAGAACAAACTTTACAGACAACCTGACCACGTCAGGGACTGTATAAAGGCTGAGGTACATAAAATGCTGGAATTAGGTGTCATTGAACCCTCAGAGAGCCCCTGGGCTAGCCCAGTGGTTCTGGTCCCCAAACCTCACACCAAAGATGGCAAGAGAGAGATGAGGTTCTGTGTGGACTACAGAGGACTCAATGCTGTCACCAGGACAGATGCACACCCTATTCCAAGGGCAGATGAGCTCATAGACAAACTAGCTTCTGCAAAGTTTTTGAGCACATTTGACTTGACAGCTGGCTATTGGCAAATCAGGTTAGCTGAGGAGTCTAAGGCCAAAACAGCATTCTCAACCCCAGGTGGGCATTATCAGTTTGTGGTGATGCCCTTTGGTCTGAAGAATGCACCTGCCACCTTCCAAAGGCTGGTGAACCAAGTCCTTACTGGGTTGGATGACTTTTGCGCAGCATATCTTGATGACATTGCTGTCTTTAGTTCCACCTGGGAGGATCACCTGATCCACCTGAAGAAGGCTCTTGAGGCTCTGCAAAGGGCAGGCCTCACTATCAAGGCTACTAAGTGCCAGATAGGGCAGAGTAAGGTTGTGTATTTGGGCCACCTTGTAGGTGGGGGCCAAGTTCAACCACTGGAGAGTAAGATACAGTCCATCAAGGATTGGTCCCCTCCAACCACCCAGACTCAAGTTCGAGCTTTCTTGGGCTTGACTGGGTATTACAGGAAGTTTGTTAAGAACTATGGGTCCATTGTGACTCCTCTTAATGATCTGACATCCAAGAAGATGCCCAAAAAGGTTCAGTGGACAGTAAGCTGTCAAAAGGCATTTGATGACCTGAAGGAGGCCATGTGCTCTGCACCTATCCTGAAAAGTCCTGACTACTCCAAAGAGTTTATTGTCCAAACAGATGCTTCTGAGTTGGGTGTGGGAGCTGTGCTGTCACAACTTAATGTAGATGGTCAAGACCAACCCATTGCTTTTATTAGCAGAAGGTTGACCCCCAGAGAGAAGAATTGGTCAGCTATTGAGAGGGAGGCCTTTGCTGTGGTGTGGGCCCTGAAGAAGCTGAGGCCATACTTGTTTGGCACTCACTTCAAGATTCAGACCGACCATAAGCCCCTCTTGTGGCTAAATCAGATGAAGGGTGAAAACCCCAAACTGCTTAGGTGGTCCATTTCCCTACAGGGGATGGACTTTACAGTGGAGCACCGGCCAGGTACTGACCATGGGAATGCAGATGGTCTCTCCAGGTACTTCCACTTAGGACATGAAGACGAGACTGGTCAAGGCTAGTTTAATGTCCCAGCGTTTGGGGGGGGGTTGTGTAGGAGAGTAGGGTCTGCTATCCTATGGTCACCCCAAATTTTTGCTTTTTGCTTCACTGGTTTTTGACATATTGAGGCTGTGGGCCTGCCAATCAGACCCCCAGCCTGCTGTTCTCTCTACTAAATTAAAACTATGCACCCTAGGTGCATAACCAATTGGAAGTGGATCACCCTGTCAGCCCCTGTACCAGTGTACACTAGGTACCCAGGGCATTGGTGTACCCAAGGCCTGCCAGGGGCTGCAGCATGTATTATGCCACCCCAGGCTTGGCCTAACAATCTGACACAACTGGCTGATCACTCAGCTGGGGTAAGTTGGTGTAATCACCTCTTACTTAGGTGTAGTATACCTATACCTAACCTTAAATGGGACACCTGGTAACCTATGAGTCACTCCTATGGCAGGCCTTAACAATCCTGAAGGCAGAGTGCTTGGTTCCATGTGAGATGGTGCTCTGGCATGAGCTGAGCCTGTCTGCAGTGGTCGGAACAACTTCCTTCTACTGTTTCCAGATATCGTCATACCATATACTCTTAAGTGCATTATGAACCTCGCGGTTAAATGCTATCTTTGGTTTGGCTTTATCAAAACATGTCGAGTAAGGTGTCATACGAATTGGAATACTAACCCCTCGCCAATTCTGGCGACGGGGTTAGCATTCCACCCTTCTAGAGGGACACGACATGTACAGTACCTGAAACCCGGGTAAAATCAGACATAGCCTCAGCTCCACAAAATGGATGCTGCCACCACAGACACAAGTCTGCCCTCCTGCTGCTGGGAGTCCTTCCAGCTTGGGAGGTGTGGACAAAGGGTTTCCTGCCAGGGGAGGTGCGTGCACCACCCCAGACAGGATTTTGTGTATTGGTCAGGTAGGGCTTGAAAGAAACCAGACATGCCTGTGGCTCACAAGGAGCCTCGGTGCATATGCCAGTTCAAACCGGTCCTGGGGCACACCAGTCCCGGGCCTGGGGCGAGCTGGACAAAGGATTGGGGGTGTAACCACCCCCCTTCCTGGTCCCACCCATAGGGAGGGACCTAGCAGGTAGTCCGGCCCCTAGAATCCGAATAAAGGTAGGAGCTGTGTCCTAAGACTTCAGACATCCTGGAATCAACTTGAAACTAAGAAGAAGACGGGAACTTCGACATTCTGCTGCACAGAAGACTGAAGAAAATCTCCCCTGTGGTCAGGGAGTGACCACCTTGCTAACGCAAGCACCATCCAGCGAATCACCGTCTGCTTTGCCGCCGCCTCCCGCCGGAGCCCGAGCCCAGAGACTGACAAGACCTGGACCTCCAGACCTCTCACCGCCCGATCCACAGTCCCTGAAAAGAGGAGACCCGTGGAGGCACCGAGACACGTGGAGCCAGCCATCTTGGAACGACTACGACAAGCTGACCAGTGCAACAACCGAGGCTCCCTCCAAGTTGTGCTTTGGGTCCTGAGAAGCCCAACCCTCGAGCAGCATCTGCACCAAAGGTGAGCCCTCCAGCATCTCCACGATCTGCGTGGGGCCCTTCTGCATTTTGCCACTCGACGCGCCTAACCGGTTGCTGGCCCGCTGGCTAGTGGCCATCTTGGCGACGAAATCTACGACAAACACCGCTGGTCTGGTTGCTCCAGACTGGCCCTTGCTCCCCTCCAAAGGAGCAATCCCTCTGACCTTGCTGGTCAGAACCAACAGCTGATTTCCGAATCCTCCTGCAATTGCTTTTGCCAAGGCTTGTTTGCTTCGATCAAGTCGCCGACACCGCCGACAGCGAGAGCCTGCGTGGGACAGCTCGTGAGCCGACTCCTGGACGTCGTCGACCTTCAGGGACCACGTGGCTGCGGAGACAAGCTACCCCTCATCACCTGTTTGCACCCGACATCGCCTGGTACCCACCTGGTGCCACGCTGGTCACTGGCTAGTGACTGTGAACACTGTCCCCTCTGCTTACAGGTCTTCAACATCTCCGATCCACTCTTGGATCCACTGCATCTCTCCCGGACCGGCCGCCTGCAGCATCTTTGTCTTCAAGCTCCACGGAACAGATAGAAGAAACCCGACGCACTTCGAGGCCTATGCACCCGCTTCCTGTGGGTGAGGTAAAGCTGGCACACCTGTGCCCAAGTGTAGTAATACATCTCTAGTGCCTGTGTTCCAAATCTTAAGTTCCTAGGTCATCCGGAAGATTCCTTTTGCAGTAACTTTGTACTTTTTACGCACCCATTGAAACCTATGGGAGCACGCGTGTGACTATTTGCTCTGCACACGCCACCCGTGGACCTCCTGGTCACTAACTGACGTTAGCTCCTTGTAGGCCCAGCGATTCTAGAGGCCCTAGGCCTTTTCCCTTTTCTGTTCGTGGTACTTATACCACTATTTTAGTATATGGTTTGAGTGGCCACCAGGGCCTATCCATATAACGTGCAACTTCTGTGTATTCTGTGATAATCTTGTTTGACGATTTGTGCTCCTGTGCTCATAAAGAGACTAGGGGTTACTTTGATAAATAAATACATATATATTTTGAATATATATCTGTGTGGTGTCCTTTCATTGGTATAAAAGGGGGTTGCATTTGGTAAAACAGCTGGCTTAACACGCATCACGAGTTTAGCCTCAAAGACTGCTTAGCCTACGCTACCACTAGGGCAGCTAGTCCGAAAAGGTTGACTTACAACCACACCATAAGGGTTGCTTGGCATGGTACAAGGTGATCACTTTAACTAGTGAGCATCATATACCAGGCCAACTTCTCACAGTATACTACACCTAAGTAAGAGGTGATTACACCAACTTACCCCAGCTGAGTGATCAGCCAGTTGTGTCAGATTGTTAGGCCAAGCCTGGGGTGGCATAATACATGCTTCAGCCCCTGGCAGGCCTTGGATACACCAATGCCCTGGGTACCTAGTGTACACTGGTACAGGGGCTGACAGGGTGATCCAACCAATTGGGTATGTACCTAGGGTACATGGAGTCCATTTTACAGAGAGAGCAGATAGCCTGAGAGCCTGAATGGCAGGATCTCAGGCCAACTAAGTCGAAAAACCAGCTAGACACTAGGCAAAAATTTGGGGGTAACCATAGTCAGATATCCACCTTCCTACACAACCCCCCCCCCAAACGAAGGGAGATAAGGCTGACCTTGACCAGGTAAGCCTATATTGCCCAAGTGGCCATATAAGGAGGAACCAGCACTGGCATGGTTACCCCCTGTCTCATGGTCCACTAAGCAATCCCTCACCCTAAGGGTATCAGAGGGTCTCCACCATAGGGAATCTCTACCTGTGGTGTGTCTTGGCAAAGTAAAAGGCTGGTGTTGAGATGGAGTACTGAAGTGAGTGTCCTCAAAGTGAGGCCTCAGCTTCCTCCAATCATCCTCCACCATGGATGCCTTTCTTTCTTTAACTGAGTTGCACTGTGCTCTCAGGGTCAGCCTCTGGCTACCTAAAGCTGGAGGCTGGGTCCCTTTTGTGGGCTTACTGGAGGGACAGGTCAGGTTTGGGGCCCTAAGGTCCCATGTTTGCCTGTGCCCAACAGAATCCCCCTGGGGGAGGTCCCTAACTACCTGTAAAGGAGATCCCTCAGGAATGTTTTTACCCATCACCTGACTAGGGCTACTAGCCAGGCAATCCTCATTCTTTTGATGGGGGGGTTCTTGTGGACAGGGGCCCTCTGGGGGTCCACTGGCCTCCCTGACCTCTGCAGCCCTGGGCTGACTGAGGCAGGGTAGAGAGAGGCAGGCTACCTGCACCAGACTGGATCCCACCTTGGAAGGGGCCACTGACATCAGAGGCTCTGCCAGGCCAGGCCTGGCTACCTCTGGGGCAGTTCCTTCACAAGGGGTGAGGTCAGATCCCTGAGGAGGCTGACCTTTTCCTAATGTCTGGGGAGAGGGAGACTTTTCTTCCTCCCCACTACTCTCAGTTTGTGTGGAGTGATCCATTGTTTCAGGCTTCACTACACCTATGTCAGTCTGAGTATAGGCTGAGACCATTACAGCCTTGCCAACCTTTTCAGGGGGGCACTCAGTTTGTGTTTGAGCTGTGACTGTCACAGCTCTGCCAGTCCCTACAGGGAAGTCTGTCTGTGCCTGGGCTGTGGCTACCACTGCCCTTCCAACCTTTTCAGGGAGGAAATCTATTTGGACAGGGGTTGTGAATGGCACAACCCCCCTACCCTTTTGTGAAAGGCCTACCATTTTAGAATGGGTGTCTTGTTCAACTCCAGCCCAAGCTGAGAGTTCTAAGTCATTCCCCAGTAAGCAGTCTACAGGCAAGGTTGGGGACACTGCTACCCTTTTAGGGCCAGTGACCCCTCCCCAGCTGAGACATACCTCTGCCATGGGATGACTGTTCTGTTTGCCATCAATGTTAGTCACCTGGTAGGAGAAACCGGGCAAAAGCTGCTCAGAGGGAACTAGCCAATGGGCCACCATTGTGATGCTAGCCCCAGTGTCTCTGTAGGCCTCAGCTTTTGTACCATTGATGTAGGGCTCCTGTCTGTACCTACCCAAAGTGTTGGGACAGGCAGTGAAGTTGGCAAACCCCATGCCACCATCACAGACAAGAGTGGTTGCTGTAGGGGAATTGGCTAAGCCAGGGTCCCCCTGTGTTCCCCAAGTAAACCCACCCAGATTTCTGGGGGCACTCCCACCACCTGGGGGATTACTGCTGACAGTAATAGGTGGTGTGACAGGAGTAATTGGAGGAACAGTTTTGTTTTTAGCCCTTGGGCAACCGCTGTCAGTTTTCCAATGCCCAGGAGTTTTACACTCATGGCAGTAGGGCTTTTTAGCTGTGGTAGAGGAGGGAGCTTGGGACCCACCACCCTGTGTGGAGTTTTGGGGCCCTGAGGAAGGTTTCTCTTTTTCTTTATCCCCACCCTTCTCTTGAGGCTTGGTGGTATCTTTCTTTTGGTCACCACCCTGGTTTTTAGGCCTGATCCTGGTCCTGACCCATTTATCTGCCCTCTTTCCCAATTCTTGGGGAGAGGTCAAATCTGAGTCTACCAGGTGTTGATGGAGAAGCTGGTTTTGACAATTACTTAAAATCTGCTCTCTCATCATCAAATTGTACAATCCTGTATAATCAGACACCTTACTTCCCAGCAACCAACCCTCCAAAGCCTTAGTGGCACATTCCACATATTCAGACCAGTCCTGAGTCTGTGTCTTCTGGGTGTCTCTGAACATTAACCTGTACTGTTCAGTGGTTAAGCCTAACCCATCAACTAGGACACTCTTCAGGACTCTGTAATTTCTGACATCCTCTTCTCTAACAGTGAGGAGTCTATCTCTGCCTCTCCCCTCAAAGGAGAGCCATAAGATTGCTGCCCACTGGTCTTCAGGAACCTGCTGCACTTTGCAGGCTCTCTCAAGAGCAGTCATCCATTTGTGGATGTCATCCCCACTTTTGTAGGGGGGCACAATCTTGGACAGGTTCCTATTGTCAAAGACCCTATCTTTGTCCCTAGGGACATTGCTGCCACCAGTGGGTATAGACCCACTCTCTCTATGCTGCCTAGCCTTGCTCAGTTTTTCTTCCATCAGGGCTACTTCTAGCTCCTGCTTCCTGATCCTCAGCTGGGCTTCCTGCATTCTGGCCTCATGTTCCCTCCTCTGAGGGGTGGTCAGTCTCCTTCTGGAGTGACCTTGAGAGCCTCTAGAGCCATGGGAAGCATTGGAGTCACCTGAGCGATTCCTTTGCCTTCCAAGCCCTGTGTTAAGTCCACTGGGGAGATCCAATGGGGTGAACCCACTGTCAGTCCCCAATAGCCTTAGTTTAGCTGGGCCAAGTATAACACTTGGCACTGGGCTAGTTCTCCCTTCATCCCCACTCACATCTGTATCCCCATCACTTTCTTCCTCTGTGGTAGGCATCCCATCTAAGGGGTGACTATTGGGAAGGGGTACTTCAGTGGCATCTTCAGAAGGGGGGCCTCCTGTTCCTGTCCCTAAGGGGGCTAACTGGGAAGCTTTCTTGAGTGCTCTCTGATTCTCATCATTCTGTAAGAGCTCTCTGAGCTCAGCAGAGTTTGGGTTCTTGGGCTGTTTAAGGCCTCTAAGAGTTGCCAAATGCCTGAGCTCATTCTGATTAAGGGTAGCAAAGCTGGTTGGTGCCCTCTGGGGGTCACTCTCGACAGAGATGGGTACAGTGGACCCCTCTGCCCCGGCCATTGCTCTTAAGTGTGGGTGGATGTGTTGCAATCTACCTACACTTGGGTTTACCTACTAAACCTATCTAGTAGTTGTAGTCAGGGTGTGCTACTCCCTTTGCTCTACAACAACTAAGTTCAGTAGAACTTAAGTATATCTAATCTTGTTTTATATGTACCTACAGGTACCTATGTGATCTTTCAATTGGTAACCAAGAGATTACAATGGTAAAACACAGCAAGCTCAAATCCAACCGCTGCTCACCAATGTGAGAAGTTGGCCTGGTATATGATGCTCACTAGTTAAAGTGATCACCTTGTACCATGCCAAGCAACCCTTATGGTGTGGTTGTAAGTCAACCTTTTCGGACTAGCTGCCCTAGTGGTAGCGTAGGCTAAGCAGTCTTTGAGGCTAAACTCGTGATGCGTGTTAAGCCAGCTGTTTTACCAAATGCAACCCCCTTTTATACCAATGAAAGGACACCACACAGATATATATTCAAAATATATATGTATTTATTTCTCAAAGTAACCCCTAGTCTCTTTATGAGCACAGGAGCACAAATCGTCAAACAAGATTATCACAGAATACACAGAAGTTGCACGTTATATGGATAGGCCCTGGTGGCCACTCAAACCATATACTAAAATAGTGGTATAAGTACCACGAACAGAAAAGGGAAAAGGCCTAAGGCCTCTAGAATCGCTGGGCCTACAAGGAGCTAACGTCAGTTAGTGACCAGGAGGTCCACGGGTGGCGTGTGCAGAGCAAATAGTCACACGCGTGCTCCCATAGGTTTCAATGGGTGCGTAAAAAGTACAAAGTTACTGCAAAGGAGATCTTCCGGGTTGACTAGGAACTTAAGATTTGGAACACAGGCACTAGAGATGTATTACTACACATGGGCACCGGAGTACCAGCTTTACCTCACCCACAGGAAGCGGGTGCATAGGCCTCAAAGTGCGTCGGGTTTCTTCTATCTGTTCCGTTGAGCCTGGGACAAAGATGCTGCAGGCGGTCGGTCCGGTAGAGATACGGTGGATCCAAGGGTGGATCGGAGAGGTTGAAGACCTGTAAGCAGAGGGGACAGTGTTCACAGTCACTAGCCAGTGACCAGCGTGGCACCAGGTGGGTACCAGGCGATGTCGGGTGCAAACAGGTGATGAGGGGTAGCTTGTCTCCGCAGCCACGTGGTCCCTGAAGGTCGACGACGTCCAGGAGTCGGCTCACGAGCTGTCCCACGCAGGCTCTCACTGTCGGCGGTGTCGGCGACTTGATGGAAGAAAACAAGCCTTGGCAAAAGCAATTGTAGAAGGATTCGGAAATCAGCTGTTGGTTCTGACCAGCAAGGTCAGAGGGATTGCTCCTTTGGAGGGGAGCAAGGGCCAGTCTGGAGCAACCAGACCAGCGGTGTTTGTCGTAGATTTCGTCGCCAAGATGGCCACTAGCCAGCGGGCCAGCAACCGGTTAGGCGCGTCGAGTGGCAAAATGCAGAAGGGCCCCACGCAGATCGTGGAGATGCTGGAGGGCTCACCTTTGGTGCAGATGCTGCTCGAGGGTTGGGCTTCTCAGGACCCAAAGCACAACTTGGAGGGAGCCTCGGTTGTTGCACTGGTCAGCTTGTCGTAGTCGTTTCAAGATGGCTGGCTCCACGTGTCTCGGTGCCTCCACGGGTCTCCTCTTTGCAGGGACTGTGGATCGGGCGGTGAGAGGTCTGGAGGTCCAGGTCTTGTCAGTCTCTGGGCTCGGGCTCCGGCGGGAGGCGGCGGCAAAGCAGACGGTGATTCGCTGGATGGTGCTTGCGTTAGCAAGGTGGTCACTCCCTGACCACAGGGGAGATTGGCTTCAGTCCTCTGTGCGGCAGAGCGTCGAAGTTCCCGTCTTCTTCTTAGTTTCAAGTTGATTCCAGGATGTCTAAAGTCTTAGGACACAGCTCCTACCTTTATTCGGATTCTAGGGGCCGGACTACCTGCTAGGTCCCTCCCTATGGGTGGGACCAGGAAGGGGGGTGGTTACACCCCCAATCCTTTGTCCAGCTCGCCCCAGGCCCGGGACTGGTGTGCCCCAGGACCGGTTTGAACTGGCATATGCCCCGAGGCTCCTTGTGAGCCACAGGCATGTCTGGTTTCTTTCAAGCCCTACCTGACCAATACACAAAATCCTGTCTGGGGTGGTGCATGCACCTCCCCTGGCAGGAAATCCTTTGTCCACACCTCCCAAGCTGGAAGGACTCCCAGCAGCAGGAGGGCAGACTTGTGTCTGTGGTGGCAGCATCCATTTTGTGGAGCTGAGGCTATGTCTGATTTTACCCGGGTTTCAGGCACTGTACATGTCGTGTCCCTCTAGAAGGGTGGAATGCTAACCCCGTCGCCAGAATTGGCGAGGGGTTAGTATTCCAATTCGTATGACACCTTACTCGACATGTTTTGATAAAGCCAAACCAAAGATAGCATTTAACCGCGAGGTTCATAATGCACTTAAGAGTATATGGTATGACGATATCTGGAAACAGTAGAAGGAAGTTGTTCCGACCACTGCAGACAGGCTCAGCTCATGCCAGAGCACCATCTCACATGGAACCAAGCACTCTGCCTTCAGGATTGTTAAGGCCTGCCATAGGAGTGACTTATAGGTTACCAGGTGTCCCATTTAAGTTTAGGTATAGGTATACTACACCTAAGTAAGAGGTGATTACACCAACTTACCCCAGCTGAGTGATCAGCCAGTTGTGTCAGATTGTTAGGCCAAGCCTGGGGTGGCATAATACATGCTTCAGCCCCTGGCAGGCCTTGGATACACCAATGCCCTGGGTACCTAGTGTACACTGGTACAGGGGCTGACAGGGTGATCCAACCAATTGGGTATGTACCTAGGGTACATGGAGTCCATTTTACAGAGAGAGCAGATAGCCTGAGAGCCTGAATGGCAGGATCTCAGGCCAACTAAGTCGAAAAACCAGCTAGACACTAGGCAAAAATTTGGGGGTAACCATAGTCAGATATCCACCTTCCTACATCGTCAAACAAGATTATCACAGAATACACAGAAGTTGCACTTTATATGGATAGGCCCTGGTGGCCACTCGAACCATATACTAAAATAGTGGTATAAGTACCACGAACAGAAAAGGGAAAAGGCCTAAGGCCTCTAGAATCGCTGGGCCTACAAGGAGCTAACGTCAGTTAGTGACCAGGAGGTCCACGGGTGGCGTGTGCAGAGCAAATAGTCACACGCGTGCTCCCATAGGTTTCAATGGGTGCGTAAAAAGTACAAAGTTACTGCAAAGGAGATCTTCCGGGTTAACTAGGAACTTAAGATTTGGAACACAGGCACTAGAGATGTATTACTACACTTGGGCACCGGAGTACCAGCTTTACCTCACCCACAGGAAGCAGGTGCATAGGCCTCAAAGTGCGTCGGGTTTCTTCTATCTGTTCCGTTGAGCTTGAAGACAAAGATGCTGCAGGCGGTCGGTCCGGGAGAGATGCAGTGGACCCAAGAGTGGATCGGAGATGTTGAAGACCTGTAAGCAGAGGGGACAGTGTTCACAGTCACTAGCCAGTGACCAGCGTGGCACCAGGTGGGTACCAGGCGATGTCGGGTGCAAACAGGAAGGAAGGTGTAGCTTGACTCTGCAGCCACGTGGTCCCTGAAGGTCGACGACGTCCAGGAGTCGAGTCACGAGCTGTCCCACGCAGGCTCTCGCTGTCGGCGGTGTCGGCGACTTGATCGAAGCAAACAAGCCTTGGCAAAAGCAATTGTTGTAGGCAAGGAGTTTAAGCTGATGGTTCTGACCAGCAAGGTCAGAGGAACGGCTCCTTTGGAGGGGAGCAAGGGCCAGTCTGGAGCAACCAGACCAGCGGTGTTTGTCGTAGATTTCGTCGCCAAGATGGCCACTAGCCAGCGGGCCAGCAACCGGTTAGGCGCGTCGAGTGGCAAAATGCAGAAGGGCCCCACGCAGATCGTGGAGATGCTGGAGGGCTCACCTTTGGTGCAGATGCTGCTCGAGGGTTGGGCTTCTCAGGACCCAAAGCACAACTTGGAGGGAGCCTCGGTTGTTGCACTTGTCAGCTTGTGTGTTTGTGTGTGGTTGTGTGTGTGGTTGTGGTTGTGAATGGGTGTGGATGTGGTTGTGGGTGTGTGGTTGTGTGTGTCATTGTGTGTGTGGTTGTGTGTGTGTGGTAGTGTGTGTGTGTGGTTGTTTGTGTGTGGTTGTGTGTGTGGCTGTGTGTGTGTGGTTGTGTGTGTGGTTGTGTGTGTGGCTGTGTGTGTGTGGTTATGTATCTGTGTGGTTGGTTGTGTGTGTGGTTATGTGCATGTGTGTGGTAGTGTGTGTGGTTGTGTGTGTGGTTGTGTGTGTGTGTGTGGTTGTGTGTATGGGGTTGTATGTGTAGTTGTGTGTGGGTGTGGGTATGGGTGTGGGTGTGGGTATGGGTGTGTGTGTGGTTGTGTGTGTGTGGTTGTGTGTGTATAGTAGTGTGTGGGTGTGAGTGCGGTTGAGGGTGCGATTATGGGTGCAGTTGTGGGTGTGTGCGTGGATGTGTGGTTGGGTGTGGTTGTGTGTGTGGTTGTGTGTGTGGGTGTGAGTGTGGTTGAGGGTGCAGTTGTGGGTGTGGTTGTGGGTGGATGTGTGGTTGTCTGTGTGTGGTTGTGTGTGTGTGGTTGTGTGTGGTTGTGTGTGTGGTAGTGTGGTTGTGTGTGTGTATGGTTAAGTGTGTGTGGTTGTGTATGTGTGTGGTTGTGTGTTTGTGTGTGTGGTTGTATGTGTGGTTGTGTGTGTGTGGTTGTGTGTGGTTGTGTGTGTGGTAGTGTGGTTGTGTGTGTGTATGGTTAAGTGTGTGTGGTTGTGTGTTTGTGTGTGTGGTTGTATGTGTGGTTGTGTGTGTGTGGTTGTGTGTGTGTGTGTGGTTGTGTGTGTGGGGTTGTATGTGTAGTTGTGTGTGGGTGTGGGTATGGGTGTGTGTGTGGTTGTGTGTGTGTGGTTGTGTGTGTATAGTAGTGTGTGGGTGTGAGTGCGGTTGAGGGTGCGATTATGGGTGCAGTTGTGGGTGTGTGCGTGGATGTGTGGTTGGGTGTGGTTGTGTGTGTGGTTGTGTGTGTGGGTGTGAGTGTGGTTGAGGGTGCAGTTGTGGGTGTGGTTGTGGGTGTTTGGGTGGATGTGTGGTTGTCTGTGTGTGGTTGTGTGTGTGTGGTTGTGTGTGGTTGTGTGTGTGGTTGTGTGGTTGTGTGTGTGTATGGTTAAGTGTGTGTGGTTGTGTATGTGTGTGGTTGTGTGTTTGTGTGTGTGGTTGTATGTGTGGTTGTGTGTGTGTGGTTGTGTGTGGTTGTGTGTGTGGTTGTGTGTGTGGTAGTGTGGTTGTGTGTGTGTATGGTTAAGTGTGTGTGGTTCTGTGTGTGTGGTTGTGTGTGGTTGTGTGTGTGTGGTTGTGTGTGTGTAGTTGTATGTGTGGTTGTGTGTGTGTGGTTGTGTGTGGTTGTGTGTGTGGTAGTGTGGTTGTGTGTGTGTATGGTTAAGTGTGTGTGGTTGTGTATGTGTGTGGTTGTGTGTTTGTGTGTGTGGTTGTATGTGTGGTTGTGTGTGTGTGGTTGTGTGTGGTTGTGTGTGTGGTTGTGTGTGGTTGTGTGTGTGTGGTTGTGTGTGTGGTAGTGTATTTAGTTGTGTATGTGGTTGTGTATGGTGTGTGTGATTGTGTATGTGTGGTTGTGTGTGTGTGGTTGTGTGTGCAGTTGTGTGTGTGTGCAGTTGGGTGTGGTTGTGTGTGTGCATGGTTGTGTGTATGGTTGTGGTTGTGTGTGTGTGGTTGTGGGTATGGTTGTGTGTGGTTGTGTGTGTGTGTGGTTGTGTTTGTGTGGTTGTGTGTGTAGTTGTGTGTGGTTGTGTGTGTGTGTGGTTGTGTGTATGGCTGTGTGTGTGATTGTGTGTGGTTGTGTGTGTGGTTGTGTGTGGTTGGGGTTGTGTGTGTGTGGTTGTATGGGTGTGGTTGTGCATGTGGTTGTGTGTGTGGTTCTGGGTATGTGTGTTGTGTCTGTGTTTATGTGTGCATGGTTGTGTGTGGTTGTGTGTGTGGTTGTGTGTATGGTTGTGGTTGTGTGTGGTTGTGTGTGTGGTTGTGTTGGTGTGGTTGTGTGTGTGGTTGGTTGTGGTTGTGTGGGTTTGTGTGTGTGTGGTTGTGGGTGTGGTTGGGGGTAGTTGTGTGTGGTTGTGTGTTAGGTTGTGTCTGTGGTTGTGTGTGTGGTTGTGTGTGTGTGGTTGTGTGTGTGGTTATGTGTGTGGTTGTGTGTGTGGTTGTTTGTGTGTGGTTGTGTGTGTGGCTGTGGTTCTGAGTGGGTGTGGTTGTGGGTGTGGGTGTGGTTGTGGATGTGTGGTTGTGTGTGTCATTGTGTGTGTGGTTGTGTGTATGTGGTAGTGTGTGTGTGGTTCTGTGTGTGTGGTTGTGTGTGGTTGTGTGTGTGTGGTTGTGTGTGTGTAGTTGTATATGTGGTTGTGTGTGTGGTGTGTGTGGTTGTGTGTGTGTGGTTGTGTGGGTGTTGTTGTTGTGTGTTTGTGTGTATGAGTGTGGTTGAGGGTGTGATTGTGGGTGTGTGGGTGGATGTGTGGGCGGATGTGTGGTTGGGTGTGTGGATGGATGTGTGGTTGTGTGTGTGTGTGGTTGTGTGTGGTTTTATGTGCTGTTGTGTGTGTGGTTGTGTGTGTGTGGTTGTGTGTGTGGTTGTGTGTGTGTGGATGTGTGTGTGTGGTTATGTATCTGTGTGGTTGTGTGTGTGTGGTTGTGTGTGTGGTTGTATGCGTGTGTGTGGTAGTGTGTGTGGTTGTGTGTGTGGTTGTGTGTGTGTGGTTGTGTGTGTGGGGTTGTATGTGTAGTTGTGTGTGGGTGTGGGTATGGGTGTGTGTGGTTGTGTGTGTGTGGTTGTGTGTGTATAGTAGTGTGTGGGTGTGAGTGCGGTTGAGGGTGCGAGTATGGGTGCAGTTGTGGGTGTGTGCGTGGATGTGTGGTTGGGTGTGGTTGTGTGTGTGGTTGTGTGTATGGGTGTGAGTGTGGTTGAGGGTGCAGTTGTGGGTGTGGGTGTTTGGGTGGATGTGTGGTTGTCTGTGTGTGGTTGTGTGTGTGTGGCTGTGGCTGTGTGTGTGGTTGTGTGTGTGGTTGTGTGTGTGGTTGTGTGTGTGGTTGTTTGTGTGTGGTTGTGTGTGTGGCTGTGGTTCTGAGTGGGTGTGGTTGTGGGTGTGGGTGTGGTTGTGGATGTGTGGTTGTGTGTGTCATTGTGTGTGTGGTTGTGTGTATGTGGTAGTGTGTGTGTGGTTGTGTGTGTGTGGTTGTGTGTGGTTGTGTGTGTGGTTGTGTGGTTGTGTGTGTGTATGGTTGTGTGTTTGTGGTTGTGTATATGTGTGGTTATGTATCTGTGTGGTTGTGTGTGTGGTTGTTTGTGTGTGGTTGTGTGTGTGGCTGTGGTTCTGAGTGGGTGTGGTTGTGGGTGTGGGTGTGGTTGTGGATGTGTGGTTGTGTGTGTCATTGTGTGTGTGGTTGTGTGTATGTGGTAGTGTGTGTGTGGTTGTGTGTGTGTGGTTGTGTGTGTGGTTGTGTGTGTGGTTGTTTGTGTGTGGTTGTGTGTGTGGCTGTGGTTCTGAGTGGGTGTGGTTGTGGGTGTGGGTGTGGTTGTGGATGTGTGGTTGTGTGTGTCATTGTGTGTGTGGTTGTGTGTATGTGGTAGTGTGTGTGTGGTTGTGTGTGTGTGGTTGTGTGTGGTTGTGTGTGTGGTTGTGTGGTTGTGTGTGTGTATGGTTGTGTGTTTGTGGTTGTGTATATGTGTGGTTATGTATCTGTGTGGTTGTGTGTGTGGTTGTTTGTGTGTGGTTGTGTGTGTGGCTGTGGTTCTGAGTGGGTGTGGTTGTGGGTGTGGGTGTGGTTGTGGATGTGTGGTTGTGTGTGTCATTGTGTGTGTGGTTGTGTGTATGTGGTAGTGTGTGTGTGGTTGTGTGTGTGTGGTTGTGTGTGGTTGTGTGTGTGGTTGTGTGGTTGTGTGTGTGTATGGTTGTGTGTTTGTGGTTGTGTATATGTGTGGTTATGTATCTGTGTGGTTGTGTGTGTGGTTATGTGTGTGGTTGTGTGTGTGGTTGTTTGTGTGTGGTTGTGTGTGTGGCTGTGGTTCTGAGTGGGTGTGGGTGTGGTTGTGGATGTGTGGTTGTGTGTGTCATTGTGTGTGTGGTTGTGTGTATATGGTAGTGTGTGTGTGGTTCTGTGTGTGTGGTTGTGTGTGGTTGTGTGTGTGTGGTTGTGTGTGTGTAGTTGTATGTGTGGTTGTGTGTGTGGTTGTGTGTGTGTGGTTGTGTGTGTGGTAGTGTATTTAGTTGTGTATGTGGTTGTGTGTGGTGTGTGTGATTGTGTATGTGTGGTTGTGTGTATGTGTGTGGTTGTGTGTGCAGTTGTATGTGTGTGCAATTGGGTGTGGTTGTGTGTGTGCACGGTTGTGTGTATGGTTGTGGTTGTGTGTGGTTGTGTGGTTGTGGGTATGGTTGTGTGTGGTTGTGTGTGTGTGGTTGTGTGTGCAGTTGTGTGTGGTTGTGTGTGTGTGTGTGGTTGTGTGTATGGTTGTGTGTGTGGTTGCGTGTGGTTGTGTGTGGTTGTGTGTGGTTGGGGTTGTGTGTGTGTGGTTGTGTGGGTGTGGTTGTGTATGTGGTTGTGTGTGTGGTTCTGGGTATGTGTGTTGTGTCTGTGTTTATGTGTGCATGGTTGTGTGTGGTTGTGTGTGTGTGTGTGGTTGTATGTGTGGTTGTATGTGTGGTTGTGTGTGTGTGGTTGTGGTTGTGAGTGGGTGTGGATGTGGTTGTGGGTGTGTGGTTGTGTGTGTCATTGTGTGTGGTTGTGTGTGGTAGTGTGTGTGTGTGTGGTTGTGTGTGTGTGGTTGTGTGTGTGGCTGTGTGTGTGTGGTTGTGTGTGTGTGTGTGGTTGTGTGTGTGGTTGTGGTTGTGAGTGGGTGTGGATGTGGTTGTGGGTGTGTGGATGTGTGTGTCATTGTGTGTGGTTGTGTGTGGTAGTGTGTGTGTGTGTGTGGTTGTGTGTGTGTGGTTGTGTGTGTGGCTGTGTGTGTGTGGTTGTGTGTGTGGTTGTGTGTGTGGCTGTGTGTGTGTGTGGTTATATATCTGTGTGGTTGTGTGTGTGTGGTTGTGTGTGTGGTTGTGTGCAGGTGTGTGATAGTGTGTGTGGTTGTGTGTGTGGTTGTGTGTGTGTGTGGTGTGTGTGAGGTTGTATGTGTAGTTGTGTGTGGGTGTGGGTATGTGTGTGGGTGTGGTTGTGTGTGTGGGGTTGTGTGTGTATAGTAGTGTGTGGGTGTGAGTGCGGTTGAGGGTGTGATTATGGGTGCAGTTGTGGGTGTGTGCGTGGATGTGTGGTTGTGTGTGCAGTTGTGTGTGTGCAGTTGGGTGTGGTTGTGTGTGTGCGTGGTTGTGTGTATGGTTGTGGTTGTATGTGGTTGTGTGTGTGTGGTTGTGGGTATGGTTGTGTGTGGTTGTGTGTGTGTGTGTGGTTGTGTGTGTGTGGTTGTGTATTTGGTTGTGTATGTCGTTGTATGTGGTGTGTGTGTGTGTAGTTGTGTGTGTGGTTGTGTATGTAGTTGTGTGTGTGCAGTTGTGTGTGGTTGTGTGTGTGGTTGTGTGTATGGTTGTGGTTGTGTGTGCGCTTGTGTGTGTGATTGTGTGTGTGTGGGCTTGTGTGTGTGCTTGTGTGTGTGGTTGTTTGTGTGTGTGGTTGTGTGTGTGTGTGTGGTTATGTGTGAGTGGTAGTGTGTGTGTGTGGTTGTGTGTGTGGTTGTATGTGTGGTTGTATGTGTGGTTGTGTGTGGTTGCATGTGTGTGGTTGCGTGTGTGTGGTTGTGTGTGTGGTTGTGGGTGTGGCTGTGGTTGTGTGTGTGTGTGTTTGTGGTTGTGGTTGTGTGTGTGTGGTTGTGTGTGTGTGTGGTTGTGTGTGGGGTTGTGTGTGTGGTTACAGTTATGGATGCAGGTGCAGTTGTGGGTGCGGTTGTGAGTGTGTGTGTGTGGATGTGTGGTTGTGTGTGTTGTGTGTGTGTGTGTTGTATGTGTGTGTGTGGTTGTGTGTGTGTGGTTGTGTGTGTTTGTGTGTGTGGGTGCTTGTGTGTATGGTTGTGTGTGGTTGTGGTTGTGTGTGTGGTTGTTTGTGTGGTTGTGTGTGTGGTTGTGTGTGTGGTTGTGTGTGGTTGGGGTTGTGTGTGTGTGGTTGTATGGGTGTGGTTGTGTATGTGGTTGTGTGTGTGGTTCTGGGTATGTGTGTTGTGTCTGTTTATGTGTGCATGGTTGTGTGTGGTTGTGTGTGTGGTTGTGTGTATGGTTGTGGTTGTGTGTGGTTGTGTGTGTGGTTGTGTTGGTGTGGTTGTGTGTGTGGTTGGTTGTGGTTGTGTGTGTTTGTGTGTGTGTGGTTGTGGGTGTGGTTGAGGGTAGTTGTGTGTGGTTGTGTGTTAGGTTGTGTCTGTGGTTGTGTGTGTGGTTGTGTGTGTGTGGCTGTGTGTGTGGTTATGTGTGTGGTTGTGAGTGTGGTTGTGTCTGTGGTTGTGTGTGTGGTTGTGTGTGTGTGGTTGTGTGTGTGGTTATGTGTGTGGTTGTATGTGTGGTTGTATGTGTGGTTGTGTGTGTGTGGCTGTGGTTCTGAGTGGGTGTGGGTGTGGGTGTGGATGTGTGGTTGTGTGTGTCATTGTGTGTGTGGTTGTGTGTATGTGGTAGTGTGTGTGTGGTTCTGTGTGTGTGGTTGTGTGTATGTGGTAGTGTGTGTGTGGTTGTGTGTGTGTAGTTGTATGTGTGGTTGTGTGTGTGGTGTGTGTGTGGTTGTGTGTGTGTGGTTGTGTGGGTGTTGTTGTTGTGTGTTTGTGTGTATGAGTGTGGTTGAGGGTGTGATTGTGGGTGTATGGGTGGATGTGTGGTTGGGTGTGTGGATGGATGTGTGGTTGTGTGTGTGTGTGGTTGTGTGTGGTTTTATGTGCTGTTGTGTGTGTGGTTGTGTGTGTGTGGTTGTGTGTGTGGTTGTGTGTGTGTGGATGTGTGTGTGTGGTTATGTATCTGTGTGGTTGTGTGTGTGTGGTTGTGTGTGTGGTTGTGTGCGTGTGTGTGGTAGTGTGTGTGGTTGTGTGTGTGGTTGTGTGTGTGTGTGATTGTGTGTGTGGGGTTGTGTGTGTGGTTGTGTGTGTGGCTGTGTGTGTGTGGTTATGTATCTGTGTGGTTGTGTGTGTGTGGTTGTGTGTGTGGTTGTATGCGTGTGTGTGGTAGTGTGTGTGGTTGTGTGTGTGGTTGTGTGTGTGTGTGTGGTTGTGTGTGTGGGGTTGTATGTGTAGTTGTGTGTGGGTGTGGGTATGGGTGTGTGTGGTTGTGTGTGTGTGGTTGTGTGTGTATAGTAGTGTGTGGGTGTGAGTGCGGTTAAGGGTGCGATTATGGGTGCAGTTGTGGGTGTGGTTGTGGGTGTTTGGGTGGATGTGTGGTTGTCTGTGTGTGGTTGTGTGTGTGTGGCTGTGTGTGTGGTTATGTGTGTGGTTGTGTGTGTGGTTGTTTGTGTGTGGTTGTGTGTGTGGCTGTGGTTCTGAGTGGGTGTGGTTGTGGGTGTGGGTGTGGTTGTGGATGTGTGGTTGTGTGTGTCATTGTGTGTGTGGTTGTGTGTATGTGGTAGTGTGTGTGTGGTTGTGTGTGGTTGTATGTGTGGTTGTGTGGTTGTGTGTGTATGGTTGTGTGGTTGTGTATGTGTGTGGTTGTGTGTGTGTGTGGTTGTATGTGTGGTTGTGTGTGTGGTTGTGTGTGTGTGGTTGTGTGTGTGGTAGTGTATTTAGTTGTGTATGTGGTTGTGTGATTGCGTATGTGTGGTTGTGTGTATGTGTGTGGTTGTGTGTGCAGTTGTGTGTGTGTGCAATTGGGTGTGGTTGTGTGTGTGTACGGTTGTGTGTATGGTTGTGGTTGTGTGTGGTTGTGTGTGTGTGGTTGTGTGTGTGTGTGTGTGGTTGTGTGTGCAGTTGTGTGTGGTTGTGTGTGTGTGTGTGGTTGTGTGTATGGTTGTGTGTGTGGTTGCGTGTGGTTGTGTGTGGTTGTGTGTGGTTGGGGTTGTGTGTGTGTGGTTGTATGTGTGGTTGTGTGTGTGTGGTTGTATGTGTGGTTGTGGTTGTGAGTGGGTGTGGATGTGGTTGTGGGTGTGTGGTTGTGTGTGTCATTGTGTGTGGTTGTGTGTGGTAGTGTGTGTGTGTGTGGTTGTGTGTGTGTGGTTGTGTGTGTGGCTGTGTGTGTGTGGTTGTGTGTGTGGTTGTGTGTGTGGCTGTGTGTGTGTGGTTATGTATCTGTGTGGTTGTGTGTGTGTGGTTGTGTGTGTGGTTGTGTGCAGGTGTGTGATAGTGTGTGTGGTTGTGTGTGTGGTTGTGTGTGTGTGTGGTGTGTGTGAGGTTGTATGTGTAGTTGTGTGTGGGTGTGGGTATGTGTGTGTGTGTGGTTGTGTGTGTGTGGTTGTGTGTGTATAGTAGTGTGTGGGTGTGAGTGCGGTTGAGGGTGTGATTATGGGTGCAGTTGTGGGTGTGTGCGTGGATGTGTGGTTGGGTGTGGTTGTGTGTGTGGTTGTGTGTCTGGGTGTGAGTGTGGTTGAGGGTGCAGTTGTGGGTGTGGTTGTGGGTGTTTGGGTGGATGTGTGGTTGTGTATGTGTGGTTGTGTGGTTGTGTGTGTGTATGGTTGTGTGTTTGTGGTTGTGTATGTGTGTGGTTGTGTATGTGTGTTTGTGTGTGTGTGTGTGTGGTTGTATGTGTGGTTGTGTGTGTGTGGATGTGTGTGTGTGGTTATGTATCTGTGTGGTTGTGTGTGTGGTTGTGTGTGTGTGGTAGTGTGTGTGTGGTTCTGTGTGTGTGTGGTTGTGTGCGTGTATGGTTGTGTGTGCATGGTTGTATGTGTGGCTGTGTGTGTGGTTGTGTGTGTGGTGTGTATGGTTGTGTGGGTGTTGTTGTGTGTGTGTGGTTGTGTGTGTGGGTGTGTGTGTGTGGTCGTGTGTGTGTGGTTCTGTGTGTGTGTGGTTGTGTGCGTGTATGGTTGTGTGTGCATGGTTGTATGTGTGGCTGTGTGTGTGGTTGTGTGTGTGTGTGTGTGTGTGTGTGGTTGTGTGGGTGTTGTTGTTGTGTGTTTGTGTGTATGAGTGTGGTTGAGGGTATGATTGTGGGTGTGTGGGTGGATGTGTGGTTGGGTGTGTGGATGGATGTGTGGTTGTGTGTGTGTGGTTGTGTGTGGTTGTATGTGCTGTTGTGTGTGTGGTTGTGTGTGTGTGGTTGTGTGTGTGGTTGTGTGTGTGTGGATGTGTGTGTGGTTGTGTGTGTGGTTGTGTGTTTTTTGTGTGTGTGGTTGTGTGGATGTGTGGATCTGTGTGTGTGGTTGTGTGTGGTTGTGTGTGTGGTTGTGTGTATGGTTGTGGTTGTGTGTGGTTGTGTGTGTGGTTGTGTTGGTGTGGTTGTGTGTGTGGTTGGTTGTGGTTGTGTGTGTTTGTGTGTGTGTGGTTGTGGGTGTGGTTGAGGGTAGTTGTGTGTGGTTGTGTGTTAGGTTGTGTCTGTGGTTGTGTGTGTGGTTGTGTGTGTGTGGCTGTGTGTGTGGTTATGTGTGTGGTTGTGTGTGTGGTTGTGTCTGTGGTTGTGTGTGTGGTTGTGTGTGTGTGGTTGTGTGTGTGGTTATGTGTGTGGTTGTATGTGTGGTTGTTTGTGTGTGGTTGTGTGTGTGGCTGTGGTTCTGAGTGGGTGTGGGTGTGGGTGTGGTTGTGGATGTGTGGTTGTGTGTGTCATTGTGTGTGTGGTTGTGTGTATGTGGTAGTGTGTGTGTGGTTCTGTGTGTGTGGTTGTGTGTGGTTGTGTGTGTGTGGTTGTGTGTGTGTAGTTGTATGTGTGTAGTTGTATGTGTGGTTGTGTGTGTGGTGTGTGTGTGGTTGTGTGTGTGTGGTTGTGTGGGTGTTGTTGTTGTGTGTTTGTGTGTATGAGTGTGGTTGAGGGTGTGATTGTGGGTGTATGGGTGGATGTGTGGTTGGGTGTGTGGATGGATGTGTGGTTGTGTGTGTGTGTGGTTGTGTGTGGTTTTATGTGCTGTTGTGTGTGTGGTTGTGTGTGTGTGGTTGTGTGTGTGGTTGTGTGTGTGTGGATGTGTGTGTGTGGTTATGTATCTGTGTGGTTGTGTGTGTGTGGTTGTGTGTGTGGTTGTGTGCGTGTGTGTGGTAGTGTGTGTGGTTGTGTGTGTGGTTGTGTGTGTGTGTGACTGTGTGTGTGGGGTTGTGTGTGTGGTTGTGTGTGTGGCTGTGTGTGTGTGGTTATGTATCTGTGTGGTTGTGTGTGTGTGGTTGTGTGTGTGGTTGTATGCATGTGTGTGGTAGTGTGTGTGGTTGTGTGTGTGGTTGTGTGTGTGTGTGGTTGTGTGTGTGGGGTTGTATGTGTAGTTGTGTGTGGGTGTGGGTATGGGTGTGTGTGGTTGTGTGTGTGTGGTTGTGTGTGTATAGTAGTGTGTGAGTGCGGTTGAGGGTGCGATTATGGGTGCAGTTGTGGGTGTGGTTGTGGGTGTTTGGGTGGATGTGTGGTTGTGTATGTGTGGTTGTGTGGTTGTGTGTGTGGTTGTCTGTGTGTGGTTGTGTGTGTGTGTGGCTGTGTGTGTGGTTATGTGTGTGGTTGTGTGTGTGGTTGTTTGTGTGTGGTTGTGTGTGTTGCTGTGGTTCTGAGTGGGTGTGGTTGTGGGTGTGGGTGTGGTTGTGGATGTGTGGTTGTGTGTGTCATTGTGTGTGGTTGTGTGTATGTGGTAGTGTGTGTGTGGTTGTGTGTGTGTGGTTGTGTGTGGTTGTATGTGTGGTTGTGTGGTTGTGTGTGTGTATGGTTGTGTGGTTGTGTATGTGTGTGGTTGTGTGTGTGTGGTTGTATGTGTGGTTGTGTGTGTGGTTGTGTGTGTGTGGTTGTGTGTGTGGTAGTGTATTTAGTTGTATATGTGGTTGTGTGTGGTGTGTGTGATTGCGTATGTGTGGTTGTGTGTATGTGTGTGGTTGTGTGTGCAGCTGTGTGTGTGTGCAATTGGGTGTGGTTGTGTGTGTGCACGGTTGTGTGTATGGTTGTGGTTGTGTGTGGTTGTGTGTGTGTGGTTGTGTGTGTGTGTGTGTGGTTGTGTGTGCAGTTGTGTGTGGTTGTGTGTGTGTGTGTGGTTGTGTGTATGGTTGTGTGTGTGGTTGCGTGTGGTTGTGTGTGGTTGTGTGTGGTTGGGGTTGTGTGTGTGTGGTTGTATGTGTGGTTGTGTGTGTGTGGTTGTATGTGTGGTTGTGGTTGTGAGTGGGTGTGGATGTGGTTGTGGGTGTGTGGTTGTGTGTGTCATTGTGTGTGGTTGTGTGTGGTAGTGTGTGTGTGTGTGGTTGTGTGTGTGTGGTTGTGTGTGTGGCTGTGTGTGTGTGGTTGTGTGTGTGGTTGTGTGTGTGGCTGTGTGTGTGTGGTTATGTATCTGTGTGGTTGTGTGTGTGTGGTTGTGTGTGTGTGGTTGTGTGCAGGTGTGTGATAGTGTGTGTGGTTGTGTGTGTGGTTGTGTGTGTGTGTGGTATGTGTGAGGTTGTATGTGTAGTTGTGTGTGGGTGTGGGTATGTGTGTGTGTGTGGTTGTGTGTGTGTGGTTGTGTGTGTATAGTAGTGTGTGGGTGTGAGTGCGGTTGAGGGTGTGATTATGGGTGCAGTTGTGGGTGTGTGCGTGGATGTGTGGTTGGGTGTGGTTGTGTGTGTGGATGTGTGTCTGGGTGTGAGTGTGGTTGAGGGTGCAGTTGTGGGTGTGGTTGTGGGTGTTTGGGTGGATGTGTGGTTGTGTGTGTGTGGTTGTGTGGTTGTGTGTGTGTATGGTTGTGTGTTTGTGGTTGTGTATGTGTGTGGTTGTGTGTGTGTGTGTGTGGTTGTATGTGTGGTTGTGTGTGTGTGGATGTATGTGTGTGGTTATGTATCTGTGTGGTTGTGTGTGTGGTTGTGTGTGTGTGGTAGTGTGTGTGTGGTTCTGTGTGTGTGTGGTTGTGTGCGTGTATGGTTGTGTGTGCATGGTTGTATGTGTGGCTGTGTGTGTGGTTGTGTGTGTGGTGTGTATGGTTGTGTGGGTGTTGTTGTGTATGTGTGGTTGTGTGTGTGGGTGTGAGTGTGGTTGAGGGTGTGATTGTGGGTGTGTGGGTGGATGTGTGGTTGGGTGTGTGGATGGATGTGTGGTTGTGTGTGTGTGGTTGTGTGTGGTTGTATGTGCTGTTGTGTGTGTGGTTGTGTGTGTGTGGTTGTGTGTGTGGTTGTGTGTGTGTGGATGTGTGTGTGGTTGTGTGTGTGGTCGTGTGTGTGGTTGTGTGTTTGTTTGTGTGTGTGGATGTGTGTGTGGTTGTGTGTGTGGATGTGTGTGTGGATGTGTGTTTGTGGATGTGTATGTGGTTGTGTTTGTGGTTATATGTGTGGTTGTGTGTGTGATTGTGTGTTTGTGGTTGAGTGTATAGTTGTGGTTGTGTGTGTGGTTGTGTGAGTGTGGTTGTGTGTGTGTGGTTGTGTGTGTCTGGTTGTGTATGTTTTTGTGTGTGTATGGTTGTGTGTGTGGTTGTGTGAGTGGTTGTGTGTCTGGTTGTGTGTGTGAGTGCAGTTATGGATGCAGGTGCAGTTGTGGGTGCAGTTGTGAGTGTGTGTGTGGATGTGTGGTTGTGTGTGCTTGTGTGTGTATGGTTGTGTGTTTTGTGTGTGTGTGTTGTGTGTGTGGTTGTGTTTGGTTGTGTGTGTGTGGTTGTGTATGTGTGTGCTTTTATGTGTGCTTGTGTGTGTGGTTGTGTGTGTGGTTGTGTGTGTGGTGTGTGTGTATGTGGTTGTGTGTGTGGGGTTGTGTGGGTGTTGTTGTTGTGTGTTTGTGTGTATGAGTGTGGTTGAGGGTGTGATTGTGGGTGTGTGGGTGGATGTGTGGTTGGGTGTGTGGATGGATGTGTGGTTGTGTGTGTGTGGTTGTGTGTGGTTTTATGTGCTGTTGTGTGTGTGGTTGTGTGTGTGTGGTTGTGTGTGTGGTTGTGTGTGTGGTTGTGTGTGTGGTTGTGTGTGTGGTTGTGGGTGTGGTTGTGTGTGTGTGTGGTTGTGTGTGGGATTGTGTGTGTGGTTGTGTGTGTGGCTGTGTGTGTGTGGTTATCTATCTGTGTGGTTGTGTGTGTGTGGTTATGTATGTGGTTGTATTCGTGTGTGTGGTAGTGTGTGTGTGGTTGTGTGTGTGGGGTTGTATGTGTAGTTGTGTGTGGGTGTGGGTATGGGTGTGTGTGGTTGTGTGTGTGTGGTTGTGTGTGTATAGTAGTGTGTGGGTGTGAGTGCGGTTGAGGGTGCGATTATGGGTGCAGTTGTGGGTGTGTGCGTGGATGTGTGGTTGTGTGTGGTTGTGTGTGTGGTTGTGTGTGTGGGTGTGAGTGTGGTTGAGGGTGCAGTTGTGGGTGTGGTTGTGGGTGTTTGGGTGGATGTGTGGTTGTCTGTGTGTGGTTGTGTGTGTGTGGCTGTGTGTGGTTGTGTGTGTGGTTGTGTGGTTGTGTGTGTATGGTTGTGTGCGTGTGGTTGTGTATGTGTGTGGTTGTGTGTGTGTATGTGTGGTTGTATGTGTGGTTGTGTGTGTGTGGTTGTGTGTGTGGTTGTGTGTGTGTGGTTGTGTGTGTGGTAGTGTATTTAGATGTGTATGTGGTTGTGTGTGGTGTGTGTGATTGTGTATGTGTGGTTGTGTGTGTGTGTGGTTGTGTGTGCAGTTGTGTGTGTGTGTGGTTGTGGGTATGGTTGTGTGTGGTTGTGTGTGTGTGTGTGGTTGTGTGTGTGGTTGTGTGTGTGGTTGTGTGTGGTTGGGGTTGTGTGTGTGTGGTTGTGTATGTGGTTGTGTGTATGGTTCTGGGTTTGTGTGTTGTGTCTGTGTTTATGTGTGCATGGTTGTGTGTGGTTGTGTGTGTGGTTGTGTGTATGGTTGTATGTATGGTTGTGTGTGGTTGTGTGTGTGGTTGTGTTGGTGTGGTTGTGTTGGTGTGGTTGTGTTGGTGTGGTTGTGGTTATGTGTGTTTGTGTGTGTGTGGTTGTGGGTGTGGTTGGGGGTAGTTGTGTGTGGTTGTGTGTTAGGTTGTGTCTGTGGTTGTGTGTGTGGTTGTGTGTGTGGTTGTGTATGTGGTTGTTTGTGTGTGGTTGTGAGTGTGGCTGTGGTTCTGAGTGGGTGTGGTTGTGGGTGTGGGTGTGGTTGTGGATGTGTGGTTGTGTGTGTCATTGTGTGTGTGGTTGTGTGTATGTGGTAGTGTGGGTGTGGTTCTGTGTGTGTGGTTGTGTGTGGTTGTGTGTGTGTGGTTGTGTGTTTGTAGTTGTATGGGTGGTTCTGTGTGTGGTGTGTGTGTGTGTGGTTGTGTGGGTGTTGTTGTGTGTTTGTGTGTATGAGTGTGGTTGAGGGTATGATTGTGGGTGTGTGGGTGGATGTGTGGTTGGGTGTGTGGATGGATGTGTGGTTGTGTGTGTGTGGTTGTGTGTGGTTGTATGTGCTGTTGTGTGTGTGGTTGTGTGTGTGTGGTTGTGTGTGTGGTTGTGTGTGTGTGGATGTGTGTGTGGTTGTGTGTGTGGTTGTGTGTTTTTTGTGAGTGTGGTTGTGTGGATGTGTGGATCTGTGTGTGTGGTTGTGTGTGGTTGTGTGTGTGGATGTGTGTTTGTGGATATGTGTGTGGTTGTGTTTGTGGTTATATGTGCGGTTGTGTGTGTGATTGTGTGTTTGTGGTTGAGTGTATAGTTGTGGTTGTGTTGGTTGTGTTTGTGTGTGTGTGGTTGTGTGTGTGGTTGTGTGGGTGTGGTTGTGTGTGGTTGTGTGTGTAGTTGTGTTTGTGGTTGTGTGTATTGTGTGTGTTGGTATGTGTGTGTTTGTGTGTGTGTGGTTGTGGGTGTGGTTGTGTGTGTGGTTGTTTGTGTGGTTGTGTGTGTGGTTGTGTGTGGTTGTGTGTGTGTGGTTGTGTGTGTAGTTGTGTGTGTGTGGGTGGTTGCAGTTATGGATGCAGGTGCGGTTGTGGGTGCGGTTGTGAGTGTGTGTTGATGTGTGGTTGTGTGTGCTTGTGTGTGTGGCTTTATATGTTGTGTGTGTGTGTGTGGTTGTGTGTGTGTGGTTGTGCGTGTGGTTGTGTGCGTGTGTGGTTATGTGTGTGTGTGGTTTTGTGCGTGTGTGGTTGTGTGTGTGTGGTTGTGTGTGTGTGGTTGTGTGTGTGTGGTTGTATGTGTGGTTGTGTGTGTGGTGTGTGTGTGGTTGTGTGTGTGTGTGGTTGTGTGCGTGTTGTTGTTGTGTGTGTGGTTGTGTGTGTGGGTGTGAGTGTGGTTGAGGGTGTGATTGTGGGTGTGTGGGTGGATGTGTGGTTGGGTGTGTGGGTGGATGTGTGGTTTGTGTGTGTGGTTGTGTGTGTGGATGTGTGTGTGTGGATGTGTGTGTGGTTGTGTGTGTGTGGTTGTGTGTGGTTGTGTGTGGTTGTGTGTTTGGTTGTGTGTGTGGTCTTGTGGATATGTGGTTGTGTGTGTGTGGTTGTGTGTGTGTGGTTGTGTGTGTGGATGTGTGTGTGTGGATGTGTGTGTGGTTGTGTGTGTGGTTGTGTGTGTGGTTGTGTGTGGTTGTGGGTATGTGTGTGGTTGTGTGCGTCGTGTGTGTGTGTGTGGTTGTGTGTGGTTATGTGTATGGATGTGGATGCAGGTGCGGTTGTGGGTGCGGTTGTGAGTGTGTGTGTGGATGTGTGGTTGTGTGTGATTGTGTGTGTGTGGTTGTGTGTGTTGTGTGTGTATGTTGTGTGTGTGTGCTTGTGTGTGTGCTTGTGTCTGTGGTTGTTTGTGTGTGGTTGTGTGTGTGGTTGTGGTTGTGAGTGGGTGTGGGTGTGGTTGTGGGTGTGTGGTTGTGTGTGTCAGTGTGTGTGTGTCTGTGTGTGTGTGGTTGTGTGTGTGGTTGTGTGTGTGGCTGTGTGTGTGGTTATGTATCTGTGTGGTTGTGTGTGTGTGGTTGTGTGTGTGTGTGGTTGTGTGCGTGTGTGTGGTAGTGTGTGTGGTTGTGTGTATGGTTGTGTGTGTGTGTGGTTGTGTGTGTGGGGTTGTATGTGTAGTTGTGTGTGGGTGTGGGTATGGGTGTGTGTGTGGTTGTGTGTGTGTGGTTGTGTGTGTATAGTAGTGTGTGGGTGTGAGTGCGGTTGAGGGTGCGATTATGGGTGCAGTTGTGGGTGTGTGCATGGATGTGTGGTTGTGTGTGGTTGTGTGTGTGGTTGTGTGTGTGGGTGTGAGTGCGGTTGAGGGTGCAGTTGTGGTTGTGTGTGTTTGGGTGGATGTGTGGTTGTCTGTGTGTGGTTGTGTGTGTGTGGTTGTGTGTAGTTGTGTGTGGTTGTGTGTGTGGTTGTGTGTGGTTGGGGTTGTGTGTGTGTGGTTGTGTGTGCATGGTTGTGTGTGGTTGTGTGTGTGGTTGTGTGTATGGTTGTGTTTGTGTGTATGGTTGTGTGTGGTTGTGTGTGTGGTTGTGTTGGTGTGGTTGTGTTGGTGTGGTTGTGTGTGTGGTTGGGGGTGGTTGTGTGTGTTTGTGTGTGTGTGTGGTTGTGGGTGTGGTTGGGGGTAGTTGTGTGTGGTTGTGTGTTAGGTTGTGTCTGTGGTTGTGTCTGTGGTTGTGTGTGTGGTTGTGTGTGTGTGGTTGTGTGTGTGGTTGTGTGTGTGGTTGTTTGTGTGTGGTTGTGTGTGTGACTGTGGTTCTGAGTGGGTGTGGTTGTGGGAGTGGTTGTGGTTGTGGGTGTGTGGTTGTGTGTGTCATTGTGTGTGTGGTTGTGTGTATGTGGTAGTGTGTGTGTGGTTCTGTGTGTGTGGTTGTGTGTGGTTGTGTGTGTGTGGTTATGTGTGTGTAGTTGTATGTGTGGTTGTGTGTGTGGTATGTGTGTGGTTGTGTGTGTATGTGTGGATGTGTGTGTGTGGATGTGTGTGTGTGGATGTGTGTGTGTGGATGTGTGTGTGGTTGTGTGTGTGGTCGTGTGTGTGGTCGTGTGTGTGGTTGTGTGTTTGTTTGTGTGTGTGGTTGTTGGTGTGTGGTTGTGTGTGTGGATGTGTGTTTGTGGATATGTGTGTGGTTGTGTTTGTGGTTATATGTGTGGTTGTGTGTGTGATTGTGTGCTTGTGGTTGAGTGTATAGTTGTGGTTGTGTTTGTGTGTGTGTGGTTGTGTGTGTGCTTGTGTGTGTGTGTTTGTGGGTATGGTTGTGTGTGGTTGTGTGTGTGGCTGTGTGTATTGTGTGTGTGGGTATGTGTGTGTTTGTGGGTATGTGTGTGTTTGTGGTTATGTGTGTGTGGTTGTGGGTGTGGTTGTGTGTGTGGTTGTTTGTGTGGTTGTGTGTGTGGTTGTGTGTGTGGTTGTGTGTGTGTGGTTATGTGTGTAGTTGTGTGTGTGTGGGTGGTTGCAGTTATGGATGCAGGTGCGGTTGTGGGTGCGGTTGTGAGTGTGTGTGTGGATGTGTGGTTGTGTGTGCTTGTCTGTGTGTGGCTGTATATGTTGTGTGTGTGTGTTGTGTGTGTGTGTGTGGTTGTGTGTGTGTGGTTGTGTGTGTGGTTGTGTGTGTGGTGTGTGTGTGGTTGTGTGTGTGTGTGGTTGTGTGGGTGTTGTTGTTGTGTGTGTGGTTGTGTGTGTGGGTGTGAGTGTGGTTGAGGGTGTGATTGTGGGTGTGTGGGTGGATGTGTGGTTGGGTGTGTGGATGGATGTGTGGTTGTGTGTGTGTGGTTGTGCGTGGTTGTGTGTGTGGATGTGTGTGGATGTGTGTGTGTGGATGTGTGTGTGGTTGTGTGTGTGTGGTTGTGTGTGTGTAGTTGTATGTGTGGTTGTGTGTTTGGTTGTGTGTGTGGTCTTGTGGATATGTGGTTGTGTGTGTGTGGTTGTGTGTGTGTGTGTGTGGATGTGTGTGTGTGTGTGTGTGTGGTTGTATGTGTGGTTGTGTGTGTGATTGTGTGAGTGTGGTTGAGTGTATGGTTGTGGTTGTGTATGGTTGTGTGTGTGTGTGTGTGTGTGTGTGGTTGTGTGTGTGGTTGTGTGTGGTTGTGGGTATGTGTGTGGTTGTGTGTGTGGTTGTATGTGTGTGTGTTTGTGTGTGTGGTTGTGTGTGGTTATGTGTGTGGTTGTGTGTGCATGGTTGTGTTTGTGGTTGTGTGTGTTGTGTGTGTGGTTGTGTGTGTGGGTATGTGTGTTTTTGTGGTTGTGTGTGTGTGGTTGTGAGTGTGGTTGTGTGTGTGGTTTTGTGTGTGGTTGTGTGTGGTTGTGTGTGTGTGTGGTTGTGTGTGGGGTTGTTTGTGTGGTTATGTGTGTGGGTATGAGTGCGGTTGAGGGTGTGATTGTGGGTGTGGTTGTGGGTGTGTGGGCGGATATGTGGTTGTGTGTGGTTGTGCGTGTGGTTGTGTGTGTGTGGTTGTGTGTGTGGTTGTGTGTGTGTGGTTGTGTGTGTGGTTGTGTGTGTGTGGTTGTGTATGTGTGGTTGTGTATGTGGTTGTGTATTTGGTCGTGTGTGTGGTTGTGTGGTTGTGTGGTTGTGTGTGTGTGGTTGTGTGTGTGGTTGTGTGTGTGTGTGTGTGTGTGTGTGTGTGTGTGTGTGTGTGTGTGTGTGTGTGGTTGTGTGGTTGTGTGTGTGATTGTGTGTGTGTGGTTATGTGTGTGGGTATGAGTGCAGTTGAGGGTGTGATTGTGGGTGCTGTTGTATGGGTGGATATGTGGTTGTGTGTGGTTGTGTGTGTGTGGTTGTGTGAATGATTGTGTGTTTGTGGTTGAGTGTATGGTTGTGGTTGTGTGTGGTGGTGTGTGTGTGTGTGGTTGTGCGTGTAGTTGTGTGTGTGGTTGTGTGTGGTTGTGGGTGTGTGTGTGTTTGTGTGGTTGTGTGTGTGTGTGTTTGTGGGTGTGTTTGTGTGTGGTTGTGTGTGTGGTTGTGTGTGTGTGTGGTTGTGTTTGTGGTTGTGTGTGTTGTGTGTGTGGTTGTGTGTGTGGGTATGTGTGTGTTTGTGGTTGTGTGTGTGTGGTTGTGTGTGTGGTTGTGTGTGTGTGGTTGTGTGTGTGGTTGTGTGTGTGTGTGGTTGTGTGTGTGGTTGTGTGTGTGGTTGTGTGTGTGGTTATGTGTGTGGGTATGAGTGCAGTTGAGGGTGTGATTGTGGGTGCTGTTGTATGGGTGGATATGTGGTTGTGTGTGGTTGTGTGTGTGTGGTTGTGTGTGTGGCTGTGTGTGTGTGGTTGTGTATCTGTGTGGTTGTGTGTGTATGGTTGTGTGTGTGGTTGTGTGCGTAGTTGTGTGTGTGTGTGGTTGTGTGTGTGTGGTTGTATGTGTAGTTGTGTGTGGGTGTGGGTATGGGTGTGTGTGTGGTTGTGTGTGTGGTTGTGTGTGTGTGGTAGTATGTGTGGGTGTGAGTGCGGTTGAGGGTTGTTGGAAGGCAGACCTCGGGGAGTCGGAGAGACCACCCAGAGGGGCCCCCACACTGTACGAAGTAGCCAAGCGCTGCAGAGAAGCCTCCTGGGAGATCCTTCTCCTATTATGTACTAGCACAGTAACACCACCACACAGGACTCAAGGAGGTTGTCTCAAGACGAGCAATTCTTTATCAGCACTTTACGGGATCAATATTTACACGAAAAGGGATCAAGGGATCCACAAAAGTCTCAGTGTCTCTTTAGAAGGGAAGGGGTAGCGGGACAGTCTTTGGCAGGAGCTTGGTACGAGGGTACCTGGGGCCCAGTTCTTATCCTCAAGCTGGAGGGCCTCCGGAACTCGGAGGGGTCGAGCCGCGACGGCGTCAGCAGGGCTCTGGCGTTCAGTTCGTGGAGAGCCGCGACCAGGTCAGCGGGACTCTCAAGATGGTTTCTGCTCAGCTCGAGCCGCGATGTCGTCAGCAGGGCTCCGAGGGAGGTTTCAGCGAGGTTGGGCCGCGACAGCGTCAGCAGGGCCCCGATGTTCCGGGGGGCTTCAAGGTTTCAGCAAGAAGGAGCCGCGACGCAGTCTGCAGGGCTCGTGGTGGTTTCAAGCAAGAGTTCTTCTCCGTAGGGTCGGCCGCGATTCAATCAGCAGGGCTCTCGACTCCGGGATACAACTGCCGGTCTGTTGTGGGGTCGCCCCAGATATAGGCCTGGAGCCCTTTGAAGTCCGGACCCTTGCGCCCGGAGGGGCGGAGAGGCCGGGTTGGGAGCAGCCAGACGCCCAGCAGGAGAGGCGCCGGGCCCAGGAGAGATGGAGGCCGATCGCACCTCGGTGTGTGGGGACGTTTGGGGGTCCCATCGATACCGCCCTCCGCCAGGGCGATGAGGTGTTCACGTGATACCCCCTGGCCAGTTCTTGGTGCCTCAATGTCTGGGCCTCGCTGGGGCCAAGGCCGGGTTGAGCGGAGTCAGGTGGACTGGTGTGCAGGGTCACGTGGCAGGCAACAAAATGGTGGAGCCCCGAGGTGTATGCGACCTCGTGCGGCTCGAACGGGTGGCCCGTGGAGGCCAGGGCGGGGAACGGGCCCAACCCCAGGGAAGTCAGAACCACGCCACGAGGCCGGGTCCAACAGGCGTTCCCCCCAGCCGAAGGCAGGGAGAGTCACCCATCTTCTTGGGGATTCTCCTCGTCAAGGCGGAAGAAGCGGGACAGGCCGTCAGCGTTGGCGTGGTCATTGCCGGGTCGGTGCTCAACCGAAAAGTCCATCCCTTGCAGGGCAATGGACCATCGCAGCAGCTTGGGATTCTTGCCTCTCATTTGCATTAACCACCGCAAAGGCCGGTGGTCGGTCTGGACCCGAAAGTGGGTACCGAAGAGATAGGGCCGGAGCTTCTTAAGGGCCCACACTACCGCGAAGGCCTCGCGCTCGATGGTGCTCCATCGTTGCTCCCGGGGCAGCAGCCGTCGGCTGATGAAGGCCACTGGGCGGTCGAGTCCCTTCTCATCAACCTGAGACAGGACGGCCCGATCCCATATTCGGAGGCGTCTGTCTGTACGATAAACTCTTTACTGTAGTCAGGGTCCTGGAGCACAGGGGCAGTGCACATCGCGGCCTTGAGAGTCTCGAAAGCTGATTGGCAGCGGGGAGTCCAGTGCACCTTCTTGGGCTGCTTCTTCGAGGTGAGCTCCGTGAGAGGCCCCACAATGCTCCCATAGTCCCGGATGAACCGCCGGTAGTATCCGGTGAGGCCAAGGAAGGCCCGCACAGCGGTCTGGGTAGTGGGAGGTTCCCATGCCTGGATGGCATCGACTTTTGGCTGGAGGGGGGTCACCTGACCGCTTCCCACCTGATGGCCCAGGTAGGTCACCGATCCTTGGCCGACCTGGCATTTGCTGGCCTTAATCGTGAGCCCAGCCCTTTGGAGGGCGGCCAGGACGGCCTTGAGGTGAACTAGGTGCTCAGCCCAGTGGTTGCTGTACACGGCGATGTCATCCAAATAGGCCGCGCTGAAGGCCTCGAGCCCGGCCAGGACCTTGTTTACGAGTCTCTGAAAAGTGGCCGGGGCATTCTTCATGCCGAAGGGCATC
The DNA here is from genome assembly GCF_964204655.1 of Triturus cristatus. NCBI lineage: Eukaryota > Metazoa > Chordata > Amphibia > Caudata > Salamandridae > Triturus > Triturus cristatus. Next base: position 441,746 of record NW_028188247.1, read on the forward strand.
ACCCGAAAGTGGTAATGCCCATCAGGGGTAGAAAAGGCGGATCTTTCTCGGGCGCCGGGGGTAAGCTGAATCTGCCAGTACCCGGCGGTGAGGTCCAGCGTGCTCAGGTAGCGGGCGGCCCCCAAGCGATCGATGAGTTCGTCGGCCCGGGGTATAGGATGGGCGTCCGTCTTGGTCACAGCATTCAGGGCCCGGTAGTCTACACAAAATCGCAGCTCCGGGGGATGGCCGGGGGCTGCGGCCTTTGGTACCAGGACGACAGGGCTGGCCCACGGGCTGTCAGAGGGCTCGATGACCCCGAGGGCCAACATCTTCGCTACTTCGGCCTGGATGCATGCCCGTACTCGGTCGGGTACCCTGTAGGCTCGGTGTCGCACGGGGGGGCAGTCCCCGGTGTCGACGTCGTGGACGCACCAGTGGGTCACCCCCGGGGTGAGGGAGAAGAGGGCTGCGTAGTCCTGCAGCAGTTGTTGACAGTCGATGCGCTGTTCCGGGGTCAGGGAGGAGGCGAGCTGGACACCTTTGATGGATCCGTCGTGGACGTCGTTCTGCAAGAGGTCGGGTAGGGGCTCGGAGTCGTCCTCGCCCCCCTCGTCGGTCGCCAGCAGCAGGCTCAGTTCGGTCCGGGCGAAGTAGGGTTTGAGCCTGTTAGCATGTAGAACCCGGAGGGGGTTCCGGGGGGACTCTAGGTCAACTAGGTAGGTGACGGGGCTCTTCTTTTCCACCACCTTGAAGGGCCCAGTCCACTTGTCCTGGAGGGCGCAGGGCTTGTTGGAAGGCGGACCCCGAGAAGTCGGCGAGACCACTCAGGGGGGGGGCCCCACACTGTACAAAGTAGCCGAGCGCTGCAGAGAAGCCTCCTGGGAGATCCTTCTCCTATTATGTACTAGCACAGTAACACCACCACACAGGACTCAAGGTGGTTGTCTCAAGACGAGCAATTCTTTATCAGCACTTAAGGGTTACGGGCTCAATATTTACACGAAAAGGGATCAAGGGATCCACAAAAGTCTCAGTGTCTCTGTTGGACCCGGCCTCGTGGCATGGTCCTTACCCCCGTGGATTGTGCCCGTTCCCCGCCCCGGCTTTCACGGGCCACCCTTCTGAACTGCACCGAGGCCCTTCCTCCTGAGCGGCACAAGGTCGCATACCCCTCGTGGCTCCACCATCTTGTTGGCACCCACGTGACTCTGTGCACCAGCCAGCGCGACCCCGCTCAACCCGGCCTCGACCCCAGTGAAGCCCCGACATCGAGGCACCACGAACTGGCCAGGGGGTGCCGCAGGAACCATTCATCGCCCCCGGCGGAGGACAGTATCGATGGGACCCCCAACTGTCCTCCCCTCTCGAGGTGTGATCGCCCTGCAACTCCCTTGGGCCTGGCGCCTCTCCTGCTGGGCGTCTGGCCACCTCCACCCGGCCTCTCCGCCCCCACCGGGCGCCTGGGTCCGGACATCAAAGGGCCCCAGACCTATATCTGGGGCGACCCCGCCACAGATCGGCAGTTGTATCCCGGAGTCGAGAGCCCTGCTGATTGAATCGCGGCTGACCCTACGGAGAAGAACTCTTGTCGGAACCATCACGAGCCCTGCTGACTGCGTCGCGGCTCCTTCTTGTGAACACTTTGAAGCCACCTGGAACATCGGAGCCCTGCTGACGCTGTCGCGGCCCAACCTCGCTGAAACCTCCCTCGGAGCCCTGCTGACGACGTCGCGGCTCGAGCTGAGCAGAAACCATCTTGAGAGCCCTGCTGATTGGATCGCGGCTCTCCACGAACTGTCCGCCAGAGCCCTGCTGACGCCGTCGCGGCTCGACCCCTCCGAGATCCGGAGGTCCTCCAGCTTGAGGATAAGAACTGGGCCCCAGGTACCCTCGTACCGCACTCCTGCCGAGGACTGTCCCGCTACCCCTACCCTTCCAAAGAGACCCTGAGACTTTTGGTGGATCCCTCGATCCCTTCGTGTAAACATTGACCTCGTAACCTTTTTATTGCTGATAAAGAATTGCTTGTCTTGAGACAACCTCCTTGAGTCCTGTGTGGTGGTGTTACTGTGCTAGTACGTGATAGGAGAAGGATCTCTCAGGAGACTTCTCGGCAGCGCTCGGCTACTTCGTACAGTGTGAGGGCCCCCCTTGGTGGTCTCGCCGACTCCTCGGGGTCCGCCTTCCAACATTTGGTGGCCAGCGACGGGATCCGAGCCGAACGCAGTACGTACCAGCCAGTACCCACTAGCTACCCATCCAAACGTACAGTAATCATGAGCAGCCAGGAAAACAACGCGACAACGGAGTTCCAGCCCGAACGGCTGGAAGAATATACGCACAAATAGTTAAAACAGTTCTGCAAAGACAAAGGCATTGCAACCACCGGCCTAAGTACCAAAGAGGACATGCAGAAAGCTCTGAGGACATGGCTGGAGGCCGGGGCAGGCCCCCCCAGGAAGAAGGTCCCTTACCCCTGACTGAGACCTCATCAACCGCACGGACTCCGGCAACCGGAGGAAGAAAGAGCCCAGAAACCGGCCTCTCCGAAGAAGAAATACGAGAGCGGGAGAAGGTCCGGAACCACGAGCTAGAGCTCGCACGACTGCGGCTGGACGGCGAACTCCAGCTGGCGGAAAAGAAACTGGCCCTAGAACAGCTACGGCTTCAAGAGGAGATAGAGGAGAAGAGGCGACACCGGGAGTTGGAGGAAAAGAAACTGACCCTTGAGCACGAGCGCAGTCTCAAGGAGCTCGAAATCAAGGCCAAGAACGGAGGGACCAACGCCCCCAGTACTAGAGACACTCTACCGCCTGCCGAGACCAAGGTACATATCCCGAAAGAGGTCGTCAAGGAGTACTACAAGAATGACGACATCCAACAATGGTTCAAGGCCTACGAGGTGGCCATGACCTCTCATCGGGTGCCCCGAAAAGACTGGGGCGCGGGCCTGTGGGGGCGGTTCCTGAGTGAGGGTCGAGACACACTGCTCCAGCTGCCGGAGGAGGTGATGACCTCCTACGATCACATGAAGGAGGCTCTGCTCACCCGCTACGGGCTAACCGCAGAAATGTACCGCCAGAGGTTCAGAGACTGCAAGAAAATCCCGGGCACCACCTGGGTGGAATATGTGGACTTTTTCAGTCGGGCCCTAGAAGGGTGGATCAGAGGTAGCAAAGTAACCACCTACGGGCAGCTGGTCGACCTCATCGTGTGGGAACATCTCTCCAACAATTGCTTCGTGGAACTGAGACAGCACCTCCTCGACAGCAAAATGACCGACCCGCGAAAACTCGCCGTCGAGGCCGATCGATGGGTCAACTCCCGGGTCCCCCGGAACTCAATGGGGGAGTACCAGAGGAACCCCACCGGACCCCCCCGCCAACGCGGTGGAGGGGGAGGGCCGAACAGGAACCGAGACACTCCCGCCGGGGCCCCCAGGAGTCCCCCTCGAGGGCCACCGCAGCAACAACTCTCCCCGAGCCTAGCCCGAAGGGGGGCGCCCCCGGTCAGATCCGGACCACGGCCACCAGTAACGTGCTACGGCTGCCAACAAACCGGACACTATGCCAGCGATTCGGTCTGCCCCCTGAACCGAAGAAACGGGGCCGGCGGGCCCCCGCCCGACAGCTGGCGGCTGCCGCCCTGGGAGAAGGAGAAGAGGAAGAGGAGACCCTCGACCGAGGGACCACTGAATGGGAGCCGGCAGCCATGTCCCTGGTCTGCCTGGGTAGCCGAGAAATGGTACCCTGCACCCCCATCCCAAGCAACACCCAGAAGTACCGGCAGCAGGTCACGGTCAATGGACAACGGGCCGAAGCCCTTCGTGACACCGGCGCCAGTGTCACCGCTGTCCGCTGCCACCTGGTGACCCCCGAACAGATCCTACCGAATGTGCTGTGTCCCGTTCGGACGGCCGACAACAGCGAAAGCCTGTGCCAGATGGCCCTGGTCCCCTTCGAGTGGGGAGGGGTGACGGGCCTGCTGAAGGTGACGGTACGCGACGACGCCCCCGTCGACTGCCTCCTGGGGAACAACTTGGAGAGTTCCCCCTGGGCTCAAGTAGAGCGACGAGAGCACCTCCGAATGCTGGGACTATCTGACTGGGCCTGTGCCATCACCCGGTCCATGACCGCCCGGGCCCCCCGCTCATCCTCGGCCTCCAGGGCCGCCCAGCCCGAGGGGCTCGCACCACCTCCCGCCAGCAGCGAGGGGGAGGCGGACACCGACCCTGGACCTAGTGAATCCTCCCCCGAAGAGATGGCTTCCCCGTGCGCCCTACCAGAGCTGACACAATGGCGACACGAAGAGGGCCCCACCCGGGAGCAGTTCCAACAAGAGCAGCAGTCCTGCCCCACTCTCGAAGGGGTCCGCCAACAAGCGTCCGCCCAAACCAACGGGGACCAGACCGGCACCCACTGGGTCTACTGGGCCGAGGGCCTGCTATACAGTGAGCAGAAAGTGGCAGAACTTGGGGCCAGCCGAGTGTTGGTGGTCCCCCTCCGCTTCCGGGAGTTCCTGCTCAACCTGGCACATGATGTGCCCCTCGCCGGACACTTGGGGCAAGACAAAACGTACAGCCGTTTGGTGACCCACTTCTACTGGCCTCGGATGCGGAGAGACGTGGACAACCACTGCCGGTCCTGCCAGACCTGCCAAGCCAGCGGGAAGACGGGGGGTCGGGTCAAGGCCCCCCTCCAACCCTTTCCAGCCGTCAGCACCCCGTTCAAACGGGTCGGAATCGATATCGTGGGGCCCCTGGACCCCCAGACCGCCCTGGGCCACCGCTTCATCCTGGTCCTCGTGGACCATGCCACCAGGTACCCGGAGGCGGTCCCGCTAAGAACTGTAACGGCCCCCGTGGTAGGCCGGGCCCTAATGGGGATCTTCTCCCGAGTGGGATTTCCCCGCGAAGTGGTGAGCGACAGAGGCACGAACTTTATTTCCAGATACATGCGGCCCCTGTGGCAGCAGTGCGGGGTCACATACAAGTTCACGACCCCCTATCACCCTCAGGGGAACGGACTGGTTGAGCAGTTCAACAGAACATTAAAGGGAATGATCCAGGGCCTAGAAGAGCCCCTCAGGCGGAGATGGGATGTCCTGCTGCCGTGCCTCCTGTTTGCCTATCGGGAGGTCCCGCAGAAGTCCCTGGGGTTCAGCCCGTTTGAACTATTGTACGGACACCCGGTCCGCAGACCGCTCAGCCTGGTCAAAGAGAGCTGGGAGACGAAGCCCCAAGGCACCCCTCCTGACGTCTACCGATACCTCCTGACCCTCCGAAACCAGACCCGCAAGTTCCGAGCCCTGGCCGAAGCCAACCTCGAGGCCAGCCAGGAGGACATGAAGCGGTGGTACGATCGGAACTCCTCTACCATAGAATTCGAGCCAGGTCAGAAGGTATGGGTCATGGCCCCGGTTGAACCCGGCGCCCTCCAGGACAAGTGGACCGGGCCCTTCAAGGTAGTGGAGAAGAAAAGTCCCGTCACCTACCTGGTCGACCTGGAGTCCCCCCGGAACCCCCTCCGGGTCCTACATGCTAACAGGCTAAAACCCGACTTTGCCCGGACCGAACTGAGCCTGCTACTGGCGACCGACGAGGGGGGCGAGGACGACTCCGAGCCCCTGCCCGACCTCTTGCAGTCCAACGTCCATGATGGAACAATCGAGGGTGTCCAACTCGCCTCTTCCCTGACTCCGGAACAGTGCAACGACTGCCAGCAACTGCTGCAGGACTACGCAGCCCTCTTCTCCCTCACCCCGGGGGTGACCCACTGGTGCGTCCACGACGTCGACACCGGGGAGAGTCCCCCCGTGCGACACAGAGCCTACCGGGTACCCGACCGAGTGCGGGCATGCATCCAGGCCGAAGTAACGAAGATGCTGGCCCTGGGGGTCATCGAACCCTCCGACAGCCCGTGGGCCAGTCCTGTCGTCCTGGTGCCAAAGGCCGCAGCTCCCGGCCACCCCCCGGAGTTGCGATTCTGCGTGGACTACCGAGCCCGGAATGCAGTGACCAAGACGGACGCCCACCCTATACCCAGGGCCGACGAACTCATTGACCGCTTAGGGGCCGCTCGCTACTTGAGCACGCTGGACCTCACCGCCGGGTACTGGCAGATCCAGCTCACCCCCGGCGCCCAAGAAAGATCCGCCTTTTCGACCCCAGATGGGCATTACCACTTTCGGGTGATGCCCTTCGGAATGAAGAACTCCCCGGCCACTTTTCAGAGACTGGTGAACAAGGTTTTGGCCGGGCTTGAGGCCTTCAGCGCGGCCTACCTAGATGACATTGCCGTGTACAGCAACCACTGGGCAGAGCACCTCCTTCACATTAAAGCCGTCCTGGCCGCCCTCCAGCGGGCCGGGCTCACGATCAAGGCCAGCAAATGCCAGATCGGCCACGGATCCGTGACCTATCTGGGCCATCAAGTGGGGAGCGGGCAGGTGGCCCCTCTCCAACCGAAAATAGATGCCATCCAGGCCTGGGAACCCCCCACTACCCAGACCGCTGTCCGGGCCTTCCTGGGTCTCACCGGATACTACCGGCGGTTTATCCGGGACTATGGGAGCATTGTTGGCCCCCTCACAGAGCTAACGTCCAAAAAGCAGCCCAAGAAGGTGCACTGGACACCCCGCTGCCAAGCAGCCTTCGACACCCTAAAGACCGCAATGTGTACTGCCCCGGTGCTACAGGCCCCTGACTACAATAAGGAGTTCGTGGTGCAGACGGACGCCTCCGAGTATGGGATCGGGGCCGTCCTGTCCCAGGCCGATGAAAAGGGGCTCGACTGACCAGTGGCCTTCATCAGCCGACGGCTACTGCCCCGGGAGCAACGATGGAGCACCATCGAGCGCGAGGCCTTTGCTGTGGTGTGGGCCCTTAAGAAACTCCGGCCCTACCTCTTCGGTACCCACTTCCGGGTCCAGACCGACCACCGGCCCCTGCGGTGGTTAATGCAAATGCGGGGCGAGAACCCCAAGCTGCTGCGGTGGTCCATCTCGCTACAAGGGATGGACTTTGATGTTGAACACCGGCCCGGCAATGACCACGCCAACGCCGACGGCCTGTCCCGCTTCTTCCGCCTTGACGAGGAGAATCCCCAAGGAGATGGGTGACTCTCCATGCCTTCAGCTGGGGGGGGACGCCTGTTGGACCCGGCCTCGTGGCATGGTCCTTACCCCCGTGGATTGTGCCCGTTCCCCGCCCCGGCCTTCACGGGCCACCCTTCTGAACTGCACCGAGGCCCTTCCTCCTGAGCGGCACGAGGTCGCATACCCCTCGTGGCTCCGCCATCTTGTTGGCACCCACGTGACTCTGTGCACCAGCCAGCGCGACCCCGCTCAACCCGGCCTCGACCCTAGCGAAGCCCCGACATCGAGGCACCACGAACTGGCCAGGGGGTGCCGCAGGAACCATTCATCGCCCCCGGCGGAGGACAGTATCGATGGGACCCCCAACTGTCCTCCCCTCTCGAGGTGTGATCGCCCTGCAACTCCCTTGGGCCTGGCGCCTCTCCTGCTGGGCGTCTGGCCACCTCCACCCGGCCTCTCCGCCCCCACCGGGCGCCTGGGTCCGGACATCAAAGGGCCCCAGACCTATATCTGGGGCGACCCCGCCACAGATCGGCAGTTGTATCCCGGAGTCGAGAGCCCTGCTGATTGAATCGCGGCTGACCCTACGGAGAAGAACTCTTGTCGGAACCATCACGAGCCCTGCTGACTGCGTCGCGGCTCCTTCTTGTGAACACTTTGAAGCCACCTGGAACATTGGAGCCCTGCTGACGCTGTCGCGGCCCAACCTCGCTGAAACCTCCCTCGGAGCCCTGCTGACGACGTCGCGGCTCGAGCTGAGCAGAAACCATCTTGAGAGCCCTGCTGATTGGATCGCGGCTCTCCACGAACTGTCCGCCAGAGCCCTGCTGACGCCGTCGCGGCTCGACCCCTCCGAGATCCGGAGGTCCTCCAGCTTGAGGATAAGAACTGGGCCCCAGGTACCCTCGTACCGCACTCCTGCCGAGGACTGTCCCGCTACCCCTACCCTTCCAAAGAGACCCTGAGACTTTTGGTGGATCCCTCGATCCCTTCGTGTAAATATTGACCTCGTAACCTTTTTATTGCTGATAAAGAATTGCTTGTCTTGAGACAACCTCCTTGAGTCCTGTGTGGGGGTGTTACTGTGCTAGTACGTGATAGGAGAAGGATCTCTCTGGAGACTTCTCGGCAGCGCTCGGCTACTTCGTACAGTGTGAGGGCCCCCCTTGGTGGTCTCGCCGACTCCTCGGGGTCCGCCTTCCAACAGTCTCTTTAGAAGGGAAGGGGTAGCAGGACAGTCTTTGGCAGGAGCTTGGTACGAGGGTACCTGGGGCCCAGTTCTTATCCTCAAGCTGGAGGGCCTCCGGAACTCGGAGGGGTCGAGCCGCGACGGCGTCAGCAGGGCTCTGGCGTTCAGTTCGTGGAGAGCCGCGACCAGGTCAGCGGGGCTCTCAAGATGGTTTCTACTCAGCTCGAGCCGCGACGTCGTCAGCAGGGCTCCGAGGGAGGTTTCAGCGAGGTTGGGCCGCGACAGCGTCAGCAGGGCCCCGATGTTCCGGGGGGCTTCAAGGTTTCAGCAAGAAGGAGCCGCGACGCAGTCTGCAGGGCTCGTGGTGGTTTCAATCAAGAGTTCTTCTCCGTAGGGTCGGCCGCGATTCAATCAGCAGGGCTCTCGACTCCGGGATACAACTGCCGGTCTGTTGCGGGGTCGCCCCAGATATGGGCCTGGAGCCCTTTGAAGTCCGGACCCTTGCGCCCGGAGGGGCGGAGAGGCCGGGGTGGGAGCGGCCTGACGCCCAGCAGGAGAGGCGCCGGGCCCAGGAGAGATGGAGGCCGATCGCACCTCGGTGTGTGGGGACGGTTGGGGGTCCCATCGATACCGCCCTCCGCCAGGGCGATGAGGTGTTCACGTGATACCCCCTGGCCAGTTCTTGGTGCCTCAATGTCTGGGCCTCGCTGGGGCCGAGGCCGGGTTGAGCGGGGTCAGGTGGACTGGTGTGCAGGGTCACGTGGCAGGCAACAAAATGGTGGAGCCCCGAGGTGTATGCGACCTCGTGCGGCTCGAACGGGTGGCCCGTGGAGGCCAGGGCGGGGAACGGGCCCAACCCCAGGGAAGTCAGGACCATGCCACGAGGCCGGGTCCAACAGGCGTCCCCCCCAGCCGAAGGCAGGGAGAGTCACCCATCTTCTTGGGGATTCTCCTCGTCAAGGCGGAAGAAGCGGGACAGGCCGTCAGCGTTGGCGTGGTCATTGCCGGGTCGGTGCTCAACCGAAAAGTCCATCCCTTGCAGGGCAATGGACCATCGCAGCAGCTTGGGATTCTCGCCTCTCATTTGCATTAACCACCGCAAAGGCCGGTGGTCGGTCTGGACCCGAAAATGGGTACCGAAGAGATAGGGCCGGAGCTTCTTAAGGGCCCACACTACAGCGAAGGCCTCGCGCTCGATGGTGCTCCATCGTTGCTCCCGGGGCAGCAGCCGTCGGCTGATGAAGGCCACCGGGCGGTCGAGTCCCTTCTCATCAACCTGAGACAGGACGGCCCCGATCCCATATTCGGAGGCGTCTGTCTGTACGATAAACTCTTTACTGTAGTCAGGGGCCTGGAGCACAGGGGCAGTGCACATCGCGGCCTTGAGAGTCTCGAAAGCTGATTGGCAGCGGGGAGTCCAGTGCACCTTCTTGGGCTGTTTCTTCGAGGTGAGCTCCGTGAGAGGCCCCACAATGCTCCCATAGTCCCGGATGAACCGCCGGTAGTATCCGGTGAGGCCAAGGAAGGCCCGCACAGCGGTCTTGGTAGTGGGAGGTTTCCATGCCTGGATGGCATCGACTTTTGGTTGGAGGGGGGCCACCTGACCGCTTCCCACCTGATGGCCCAGGTAGGTCACCGATCCTTGGCCGACCTGGCATTTGCTGGCCTTAATTGTGAGCCCAGCCCTTTGGAGGGCGGCCAGGACGGCTTTGAGGTGAACTAGGTGCTCAGCCCAGTGGTTGCTGTACACGGCAATGTCATCCAAATAGGCCGCGCTGAAGGCCTCGAGCCCGGCCAGGACCTTGTTTACGAGTCTCTGAAAAGTGGCCGGGGCATTCTTCATGCCGAAGGGCATCACCCGAAAGTGGTAATGCCCATCAGGGGTAGAAAAGGCGGATCTTTCTCGGGCGCCGAGGGTAAGCTGAATCTGCCAGTACCTGGCGGTGAGGTCCAGCGTGCTCAGGTAGCGGGCGGACCCCAAGCGATCGATGAGTTCGTCGGCCCGGGGTATAGGATGGGCGTCCGTCTTGGTCACAGCATTCAGGGCCCGGTAGTCTACACAAAATCGCAGCTCCGGGGGATGGCCGGGGGCTGCGGCCTTTGGTACCAGGACGACAGGGCTGGCCCACGGGCTGTCAGAGGGCTCGATGACCCCGAGGGCCAACATCTTCGCTACTTCGGCCTGGATGCATGCCCGTACTCGGTCGGGTACCCTGTAGGCTCGGTGTCGCACGGGGGGGCTGTCCCCGGTGTCGACGTCGTGGACGCACCAGTGGGTCACCCCCGGGGTGAGGGAGAAGAGGGCTGCGTAGTCCTGCAGCAGTTGTTGACAGTCAATGCGCTGTTCCGGGGTCAGGGAGGAGGCGAGCTGTACACCTTTGATGGATCCGTCGTGGACGTCGTTCTGCAAGAGGTCGGGTAGGGGCTCGGAGTCGTCCTCGCCCCCCTCGTCGGTCGCCAGCAGCAGGCTCAGTTCGGTCCGGGCGAAGTAGGGTTTGAGCCTGTTAGCATGTAGAACCCGGAGGGGGTTCCGGGGGGATTCTAGGTCAACTAGGTAGGTGACGGGGCTCTTCTTTTCCACCACCTTGAAGGGCCCAGTCCACTTGTCCTGGAGGGCGCAGGGCTCAACAGGGGCCATGACCCAGACTCGCTGACCTGGCTCGAACTCGATTGTCGAGGCGTTCCGATCGTACCACCGCTTCATGTCCTCCTGGCTGGCTTCGAGGTTGGCTTCGGCCAGGGCTCGGAACTTGCGGGTCTGGTTACGTAGGGTCAGGAGGTATCGGTAGACGTCAGGAGGGGCGCCCTGGAGCTTCGGCTCCCAGCCCTCTTTGACCAGGCTGAGGGGCCCGCGGACCGGATGTCCATACAATAGTTCAAACGGGCTGAACCCCAGGGACTTCTGCGGGACTTCCCGGTAGGCGAACAGGAGGCATGGCAATAGGACATCCCATCTCCGCCGGAGGGGCTCTTCCAAGCCCTGGATCATCCCCTTTAGGGTTCGGTTAAAGCGCTCTACCAGCCCGTTCCCCTGGGGGTGATAGGGGGTTGTGAATTTGTACGTGACCCCGCACTGCTGCCACAGGGACCGCATGTATTTGGAGATGAAGTTTGTGCCCCGGTCGCTCACCACTTCGCGGGGAAATACCACTCGGGAGAAGATTCCCATTAAGGCCCAGACCACCACGGGGGCCGTTACAGTTCTTAGCGGGACAGCCTCCGGGTACCTGGTGGCGTGGTCCACGAGGACCAGGATGAAGCGGTGGCCCAGGTCGGTCCAGGGGTCCAGGGGCCCCACAATGTCGATCCCGACTCGTTCGAACGGGGTGCTGACGGCTGGAAAGGGCTGGAGGGGGGCCTTGACCCGACCCCCGGTCTTCCCGCTGGCTTGGCAGGTCTGACAGGACCGGCAGTGGTTGTCCACGTCTTTTCGCATCCGGGGCCAGTAGAAGTGGGTCACCAGACGGCTGTAAGTTTTGTCTTGTCCCAGGTGCCCGGCGAGGGGCACGTCATGTGCCAGGTTGAGAAGGAACTCTCGGAAGCGGAGAGGGACCACCAACATGCGGCTGGCCCCGAGTTCTGCCACTTTCTGTTCACTGTACAATAGGCCCTCGGCCCAGAAGACCCAATGGGTGCCGGTCTGGTCACCGTTGGCTTGGGCGGACGCTTGTCGTCGGACCCCTTCGAGAGAGGGACAGGACTGCTGTTCTTGCTGGAACTGCTCTCGTGAGGGGCCCCCTTCGTGGCGCCATTGTGTAAGTTCTGGTAGGGCGCCTAGGGAAGCAATCTCTTCGGGGGAGGGTTCAGTCGGTCCAGTGTCGGTGTCCGCCTCCCCCTTGCTGCAGGCGGGGGTTGGTGCGAGCCCCTCGGGCTGGGCGGTACCGGGGGCCTGGGATGAGCGGGGGGCCTGGGCGGCCATGGACCGGGTGATGGCGCAGGCCCATTCGGATAGTCCCAGCATTCGGAGGTGCTCTCGTCGCTCCACTTGAGCCCAGGGGGAACTCTCTAGGTCGTTCCCCAGGAGGCAGTCCATGGGTGCGTCGTCCCGGACAGTCACTTTCAGTAGGCCTGTCACCCCTCCCCACTCGAAGGGGACCAGGGCCATCTGGCACAGGCTTTCGCTGTTGTCGGCCGTCCGGACGGGGCACAGCACATCGGGTAGGATTTGTTCGGGGGTCACCAGGTGGCAGCGGACAGCGGTGACACTGGCGCCGGTGTCACGAAGGGCTTCGGCCCGTCGGCCATTGATGGTGACCTGCTGCCGGTATTTCTGGGTGTTGCTTGGGATTGGTGTGCGGGGCACCATTTCTCGGCTGCCCAGGCAGACCAGGGACATGGCCGCCGGCTCCCATTCGGTGGTTCCTCGGTCGAGGATTTCTTCTTCCTCCTCTCCTTCCCCCAGGGCGGCGGCCACTAGCTGTCGGGGCGGGGGCCCGCCGGCCCCGCTTCTTCGGTTCAGGGGGCATACCGGATCGCTGGCATAGTGTCCGGTTTGTTGACAGCCGTAGCAGGTTACTGGGGGCCGTGGTCCGGTTCTGGCTGAGGTCGCCCCTCTTCGGGCTAGGCTCGGGGAGAGGTGTTGCGGCGGCGGCCCTCGAGGCGGGCTCCTGGGGGGCCCGGCGGGGGGTCCCGATTCCGGTTCGGCCCTCCCCCTCCACCGCGTTGGCGTGGAGGTCCGGTGGGGTTCCTCTGGTACTCCCCCATCGAGTTCCGGGGGACGCGGGTGTTGACCCATCGATCGGCCTCGACGGCGAGTTTACGTGGGTCGGTCATCTTGCTGTCGAGGAGGTGTTGCCTTAGCTCCACGAAGCAATTGTTGGAGAGATGTTCCCAAACAATGAGGTCGACCAGCTGCCCGTAGGTGGTGACCTTGCTACCCTTGATCCATCCTTCTAGGGCCCGGCTGAAAAAGTCCACATATTCCACCCAGGTAGGGCCCGGGATCTTCTTACAGTCTCTGAACCGCTGGCGGTACATTTCCGCGGTTAGCCCGTAGCGGGTGAGCAGGGCCTCCTTCATGTGGTCGTAGGAGGTCATCACCTCCTCTGGCAGCTGGAGCAGTGTGTCTCGACCTTCACTAAGGAACCGACCCCACAGGCCGGCGCCCCAGTCCTTTCGGGGCACCCGATGGGAGGTCATGGCCACCTCGTATGCTTTGAACCATTGTTGGATGTCGTCATTTTTGTAGTACTCCTTGACGACATCTTTAGGGATATGTACCTTGTTTTCGGCAGGTGGTAGGGTGTCTCTATTACTGGGGGTGTCGGTCCCCCCGTTCTTTGCCTTGATTTCGAGCTCTTTGAGACTTCGCTCGTGCTCAAGGGTCAGTCTTTTTTCCTCCAACTCTCGGTGCCGTCTCTTCTCTTCTATCTCCTCTTGTAGCCGTAGCTGCTCTAGGGCCAGTTTCTTTTCTGCTAGCTGGAGTTCGCCGTCCAGCCGTAGTCGCGCGAGCTCTAGTTCGTAGTTCCGGACCTTCTCCCGTTCTCGTATCTCCTCTTTGGAGAGGCCGATTTCTAGGCTGTTTCTTCCTCCGGTTGCCGGAGTCGGTGCGGTTGATGTGGCCACGGTCAGGGGCAGTGGACCTTCGTCCTGGGAGGGGCCTGCCCCGGCCTCTAGCCAGGTCCTCAGGGCTTTCTGCATCTCTTCTTTGGTACCTAGGCCGGTGGTTGCAATGCCCTTGTCTTTGCAGAACTGTTTCAACTCTTTGTGCGTGTATTCCTCCAACCGTTCAGGCTGGAACTCCGTGGTCGTGTTGTTCTCTTGGTTACTCATGCCTTCCGGTTGTTTGGATGGGTAGCTAGTGGGTTACTGGCTTGTACGTACTGCGTTCGGCTCGGATCCCGTCGCTGGCCACCAAATGTTGGAAGGCGGACCCCGAGAAGTCGGCGAGACCACTCAGGGGGGGGCCCCCACACTGTACGAAGTAGCCGAGCGCTGCAGAGAAGACTCCTGGGAGATCCTTCTCCTATTATGTACTAGCACAGTAACACCACCACACAGGACTCAAGGAGGTTGTCTCAAGACGAGCAATTCTTTATCAGCACTTAAGGGTTACGGGCTCAATATTTACACGAAAAGGGATCAAGGGATCCACAAAAGTCTCAGTGTCTCTTTAGAAGGGAAGGGGTAGCGGGACAGTCTTTGGCAGGAGCTTAATACGAGGGTACCTGGGGCCCAGTTCTTATCCTCAAGCTGGAGGGCCTCCGGAACTCGGAGGGGTCGAGCCGTGACGGCGTCAGCAGGGCTCTGGCGTTCAGTTCGTGGAGAGCCGCGACCAGGTCAGCGGGGCTCTCAAGATGGTTTCTACTCAGCTCGAGCCGCGACGTCGTCAGCAGGGCTCTGAGGGACGTTTCAGCGAGGTTGGGCCGCGACAGCGTCAGCAGGGCCCCGATGTTCCAGGGGGCTTCAAGGTTTCAGCAAGAAGGAGCCACGACGCAGTCTGCAGGGCTCGTGGTGGTTTCAAGCAAGAGTTCTTCTCCGTAGGGTCGGCCGCGATTCAATCAGCAGGGCTCTCGACTCCGGGATACAACTGCCGGTCTGTTGCGGGGTCGCCCCAGATATAGGCCTGGAGCCCTTTGAAGTCCGGACCATTGCGCCCGGAGGGGCGGAGAGGCCGGGGTGGGAGCGGCCAGACGCCCAGCAGGAGAGGCGCCGGGCCCAGGAGAGATGGAGGCCAATCGCACCTCGGTGTGTGGGGACGGTTGGGGGTCCCATCGATACCGCCCTCCGCCAGGGCGATGAGGTGTTCACGTGATACCCCCTGGCCAGTTCTTTGTGCCTCAATGTCTGGGCCTCGCTGGGGCCGAGGCCGGGTTGAGCGGGGTCAGGTGGACTAATGTGCAGGGTCACGTGGCAGGCAACAAAATGGTGGAGCCCCGAGGTGTATGCGACCTCGTGCGGCTCGAACGGGTGGCCCGTGGAGGCCAGGGTGGGGAACGGGCCCAACCCCAGGGAAGTCAGGACCACGCCACGAGGCCGGGTCCAACAGGGCTCAACAGGGGCCATGACCCAGACTCGCTGGCCTGGCTCGAACTCGATGGTAGAGGTGTTCCGATCGTACCACCGCTTCATGTCCTCCTGGCTGGCCTCGAGGTTGGCTTCGGCCATGGCTCGGAACTTGCGGGTCTGGTTTCGTAGGGTCAGGAGGTATCGGTAGACGTCAGGAGGGGCGCCTTGGAGCTTCGTCTCCCAGCCCTCCTTGACCAGGCTGAGCGGTCCGCGGACCGGATGTCCGTACAATAGTTCAAACGGGCTGAACCCCAGGGACTTCTGCGGGACCTCCCGATAGGCGAACAGGAGGCATGGTAGTAGGACATCCCATCTCCGCCGGAGGGGCTCTTCCAAGCCCTGAATCATCCCCTTCAGGGTTCTGTTAAAGCGCTCGACCAGCCCGTTCCCCTGAGGGTGATAGGGGGTTTTGAATTTGTACGTGACCCCGCACTGCTGCCACAGGGACCGCATGTACTTGGAGATGAAGTTTGTGCCCCTGTCGCTCACCACTTCGCGGGGGAATCCCACTCGGGAGAAGATCCCCATCAAGGCCCGGCCTACCACGGGGGCCGTTACAGTTCTTAGCGGGACCGCCTCCGGGTACCTGGTGGCGTGGTCCACGAGGACCAGGATAAAGCGGTGGCCCAGGGCGGTCCGGGGGTCCAGGGGCCCCACGATGTCGATCCCGACCCGTTCGAATGGGGTGCTGACGGCTGGAAAGGGCTGGAGGGGGGCCTTGACCCGACCCCCCGTCTTCCCGTGTCGTACTTTGGTATTTGGGACCACGTAGGAGACAGGGCCCTACCCCTGTTTATTCATGTATTAGCAAACCGCGATTGGTCAATGCGGTATGTACAAGCGCTTTGCATAACGTCCCATTGCCAAATGCACTATGTATACGTTATTATACATTGACTCCGTGGTTTCCATCTTGGAGCGGTGGCCATCTTAATAGTTGCCCTCACATAGACAAACACATTATAAGCAAGTACGGGCCTTTAGAATACATGTACTTTCTGCTTGACTTCTCCATGACCTGGGCAGCTGGTCTCCGCTGCCCCAGGTCAGTCCGGTCTCACGAGCTCCCCTTCCTCCGGCCACCTGTGATTAGCACCAGGGCTTGACACACCATAAAGTCCTTTCATCGCACACAAGCCTCCGGCTAATCACTTTCGCACCTGCTTGTTCCTGCTTTATGGCCTGTTTCTCAAAACAGGAGATGCTCATGTTTATTGGGGTCAGATGTGGGATCTGAGCCTTTCTGGGTAAATAATTGCGGGCTGGCTGAACTGAAATGTGAGATTGCAATCATGACTCTGCTTGTTCTTTGAAGTAAAATATGTGAATGACCAACTGCAAGAGAAGGGCGGTGTTGCCCAGATTCTGTATAAAAAAGGAAACTGGTTTCTGTTCTGCAGACTGCCTCATTCAGTTGCTAAGGCTTCTGTGCGACGTAGTCTCACTCATTTGAGTTTAATAAAGATGTCTTTTCATATTTCAGCTTCTGTTGCCAAGTTCTTTGTGATATTATCAAGATATGCAGAATTTTATAATACCACATCAGGAAGTACTCGAAGTCATAGGGTGCTACCCCTAGCACCTCTGGAGTCTCAAAAATTGGAGTACTTCAGTTTGGCGCCCAACGTGGGGCCTCATCAGAGAAGTGACTTTCTGTGGGAGTGATCTGGTCAGGAGACTGAAATCTACTGGAAGGACAGAACGGGATTCTACCAAGAAGGTACTCTGTGCACAGGGATTCTGGAGATTCTTTGATTATGTAGTCCGGTATATTTCTGCTCTTCCTGATTTTGATCCTCCACATGATGTCACTCAAAAGGTGAGAAAAAGAACCCTTTTGGCGTGAGTATTATAAAAGACGTATGGGCATGTAGAACTTGACAATTAGAATTTGGATAACCTTTTGATTATTAAGAATAAGAATTAAGTATAAGTGGGTCGCTCCCAGTCCTTTGGTTCTTTGGGTCTTTAATTTGGTTATCGCAATTACCAAAGCCGAGGGGTTGGTTTTTTGGTTTCTGATTTGGTCATTGCAATTACCAAAACTGAGGGTCTCGCATATTTGCGAGTTTATTGGTAGAGATAAACCCTTGAAGTTTGAAGCTAGATTAGTGAGCTATAAGATGCCTGATCTTAGCAAATTGGGAAATGTAGCTTTTGGTTTGTATAGGTTTGGATATGCGAATTGCAATTTGTGTAGGCAGGTAATGAGGAGATATTTCTCCATTTGGTTTTGATTATAATACTTGCGTTTTCCGCAGTATTTTTGGCATGCCTGTTTGTAAGCTCACATGGAAAAATGTGTTGCTTTTTGTTTTGAAAGGTACCATAGTGTGGGAAATATCTAAATAGGTTAGATTTAAAAACATATTTCTTCCTTGGTGATTTTGTATCCCCAGGGAATTAAAATATGACATAATACAAAACAAGGATCCTTCGTTCTGCGCAGTTTCACGAATGAAGATATGCACAACGATTTTGTGTGGTGTTCTGCTAGGCAGAGCTAGTGAATTGAGCGCATTCACTACTTCTTGGACATGCATCTGTCTGTGGGGCTGTTCATGCAGCCTTTTGGAGCACTATTGAAAAGCGTTGCTTGTAAATATGACCTACAACAGTATTTGCAAATGGTTTGTTTTAAGTATAGTCTGTGAGCTGTTCTTTCTTTCTGTCATGCGTATTGATTTGTAAGTCAACTGTGTGTTTAAATGTCTGTGGTTTTTTTATCATTAGTGCAACTTCTGTAAGTAAATTGCGACTGCGCTATTTATGAAAAATGGCTAAAGCGCGCTGTATTGTCTGTTTAACCCCTTTCTGTTTATGTCTGAAATGAGCTCAATATGTGTTTGTGGGTCTTCTGATGTTTCCAGTCTGTTAAGTAGTTTACTGGTTAATTAATATCAAGTAGAAACTTAAAACAAAAATCCAGAAATGAACAATGTGATGTGCTACAATAGCTATGTGTTGCTCTTTAATTTATAGAATGAGCAATCGTGCACATATACAAAACTGCCGTTAAATGCTTAAAGGATAAAATTAGAAACACATTCAATAGATATAAATCAGGCCCCCAAAAACGAAATTATCTATTTTTGCAAAAGTAAATAAATTTACAGCATTTTCCTTAGATGCATTATATTAGATGTTCACAGGCAAACTTTTCAGCTGCAGTATATTTGATAGAAATGTTCATTCAGCCAGCACCTTCCCAGTTGAACACGGGTGAAATTTGGCAGAACCGTTTTTTTAAATGAAAGTGGCGCAAAAATGTGACGCGTTTCAAATTGGGCTCATGCGCTTAGGCTTGTGAGTTAAATGTGTCCAAAATGATAGGCAAGGGATGCAGCTTGTTTTTTATACATGGAATTATCACAAAAACGAATAATTGGGATTTTTTTTAAAAGAAAATTATTAATCGTGGGAAAAATTATTTAAAAAAAATAAGTGCTTTTCAAAATCGTTTTTTGATATTTATAAAGCTTAATACTCATACTATGACCTCCTAGCATTAAAATTTGATTTAAGTTGTGTTGCATCACTAAAATGACAAGCATTCGCGTGTACAATTTTCCCTTGGCGCAGGCGCAAACAAGCTCATTTTTATAAAGTATAAGTTATTATTTCCAATGCCTGACTCATGGGTTATGTAATAGACATTCTGGTAATGCATATTATGCAAGAAAATTGTAGGATATTCATTTTTTAATGCTTAAAATATCAAAGTCGAATTTGGGTAAAAAGGACTGTTTCAATTGCATTTTCTTTCATTCAGAGTACTGTTTAAAGTGTCCCAGGCTTCAGTAAATGCATACGTTTAGGTTTTGATATATATTTACAGGTTGTGCCTTCTTATGATTCAATGAGTCAATGTGCCAGTACAAAGGCTTGTTTTAATATCAGGGTTGAAGGTTCTAACTTTAGCTGTGTCTGTCACGATACTACTGAACACGCTATGAAAAACAAGACCTTTTTAAAAACTTGGGGAAATTAAATAAAATATGGTGTCGCAACCCGCAACTATTTGATGTTAATAAAAAACGGCCTTAATGGAGTTAGCACCCACATAGAGAAAGAGAAATGGAGAATTGTTTTTTGATGAAGGAAAAAGAGGATGTTTGTGAGCAGGTACGTGATGAAGTCAGTAATGATAGAGGGGTGGAGAAATGTAGAACTACGGTTATAGGAACTGGGTAATACGTAGGAAGGAGAAGAACAATTGGGAAAGTACAATGCCGTGGAGGGAAGAGAGATGATGAAGGGGAGTAATAAAGACATGAAGAGTAGCGTGAGGAAGGTTGTATTGACGAAGGGAATAAAGAGGAATGTGGTACCGGTTTGAGTAAGTAGGAGGGGAAAGATGAGATTGCAGGTTCTAGCAGTAGGGGTGAAAATATTGTAATTACCTGGCGGGAGGCACTGAGTTTCATATGCTAATATGAAAGGGACAAACAGAGCTTGAATAAAGGCGAATGACTAAATGATGAAGAAAATATCAAAACTCATTGCGAATACAATTCACAGTGCCAGTGGACTGGGGCAGAAAGTGGTCTCACTTGCTGGAGTTCAGTCTAACTTTAGCTGGGCCTACTGAGATGTTCATTCATTTAAGGTTGATGAAATGTATATCATTGCATAGGATTGCAACAAGCATTTATTCTAAAAACTGGTATGTGTATTATTAAGTTTTGTGAATTATTCACAGTACATGTAGTTTAACAATCTGGAAATAGGGATAATTTTTTAGCGCCTAAAAAGGAGAAATTATTTTTCAACATAGAGCGAATTATTGCAAGTTAGGAGGAATTAGGAAGGCCTTCTGGCTTTGACGAATTCAGAGTGTCAGAAGCTGGGGGTTGGGAGCTGCAGAGGCTGGCTCGGTCAGGCTGCTGAGATGCTATCTTTAGTGTAAACAATGAGTAGGCTGCCACATTGACTTTTATGACCTTTTAAATTAGGGCCTTGCCTCTGTGGAATGTAGAATGACCTTGCTACACGGGCCTCTAAAGGTGGGGTTTCTGGTTTCTCCATAGCATCACTAAAACTAAAGAACTTAATTCCACCGGGAAAATATAGCAAAGGGGTTTTCTTTGAAAGTCCAAACATCATGTTAAATGCTTTGCTGATACATTGGTGCTCTAAAAAAGAAAATAGAATGATGCCTGCTATAGTTGCTCTTCTTTAACAGAAAACGAAGTGTTGCATTAATTTGACAGCAGATTTCCATTGCCTGGTGATCTACTGTCAAAAAGGAGGGTAAGTATTTTAAACCTGACAAATTAAACGGGCCCAAATATTGGGTTTTGGGCTGCAGTTTTACAGTGCATAAAGTACATGACATGGTGTTGTGTGTCACCGCTTTTTACATATGCTATTGTTTTGTCTATGCTTTTTGTGCTTGATATACAGCAAGTATATCTGATGGCTTGATGTTTTGTGCGTTTTTATTATTTTTTGCATGTTTTCGTTGTTTTTGTTGCTGCTTTTTATACTATTACAAGTTTACCTGTGTTGTGAAGGGGATGGTCATGACGATGCCCATCGCTACGCAACAGTTGGTTGAACTTGTTCTGGTTACTAAATTCCACAGCTAATGATATTTCATGCTGTGAACATGAGAGGCAACACTTCACCAGTGCATGTCTAAATTGGCTATAATGGTATTACAGCAAACTAAAAGAGATGTACAGGATCAAAGTGTGTCACCTGTCACCTGTCACGTTATACTGCCCTTCCCTTAAAGGAACAGGCGGCCCTACATTTATGTATCCTTGATTGGACCTAAGGATGAAATTATAGATCTGTGACTCAAGGTGGCTTAATTTCTATATTACATTAGGTAATGGTGTCCTGTCTCCTAAGTAGCATATGGCCTTTGCTTCTTAAAAGGAAACTAGGTTTTCATTTTTCCCTGCAGAAGGAACTGGAACATTAGCTAAGATTACCGTATATGGTGTAGTCGCCAGCGGTAGAGTTAAAACGTATGTGACTTTGGCCTTTTGTATATCACCCGTACTCTTGGTGATGTCACATGCCTGACTACCACCCAAGTAAATTCTTGTCCTTCCTATAGATTTTTATTTTTTATTGCTTTTGTTTCTTCCCTGCCCAATGTCGCATTATGCTTAGTGATTGGGGATTTTAGTTGTGTCCTAGTTCCAATTCCCTTTTCCGTATTCCTTTCACCAGTCAGCCCATTTATTATTGTAGGTGTATTGTTCAGGTACATACTTCCAGACTGCAGTGATGCACCAAGAACCCCCATATTATGTACAATTCCCTTTTGTATGACCAGACTGGTTTCCAAGAATTTTCCTTAGGCCTGCTGCAATGTTTTCCAACCTGACTGTCAGGATAGCGATAGACTGGCTAACTGACTCAATATTATAGTAAGACAAGTTTTCCATACCAATAGGAGATATCTTGCGTTTACCCTTTTGAACATGACGAATTTTCAATGTCTATTTTTAATGTGGTTTTTACCCTTTTTGTTCTTGCTGCTTTAATTTTCGGTGGGATCAGAAGTTTCTAATCATGCAAATATCAGGACCCTCTAGTTCTTGTCTTTTGTTTTCATATCTGACTATTAGCCTGTGTATTGCCTAGTGCACCTGATAGGAAAGGTTTCTACATGCCTATGATAAACTGTACCATGTGATTTTTCTATTGAAATGTCCTAGATAAGGAATTTAGAAACACTTATATGTAATCATTCAGAAAAAAAATGTGTTTGCCCTATTAGACAATGCCACCATATGTGAAGACATCCATTTTAGATAGAATTCTCGTGTAGTTATCTACCCTTAGATGATGGAGGCTCTCACACGGAAACCCAATTGAAAAGCTTAGAGGCACTGTGTGAGAAGTTGGCCTGGTATATGATGCTCACTAGTTAAAGTGATCACCTTGTACCATGCCAAGCAACCCTTATGGTGTGGTTGTAAGTCAACCTTTTCGGACTAGCTGCCCTAGTGGTAGCGTAGGCTAAGCAGTCTTTGAGGCTAAACTCGTGAAGCGTGTTAAGCCAGCTGTTTTACCAAATGTAACCCCCTTTTATACCAATGAAAGGACACCACACAGATATATATTCAAAATATATATGTATTTATTTCTCAAAGTAACCCCTAGTCTCTTTATGAGCACAGGAGCACAAATCGTCAAACAAGATTACAGTAGAATACACAGAAGTTGCACTTTATATGGATAGGCCCTGGTGGCCGCTCAAACCATATACTAAAATAGTGGTATAAGTACCACGAACAGAAAAGGGAAAAGGCCTAGGGCCTCTAGAATCGCTGGGCCTACAAGGAGCTAACGTCAGTTAGTGACCAGGAGGTCCACGGGTGGCGTGTGCAGAGCAAATAGTCACACGCGTGCTCCCATAGGTTTCAATGGGTGCGTAAAAAGTACAAAGTTACTGCAAAGAGGATCTTCCGGATGGACTAGGAACTCAAGATTTGGAACACAGGCACTAGAGATGTAATACTACACTTGGGCACAGGTGTGCCAGCTTTACCTCACCCACAGGAAGCGGGTGCATAGGCCTCGAAGTGCGTCGGGTTTCTTCTATCTGTTCCGTGGAGCCTGAAGACAAAGATGCTGCAGGCGGTCGGTCCGGGAGAGATGCAGTGGATCCAAGAGTGGATCGGAGATGTTGAAGACCTGTAAGCAGAGGGGACAGTGTTCACAGTCACTAGCCAGTGACCAGCGTGGCACCAGGTGGGTACCAGGCGATGTCGGGTGCAAACAGGAAGAAAGATGTAGCTTGTCTCTGCAGCCACGTGGTCCCTGGAGGTCGACGACGTCCAGGAGTCGGTTCACGAGCTGTCCCACGCAGGCTCTCGCTGTCGGCGGTGTCGGCGACTTGATTGAAGCAAACAAGCCTTGGCAAAAGCAATTGTTGTAGGAGATGAAATAAGCTGATGGTTCTGACCAGCAAGGTCAGAAGGACTGCTCCTTTGGAGGGGAGCAAGGGCCAGTCTGGAGCAACCAGACCAGCAGTGTATTTCGTAGAGTTCGTCTCCAAGATGGCTACTAGCCAGCGGGCCAGCAACCGGTTAGGCGCGTCGAGTGGCAAAATGCAGAAGGGCCCCACGCAGATCGTGGAGATGCTGGAGGGCTCACCTTTGGTGCAGATGCTGCTCGGGTGTTGGGCTTCTCAGATCCCAAAGCACAACTTGGAGGGAGCCTCGGTTGTTGCACTTGTCAGCTTGTCGTAGTCGTTCCAAGATGGCTGGCTCCACGTGTCTCGGTGCCTCCACGGGTCTCCTCTTTTCAGGGACTGTGGATCGGGCGGTGAGAAGTCTGGAGGTCCAGGTCTTGTCAGTCTCTGGGCTCGGGCTCCGGCGGGAGGCGGCGGCAAAGCAGACGTTGATTCGCTGGATGGTGCTTGCGTTAGCAAGGTGGTCACTCCCTGACCACAGGGGAGATTGGCTTCAGTCCTCTGTGCAGCAGAGCGTCGAAGTTCCCGTCTTCTTCTTAGTGTTAAGTTGATTCCAGGATGTCTGAAGTCTTAGGACACAGCTCCTACCTTTAAGCGGATTCTAGGGGCCGGACTACCTGCTAGGTCCCTCCCTATGGGTGGGACCAGGAAGGGGGGTGGTTACACCCCCAATCCTTTGTCCAGCTCGCCCCAGGCCCGGGACTGGTGTGCCCCAGGACCGGTTTGAACTGGCATATGCACCGAGGCTCCTTGTGAGCCACAGGCATGTCTGGTTTCTTTCAAGCCCTACCTGACCAATACACAAAATCCTGTCTGGGGTGGTGCACGCACCTCCCCTGGCAGGAAACCCTTTGTCCACACCTCCCAAGCTGGAAGGACTCCCAGCAGCAGGAGGGCAGACTTGTGTCTGTGGTGGCAGCATCCATTTTGTGGAGCTGAGGCTATGTCTGATTTTACCCGGGTTTCAGGTACTGTACATGTCGTGTCCCTCTAGAAGGGTGGAATGCTAACCCCGTTGCCAGAATTGGCGAGGGGTTAGTATTCCAATTCGTATGACACCTTACTCGACATGTTTTGATAAAGCCAAACCAAAGATAGCATTTAACCGCGAGGTTCATAATGCACTTAAGAGTATATGGTATGACGATATCTGGAAACAGTAGAAGGAAGTGGTTCCGACCACTGCAGACAGGCTCAGCTCATGCCAGAGCACCATCTCACATGGAACCAAGCACTCTGCCTTCAGGATTGTTAAGGCCTGCCATAGGAGTGACTTATAGGTTACCAGGTGTCCCATTTAAGGTTAGGTATAGGTATACTACACCTTAGTAAGAGGTGATTACACCAACTTACCCCAGCTGAGTGATCAGCCAGTTGTGTCAAATTGTTAGGCCAAGCCTGGGGTGGCATAATACATGCTTCAGCCCTTGGCAGGCCTTGGGTACACCAATGCCCTGGGTACCTAGTGTACACTGGTACAGGGGCTGACAGGGTGATCCAACCAATTGGGTATGTACCTAGGGTACATGGAGTCCATTTTAAAGAGAGAACAGCCAGGCTGAGATCCTGAATAGCAGGATCTCAGGCCAACTAAGTCGAAAAACCAGCTAGACACTAGGCAAAAATTTGGGGGTAACCATAGTCAGATATCCACCTTCCTACACAACCCCCCCCCCAAACGAAGGGAGATAAGGCTGACCTTGACCAGGTAAGCCTATATTGCCCAAGTGGCCATATAAGGAGGAACCAGCACTGGCATGGTTACCCCCTGTCTCATGGTCCACTAAGCAATCCCTCACCCTAAGGGTATCAGAGGGTCTCCACCATAGGGAATCTCTACCTTTGGTGTGTCTTGGCAAAGCAAAAGGCTGGTGTTGAGATGGAGTACTGAAGTGAGTGTCCTCAAAGTGAGGCCTCACCTTCCTCCAATCCCCCTCCAACATGGATGCCTTTCTTTCCTTAACTGAGTTGCACTGTGCTCTCAGGGTCAGCCTCTGGCTACCTAAAGCTGGAGGCTGGGTCCCTTTTGTGGGCTTACTGGAGGGACAGGTCAGGTCTGGGGCCCTAAGGTCCCATGTTTGCCTGTACCCAACAGAATCCCTCTGGGGGAGGTCCCTAACTACCTGTAAAGGAGATCCCTCAGGAATGTTTTTACCCATCACCTGACTAGGGCTACTAGCCAGGCAATCCTCATTCTTTTGATGGGGGGGTTCTTGTGGACAGGGGCCCTCTTGGGGTCCACTGGCCTCCCTGACCTCTGCAGCCCTGGGCTGACTGAGGCAGGGTAGAGAGAGGCAGGCTACCTGCACCAGACTGGGTCCCACCTTGGAAGGGGCCACTGACATCAGAGGCTCTGCCAGGCCAGGCCTGGCTACCTCTGGGGCAGTTCCTTCACAAGGGGTGAGGTCAGCTCCCTGAGGAGGCTGACTTTTTCCTAATGTCTGGGGAGAGGGAGACTTTTCTTCCTCCCCACTACTCTCTGTTTGTGTGGAGTGATCCATAGTTTCAGGCTTCACTACACCTATGTCAGTCTGAGTATAGGCTGAGACCATTACAGCCTTGCCAACCTTTTCAGGGGGGCACTCAGTTTGTGTTTGAGCTGTGACTGTCACAGCTCTGCCAGTCTCTACAGGGAAGTCTGTCTGTGCCTGGGCTGTGGCTACCACTGCCCTTCCAACCTTTCCAGGGAGGAAATCTATTTGGACAGGGGTTGTGAATGACACAACCCCACTACCCTTTTGTGAAAGGCCTACCATTTTAGAATGGGTGTCTTGTTCAACTCCAGCCCAAGCTGAGAGTTCTAAGTCATTCCCCAGTAAGCAGTCTACAGGCAAGGTTGGGGACACTGCCACCCTTTTAGGGCCAGTGACACCTCCCCAGCTGAGACATACCTCTGCCATGGGATGACTGTTCTGTTTGCCATCAATGTTGGTCACCTGGTAGGAGAAACCAGGCAAAAGCTGCTCAGAGGGAACTAGCCAATGGGCCACCATTGTGATGCTAGCTCCAGTGTCTCTGTAGGCCTCAGCTTTTGTACCATTGATGTAGGGCTCCTGTCTGTACCTACCCAAAGTGTTGGGACAGGCAGTGAAGTTGGCAAACCCCATGCCACCATCACAGACAAGAGTA
The DNA here is from genome assembly GCF_964204655.1 of Triturus cristatus. Lineage (NCBI taxonomy): Eukaryota > Metazoa > Chordata > Amphibia > Caudata > Salamandridae > Triturus > Triturus cristatus. The sequence continues at coordinate 468,088 of NW_028188247.1, forward strand.
TCTGCTGCAGGGGAATTGGCTAAGCCAGGGTCCCCCTGTGTTCCCCAAGTAAACCCACCCACATTTTTGGGGGCACTCCCACCACCTGGGGGATTACTGCTGACAGTAATAGGTGGTGTGACAGGAGTAATTGGAGGAACAGTTTTGTTTGTAGCCCTTGGGCAACTGCTGTCAGTTTTCCAATGCCCAGGAGTTTTACACTCATGGCAGTAAGGCTTTTTACCTGTGGTAGAGGAGGGAGCTTGGGACCCACCACCCTGTGTGGAGTTTTGGGGCCCTGAGGAAGATTTCTCTTTTGCCTTATCCCCTCCCTTCTCTTGAGGTTTGGTGGTATCTTTCTTTTGGTCACCACCCTGATTCTTAGGCCTGATCCTGGTCCTGACCCATTTATCTGCCCTCTTTCCCAATTCTTGGGGAGAGGTCAAATCTGAGTCTACCAGGTGTTGATGGAGGAGCTGGTTTTGACAGTTACTTAAAATCTGTTCTCTCATCATCAAATTGTACAATCCTGTATAATCAGATACCTTACTTCCCAGCAACCAACCCTCCAAAGCCTTAGTGGCACATTCAACATATTCAGACCAGTCCTGAGTCTGTGTCTTTTGGGTGTCTCTGAACATTAACCTGTACTGTTCAGTGGTTAAGCCTAACCCATCTACCAGAACACTCTTCAGGACTCTGTAATTTCTGACATCCTCTTCTCTAACAGTGAGGAGTCTGTCTCTGCCTCTTCCTTCAAAGGAGAGCCAGAGGATTGCTGCCCACTGGTCTTCAGGAACCTGCTGTACTTTGCAGGCTCTCTCAAGAGCAGTTATCCATTTGTGGATGTCATCCCCACTTTTGTAGGGGGGCACAACCTTAGACAGGTTCCTATTATCAAAGACCCTATCTTTGTCCTTAGGGACAATGCTGCCACCAGTGGGTATAGACCCACTCTCTCTAGGTTGCCTAGCCTTGTTCAGTTTCTCTTCCATCAGGGCTACCTCTAGCTCCTGCTTCCTGATCCTCAGCTGGGCTTCCTGCATTCTGGCCTCATGTTCCCTCCTCTGAGGGGTGGTCATCCTTTTCCTGGAGTGACCTTGAGAGCCTCTAGAGCCATGGGAAGCATTGGAGTCACCTGAGCGATTCCTTTGCCTCCCAAGCCCTGTGTTAAGTCCACTGGGGAGATCCAATGGGGTAAACCCACTGTCAATCCCCAATAGCCTTAGTTTAGCTGGGCCAAGTATAACACTTGGCACTGGGCTAGTTCTCCCTTCATCATCACTACTTTCTGTATCCTCACCACTTTCCTCCCCTGTAGTATGATTCTCATCTAAGGGATGGCTATTGGAACTGGGTACCTCTGTAGCATCTTCAGAAGAGGGGCCTCCTGTTCCTGACCCTAAGGGGGCTAACTGGGAAGCTTTCCTGAGTTCTCTCTGATTCTCATCATTTTGTAAGAGTTCTCTGAGCTCAGCAGAGGTAGGGTTCTTGGGCTGTTTAAGGCCTCTAAGAGTTGCCAAATGCCTGAGCTCATTCTGGTTAAGGGTAGCAAAGCTGGATGGTGCCCTCTGGGGGTCACTCTCAACAGAGATGGGTACAGTGGACCCCTCTGCCCCGGCCATTGCTCTTAAGTGTGGGTGGATGTGTTGCAATCTACCTACACTTGGGTTTACCTACTAAACCTATCTAGTAGTTGTAGTCAGGGTGTGCTACTCCCTTTGCTCTACAACAACTAAGTTCAGTAGAACTTATGTATATCTAATCTTGTTTTATATGTACCTACAGGTACCTATGTGATCTTTCAATTGGTAACCAAGAGATTACAATGGTAAAACACAGCAAGCTCAAATCCAACCGCTGCTCACCAATGTGAGAAGTTGGCCTGGTATATGATGCTCACTAGTTAAAGTGATCACCTTGTACCATGCCAAGCAACCCTTATGGTGTGGTTGTAAGTCAACCTTTTCGGACTAGCTGCCCTAGTGGTAGCGTAGGCTAAGCAGTCTTTGAGGCTAAACTCGTGAAGCGTGTTAAGCCAGCTGTTTTACCAAATGTAACCCCCTTTTATACCAATGAAAGGACACCACACAGATATATATTCAAAATATATATGTATTTATTTCTCAAAGTAACCCCTAGTGTCTTTATGAGCACAGGAGCACAAATCGTCAAACAAGATTACAGTAGAATACACAGAAGTTGCACTTTATATGGATAGGCCCTGGTGGCCGCTCAAACCATATACTAAAATAGTGGTATAAGTACCACGAACAGAAAAGGGAAAAGGCCTAGGGCCTCTAGAATCGCTGGGCCTACAAGGAGCTAACGTCAGTTAGTGACCAGGAGGTCCACGGGTGGCGTGTGCAGAGCAAATAGTCACACGCGTGCTCCCATAGGTTTCAATGGGTGCGTAAAAAGTACAAAGTTACTGCAAAGAGGATCTTCCGGATGGACTAGGAACTCAAGATTTGGAACACAGGCACTAGAGATGTAATACTACACTTGGGCACAGGTGTGCCAGCTTTACCTCACCCACAGGAAGCGGGTGCATAGGCCTCGAAGTGCGTCGGGTTTCTTCTATCTGTTCCGTGGAGCCTGAAGACAAAGATGCTGCAGGCGGTCGATCCGGGAGAGATGCAGTGGATCCAAGAGTGGATCGGAGATGTTGAAGACCTGTAAGCAGAGGGGACAGTGTTCACAGTCACTAGCCAGTGACCAGCGTGGCACCAGGTGGGTACCAGGCAATGTCGGGTGCAAACAGGAAGAAAGATGTAGCTTGTCTCTGCAGCCACGTGGTCCCTGGAGGTCGACGACGTCCAGGAGTCGGTTCACGAGCTGTCCCACGCAGGCTCTCGCTGTCGGCGGTGTCGGCGACTTGATTGAAGCAAACAAGCCTTGGCAAAAGCAATTGTTGTAGGAGATGAAATAAGCTGATGGTTCTGACCAGCAAGGTCAGAAGGACTGCACCTTTGGAGGGGAGCAAGGGCCAGTCTGGAGCAACCAGACCAGTGGTGTATTTCGTAGAGTTCGTCGCCAAGATGGCTACTAGCCAGCGGGCCAGCAACCGGTTAGGCGCGTCGAGTGGCAAAATGCAGAAGGGCCCCACGCAGATCGTGGAGATGCTGGAGGGCTCACCTTTGGTGCAGATGCTGCTCGGGTGTTGGGCTTCTCAGATCCCAAAGCACAACTTGGAGGGAGCCTCGGTTGTTGCACTTGTCAGCTTGTCGTAGTCGTTCCAAGATGGCTGGCTCCACGTGTCTCGGTGCCTCCACGGGTCTCCTCTTTTCAGGGACTGTGGATCGGGCGGTGAGAAGTCTGGAGGTCCAGGTCTTGTCAGTCTCTGGGCTCGGGCTCCGGCGGGAGGCGGCGGCAAAGCAGACGTTGATTCGCTGGATGGTGCTTGCGTTAGCAAGGTGGTCACTCCCTGACCACAGGGGAGATTGGCTTCAGTCCTCTGTGCAGCAGAGCGTCGAAGTTCCCGTCTTCTTCTTAGTGTTAAGTTGATTCCAGGATGTCTGAAGTCTTAGGACACAGCTCCTACCTTTAAGCGGATTCTAGGGGCCGGACTACCTGCTAGGTCCCTCCCTATGGGTGGGACCAGGAAGGGGGGTGGTTACACCCCCAATCCTTTGTCCAGCTCGCCCCAGGCCCGGGACTGGTGTGCCCCAGGACCGGTTTGAACTGGCATATGCACCGAGGCTCCTTGTGAGCCACAGGCATGTCTGGTTTCTTTCAAGCCCTACCTGACCAATACACAAAATCCTGTCTGGGGTGGTGCACGCACCTCCCCTGGCAGGAAACCCTTTGTCCACACCTCCCAAGCTGGAAGGACTCCCAGCAGCAGGAGGGCAGACTTGTGTCTGTGGTGGCAGCATCCATTTTGTGGAGCTGAGGCTATGTCTGATTTTACCCGGGTTTCAGGTACTGTACATGTCGTGTCCCTCTAGAAGGGTGGAATGCTAACCCCGTTGCCAGAATTGGCGAGGGGTTAGTATTCCAATTCGTATGACACCTTACTCGACATGTTTTGATAAAGCCAAACCAAAGATAGCATTTAACCGCGAGGTTCATAATGCACTTAAGAGTATATGGTATGACGATATCTGGAAACAGTAGAAGGAAGTGGTTCCGACCACTGCAGACAGGCTCAGCTCATGCCAGAGCACCATCTCACATGGAACCAAGCACTCTGCCTTCAGGATTGTTAAGGCCTGCCATAGGAGTGACTTATAGGTTACCAGGTGTCCCATTTAAGGTTAGGTATAGGTATACTACACCTTAGTAAGAGGTGATTACACCAACTTACCCCAGCTGAGTGATCAGCCAGTTGTGTCAAATTGTTAGGCCAAGCCTGGGGTGGCATAATACATGCTTCAGCCCTTGGCAGGCCTTGGGTACACCAATGCCCTGGGTACCTAGTGTACACTGGTACAGGGGCTGACAGGGTGATCCAACCAATTGGGTATGTACCTAGGGTACATGGAGTCCATTTTAAAGAGAGAACGGCCAGGCTGAGATCCTGAATAGCAGGATCTCAGGCCAACTAAGTCGAAAAACCAGCTAGACACTAGGCAAAAATTTGGGGGTAACCATAGTCAGATATCCACCTTCCTACACACTGTTTTGCCTACTGCCTTTTTATTTGTGTTGCTTCCTGAGAAAGACAGTGTATTCTAGACGAAAATTGTCCCATGGCGTGTGGCCACTCCCTTGAAGGACCGCAGGCCACCTGTTTACAGTCCCCTTGTTATACAACGAACTGTTTAAAGCATCGCACTTGCTTCATCAGAAGGCGTTCAACATCAGAAAGGAAGAAGGAGCTGGTTTTGCCAAGAAGCAGAATTTCAGTACAAAAGAGTGCCTGTCATGTGCTGGTAACCTCTGACAGTGTGCAGTCCCTTGAGCCCCTTGGCCTGAGTTTTTGGCCACACACACCCCCTCTTTTCCTTTGCTTCAATGGAAGTGCAGTGCACCGGCGGATCCAAGATTGACAGAAGGCACTACATTCCAGTGCCCATGGAAGAGCAGCCTGAGCGTCCTCTGACACTGAGTGACGAGTGTTGGAGTCTGAGAATGGTCCCGAATCTGCACGAGATGACCTGTGCCTTTGATCAATGGAGAGCACACTACCTGTAGTGCCTGCCGCAAAGGAAAGATACTGGCGCACTGCCTTGAAACATTGAGACTCTCGAGTGAGCTGTGAGGGCACTCCAACTAAGCAGTACTTTCTTTTCTCATGTAAGGCTTGAATGAAGAGGCCCATGCAAAAGAAAACAACAGAAGAAGATTTGATGGACAATAGAAGCCTGCCAGAGAGGCTTTTTGAACGGACTCTGGGCATAGGTGATTTCACAAGAGGTTTCCGTGTGATTGTATCGACTAGGTGTTAGAAGACTGTTTGTTTTTCTGGCATTGTCTAGTATAAGCAGAATAAAATCCATTTTCTGTGGAAAGGTGCCCCCTTTTCACCTCAGAGCATTGATGAGGGTCACCACTGTTTCACTTGAACATACAAAAATGTATAGGAGCCCTAAAATGTTACTAAATATTTCATTTGTAATAGTGGTCGCTACTTTCTCCCGTTGTATATATATTCTTAATAACGTGTTTTCTAGTGGGTTTTAAACATTACGTTGTCATTTATGGGTGGGATTGTTTTTCTCTACACAAATTGACTTCTGCACCCGCTTCTCAACCTATGTCTTTTTCCCACTACTGTTTCTTTGCACTCTTTTCACCCTTTTTCTGAACATGAGCAGGTTAAAAGATTAGAATTCGTAAGCAATTCTTCTATACAGCTCCTGCATCGACACTAGTTAGTAGTGAACATCACTAATTGTTGGGGGTGTGATCTTATGCCACCTAGATAGAGGTATTCCTTATTTTGTCCTGCCATATGTGGCCTTTGTGCTTCTTCGTGTTCAAGGAGACCTGTCCAGAGAGAGAGTCCAAGTACTAGGATTTTGCTCCATCAGCAACATCTTGATGATCTGGTGAATATAGACCTGGACTAAGATCAGTATGAGTATAGTGATTGCCTATGTAAGGGCAAAAGGAGGGTCTGTCGTACTTTGGTATTTGGGACCACGTAGGAGACAGGGCCCTACCCCTGTTTATTCATGTATTAGCAAACCGCGATTGGTCAATGCGGTATGTACAAGCGCTTTGCATAACGTCCCATTGCCAAATGCACTATGTATACGTTATTATACATTGACTCCGTGGGTTCCATCTTGGAGCGGTGGCCATCTTAATAGTTGCCCTCACATAGACAAACACATTATAAGCAAGTACGGGCCTTTAGAATACATGTACTTTCTGCTTGACTTCTCCATGACCTGGGCAGCTGGTCTCCGCTGCCCCAGGTCAGTCCGGTCTCACGAGCTCCCCTTCCTCCGGCCACCTGTGATTAGCACCAGGGCTTGACACACCATAAAGTCCTTTCATCGCACACAAGCCTCCGGCTAATCACTTTCGCACCTGCTTGTTCCTGCTTTATGGCCTGTTTCTCAAAACAGGAGATGCTCATGTTTATTGGGGTCAGATGTGGGATCTGAGCCTTGCTGGGTAAATAATTGCGGGCTGGCTGAACTGAAATGTGAGATTGCAATCATGACTCTGCTTGTTCTTTGAAGTAAAATATGTGAATGACCAACTGCAAGAGAAGGGCGGTGTTGCCCAGATTCTGTATAAAAAAGGAAACTGGTTTCTGTTCTGCAGACTGCCTCATTCAGTTGCTAAGGCTTTGAGTTTAATAAAGATGTCTTTTCATATTTCAGCTTCTGTTGCCAAGTTCTTTGTGATATTATCAAGATATGCAGAATTTTATAATACCACATCAGGAAGTACTCGAAGTCATAGGGTGCTACCCCTAGCACCTCTGGAGTCTCAAAAATTGGAGTACTTCACCCGCTGGCTTGGCAGGTCCAGCAGGACCGGCAGTGGTTGTCCACGTCTCTCCGCATCCGGGGCCAGTAGAAGTGGGTCACCAGACGGCTGTAAGTTTTGTCTTGCCCTAGGTGTCCGGCGAGGGGCACGTCATGTGCCAGGTTGAGAAGGAACTCCCAGAAGCGGAGGGGGACCACCAACACGCGGCTGGCCCCGAGTTCTGCCACTTTCTGTTCACTGTACAACAGGCCCTCGGCCCGGTAGACCCAGTGGGTGCCGGTCTGGTCCCCGTTGGCTTGTGCGGACGCTTGTTGTCGGACCCCTTCGAGAGAGGGACAGGACTGCTGTTCTTGCTGGAACTGCTCACGGGTGGGGCCCCCTTCGTGGCGCCATTGTGCAATTTCTGGTAGGGCGCCGAGGGAAGCAATCTCTTCGGGGGAGGGTTCAGTAGGTCCAGTGTCGGTGTCCGCCTCCCCCTCGCTGCAGGCGGGGGGTGGTGCGAGCCACTCGGGCTGGGCGGCACCGGGGGCCAGGGACGAGCGGGGAGCCTGGGCGGTCATGGACCGGGTGATGGCGCAGGCCAATTCGGATAGTCCCAGCATTTGGAGGTGCTCTCGTCGCTCCACTTGAGCCCAGGGGGACCTCTCCAGGTCGTTCCCCAGGAGGCAGTCTACTGGTGCATTGTCGCAGACAGTCACTTTTAGTAGGCCTGTCACCCCTCCCCACTCGAAGGGGACCAGGGCCATCTGGCACAGGCTTTCGCTGTTGTCGGCCGTCCGGACGGGGCACAGCACATTGGGTAGGATCTGTTCGGGGGTCACCAGGTGGCAGCGGACAGCGGTGACACTGGCGCCGGTGTCACGAAGGGCTTCGGCCCCTTGTCCATTGACGGTGACCTGCTGCCGGTACTTCTGGGTGTTGCTTGGGATGGGGGTGCGGGGCACCATTTCTCGGCTGCCCAGGCAGACCAGGGACATGGCCACCGGTTCCCATTCGGTGGTTCCTCAGTCGAGGGTCTCTTCTTCTTCTTCTCCTTCCCCCAGGGCGGCGGCCGCCAGCTGTCGGGGCGGGGGCCCGCCGGCCCCGCTTCTTCGGTTCAGGGGACAGACCGGATCGCTGGCATAGTGTCCGGTTTGTTGGCAGCCGTAGCATGTTACTGGGGGCCGTGGTCCGGTTCTGGCTGGGGTCGCCCCTCTTCGGGCTATGCTCCGGGAGAGGGGTTGCTGCAGCGGCCCTCGAGGTGGGCTCCTGGGGGCCCCGGCGGGGGGGTCCCGGTTCCTGTTCGGCCCTCCCCCTCCACCGCGTTGTCGGGGTGGTCCGGTGGGGTTCCTCTGGTACTCCCCCATCGAGTTCCGGGGGACTCGGGTGTTGACCCATCGATCGGCCTCGACGGCGAGTTTTCGTGGGTCGGTCATCTTGCTGTCGAGGAGGTGTTGCCTTAGCTCCACGAAGCAATTGTTGGAGAGATGTTCCCACAATGAGGTCGACCAGCTGCCCGTAGGTGGTGACTTTGCTACCCTTGATCCATCCTTCTAGGGCCCGGCTGAAAAAGTCCACATATTCCACCCAGGTAGTACCCGGGATCTTTTTGCAGTCTCTGAACCGCTGGCGGTACATTTCCGCGGTTAGCCCGTAGCGGGTGAGCAGGGCCTCCTTCATGTGGTCGTAGGAGGTCATCACCTCCTCTGGTAGCTGAAGCAGTGTGTCTCGACCTTCACTCAGGAACCGACCCCACAGGCCGGCGCCCCAGTCCTTTCGGGGCACCCGATGGGAGGTCATGGCCACCTCGTATGCCTTGAACCATTGTTGGATGTCGTCATTCTTATAGTACTCCCTGACGACATCTTTCGGGATATGTACCTTGGCCTTGGCAGGCGGTAGGGTGTCTCTATAACTGGGGGTGTCGGTCCCCCCGTTCTTTGCCTTGATTTCGAGCTCTTTGAGACTTCGCTCGTGCTCAAGGGTCAGTCTTTTTTCCTCCAACTCTCGGTGCCGTCTCTTCTCTTCTATCTCCTCTTGTAGCCGTAGCTGCTCTAGGGCCAGTTTATTTTCCGCCAGCTGGAGTTCGCCGTCCAGCCGCAGTCGTGCGAGCTCTAGTTCGTGGTTCCGGACCTTCTCCCGCTCTCGTATCTCCTCTTCGGAGAGGCCGGTTTCTAGGCTCTTTCCTCCTCCGGTTGCCGGAGTCGGTGCGTGTAGGAGAGTAGGGTCTGCTATCCTATGGTCACCCCAAATTTTTGCTTTTTGCTTCACTGGTTTTTGACATATTGAGGCTGTGGGCCTGCCAATCAGACCCCCAGCCTGCTGTTCTCTCTACTAAATTAAAACTATGCACCCTAGGTGCATAACCAATTGGAAGTGGATCACCCTGTCAGCCCCTGTACCAGTGTACACTAGGTACCCAGGGCATTGGTGTACCCAAGGCCTGCCAGGGGCTGAAGCATGTATTATGCCACCCCAGGCTTGGCCTAACAATTTGACACAACTGGCTGATCACTCAGCTGGGGTAAGTTGGTGTAATCACCTCTTACTAAGGTGTAGTATACCTATACCTAACCTTAAATGGGACACCTGGTAACCTATAAGTCACTCCTATGGCAGGCCTTAACAATCCTGAAGGCAGAGTGCTTGGTTCCATGTGAGATGGTGCTCTGGCATGAGCTGAGCCTGTCTGCACTGGTCGGAACAACTTCCTTCTACTGTTTCCAGATATCGTCATACCATATACTCTTAAGTGCATTATGAACCTCGCGGTTAAATGCTAACTTTGGTTTGGCTTTATCAAAACATGTCGAGTAAGGTGTCATACGAATTGGAATACTAACCCCTCGCCAATTCTGGCGACGGGGTTAGCATTCCACCCTTCTAGAGGGACACGACATGTACAGTACCTGAAACCCGGGTAAAATCAGACATAGCCTCAGCTCCACAAAATGGATGCTGCCACCACAGACACAAGTCTGCCCTCCTGCTGCTGGGAGTCCTTCCAGCTTGGGAGGTGTGGACAAAGGGTTTCCTGCCAGGGGAGGTGCATGCACCACCCCAGACAGGATTTTGTGTATTGGTCAGGTAGGGCTTGAAAGAAACCAGACATGCCTGTGGCTCACAAGGAGCCTCGGTGCATATGCCAGTTCAAACCGGTCCTGGGGCACACCAGTCCCGGGCCTGGGGCGAGCTGGACAAAGGATTGGGGGTGTAACCACCCCCCTTCCTGGTCCCACCCATAGGGAGGGACCTAGCAGGTAGTCCGGCCCCTAGAATCCGCTTAAAGGTAGGAGCTGTGTCCTAAGACTTCAGACATCCTGGAATCAACTTGAAACTAAGAAGAAGACGGGAACTTCGACATTCTGCTGCACAGAAGACTGAAGGAAATCTCCCCTGTGGTCAGGGAGTGACCACCTTTCTAATGCAAGCACCATCCAGTGAATCAACGTCTGCTTTGCCGCCACCTCCCGCCGGAGCCCGAGCCCAGAGACTGACAAGACCTGGACCTCCAGACCTCTCACCGCCCGATCCACAGTCCCTGAAAAGAGGAGACCCGTGGAGGCACCGAGACACGTGGAGCCAGCCATCTTGAAACTACCATGACAAGCTGACAAGTGCAACAACCGAGGCTCCCTCCAAGTTGTGCTTTGGGATCTGAGAAGCCCAACCCTCGAGCAGCATCTGCAGCAAAGGTGAGCCCTCCAGCATCTCCACGATCTGCGTGGGGCCCTTCTGCATTTTGCCACTTGACGCGCCTAACCGGTTGCTGGCCCGCTGGCTAGCAGCCATCTTGGCGACGAACTTTACGAAATACACTGCTGGTCTGATTGCTCCAGACTGGCCCTTGCTCCCCTCCAAAGGAGCAGTCCCTCTAACCTTGCTGGTCAGAACCATCAGCTTATTTCATCTCCTACAACAATTGCTTTTGCCAAGGCTTGTTTGCTTCCATCAAGTTGCCGACACCGCCGACAGCGAGAGCCTGCGTGGGACAGCTCGTGAACCGACTCCTGGATGTCGTCGACCTCCAGGGACCACGTGGCTGCAGAGACAAGCTACACCTTTCTTCCTGTTTGCACCCGACATTGCCTGGTACCCACCTGGTGCCACGCTGGTCACTGGCTAGTGACTGTGAACACTGTCCCCTCTGCTTACAGGTCTTCAACATCTCCGATCCACTCTTGGATCCACTGCATCTCTCCCGGACCGACCGCCTGCAGCATCTTTGTCTTTAAGCTCCACGGAACAGATAGAAGAAACCCGACGCACTTCGAGGCCTATGCACCCGCTTCCTGTGGGTGAGGTAAAGCTGGCACACCTGTGCCCAAGTGTAGTATTACATCTTGTTGGACAGGCCACATAAAGGGCTTGCTCCCTCCCCGCATGACAGGGCCCGAGCCCCGGCCCTCCAGGTGTTACCCACAGAAGCAACCCGCACCCCGTCTCATACGGGACTCCTGCCCCCGGACATCTCTGTATCATGGGGCCGAACCACTACCGGCTCCCTCGCCCGGCCCGGCCCCCATCTTGGACACTGCCCCACGAGGCCGCGTGGCCTCAGCTCGACCCTAACCCTGGGCCTGGCCAGGCCCCGACATCCCGGCACCACCATCCACCCAGGAGGTGAACGGACCACTTGGCAGGTCAATGGGAGAAAGAAGTGTCGATGGCTCTCCCCTGCCAGGTGTCGATCGCCCCCCAGCTCCCCCGGGCGCTGGCTCCACCCCCCTGCTGGGTGTCTGGACTCCCTCATCCCGGACCTCCCGACCTCCAAGTGCGAGGGTCCGGACATCAAAGGGCGCCAGACCTATAACTGGGGCAGCTCCAGAGCAGGAAGGCAGTTGTATCCTGGAGTCGAGAGACACCGTGAAGAACTCATCCTTGACGGACTACTGGCGCTGCCGTAGCCCTGCCTTGCGAACTATCGTCCTGCCTGCTGGCGCTGCCGCAACCTTCTGCATCCTTCATCCTCGTCGGGATCTGCTGGCGCTGCCGCGGACCGTTGTCACTACCACCTTCACCGGGACCTGCTGGCGCTGCAGCGGACCGTTGTAACTACCACCTTCACCGGGACCTGCTGGCGCCGCCGCGGACCGTCACTACCTACGATCCTCCCGGGACCTGCCGGCGCTGCCGCGGCCCGTCCATCTAGAACGCCGAGCTCGAGGATTGTGAGCTATCCATCATATCATCGCATCTACCCGATTGGTAACAAGACTGTCCCGCTACCCCCTTTCCCAACCAAGAGACTAGAATCGAGGGGACCCCTGAGTCCTGACCTCCTTGTACCATTCTATCGTACCTAAAGATTGCTTATAAAGAACATTAAACCTTATCTTCGTGTGGTGTACATCTGTGGGGGGGAAGTTACTCGTCTGTACGATCGCTGGAGACGGCTCTCCCCGGAGGCCTCTCCCCTTGTCCTCGGCCGACCCTCCCGGTCCGTCTAACACATCTCTAGTGCCTGTGTTCCAAATCTTGAGTTCCTAGTCCATCCGGAAGATCCTCTTTGCAGTAACTTTGTACTTTTTACGCACCCATTGAAACCTATGGGAGCACGCGTGTGACTATTTGCTTTGCACACGCCACCCGTGGACCTCCTGGTCACTAACTGAAGTTAGCTCCTTGTAGGCCCAGCGATTCTAGAGGCCCTAGGCCTTTTCCCTTATCTGTTCGTGGTACTTATACCACTATTTTAGTATATGGTTTGAGCGGCCACCAGGGCCTATCCATATAAAGTGCAACTTCTGTGTATTCTACTGTAATCTTGTTTGACGATTTGTGCTCCTGTGCTCATAAAGAGACTAGGGGTTACTTTGAGAAATAAATACATATATATTTTGAATATATATCTGTGTGGTGTCCTTTCATTGGTATAAAAGGGGGTTGCATTTGGTAAAACAGCTGGCTTAACACGCTTCACGAGTTTAGCCTCAAAGACTGCTTAGCCTACGCTACCACTAGGGCAGCTAGTCCGAAAAGGTTGACTTACAACCACACCATAAGGGTTGCTTGGCATGGTACAAGGTGATCACTTTAACTAGTGAGCATCATATACCAGGCCAACTTCTCACATTGGTGAGCAGCGGTTGGATTTGAGCTTGCTGTGTTTTACCATTGTAATCTCTTGGTTACCAATTGAAAGATCACATAGGTACCTGTAGGTACATATAAAACAAGATTAGATATACATAAGTTCTACTGAACTTAGTTGTTGTAGAGCAAAGGGAGTAGCACACCCTGACTACAACTACTAGATAGGTTTAGTAGGTAAACCCAAGTGTAGGTAGATTGCAACACATCCACCCACACTTAAGAGCAATGGCTGGGGCAGAGGGGTCCACTGTACCTATCTCTGTTGAGAGTGACCCCCAGAGGGCACCATCCATCTTTGCTACCCTTAATCAGAATGAGCTCAGGCATTTGGCAACTCTTAGAGGCCTTAAACAGCCCAAGAACCCTACCTCTGCTGAGCTCAGAGAACTCTTGCAAAATGATGAAAATCAGAGAGAGCTCAAGAAAGCTTCCCAGTTAGCCCCCTTAGGGACAGGAACAGGAGGCCCCCCTTCTGAAGATGCTACAGAGGTACCCAGTTCCAATAGTCACCCCTTAGATGGCAATAATACCACAGAGGATGAGAGTGATAAAGGGGCTGATACAGAAAGTAGTGATGAGGAAGGGAGAACTAGCCCAGTGCCAAGTGTTATACTTGGCCCAGCTAAACTAAGGCTATTGGGGACTGACAGTGGGTTTACCCCATTGGATCTCCCCAGTGGACTTAACACAGGGCTTGGGAGGCAAAGGAATCGCTCAGGTGACTCCAATGCTTCCCATGGCTCTAGAGGCTCTCAAGGTCACTCCAGGAAAAGGATGACCACCCCTCAGAGGAGGGAACATGAGGCCAGAATGCAGGAAGCCCAGCTGAGGATCAGGAAGCAGGAGCTAGAAGTAGCCCTGATGGAAGAAAAACTGAACAAGGCTAGGCAACCTAGAGAGAGTGGGTCTATACCCACTGGTGGCAGCATTGTCCCTAAGGACAAAGATAGGGTCTTTGATAATAGGAACCTGTCTAAGGTTGTGCCCCCCCTACAAAAGTGGGGATGACATCCACAAATGGATAACTGCTCTTGAGAGAGCCTGCAAAGTACAGCAGGTTCCTGAAGACCAGTGGGCAGCAATCCTCTGGCTCTCCTTTGAAGGAAGAGGCAGAGACAGACTCCTCACTGTTAGAGAAGAGGATGTCAGAAATTACAGAGTCCTGAAGAGTGTTCTGGTAGATGGGTTAGGCTTAACCACTGAACAGTACAGGTTAATGTTCAGAGACACCCAAAAGACACAGACTCAGGACTGGTCTGAATATGTTGAATGTGCCACTAAGGCTTTGGAGGGTTGGTAGCTGGGAAGTAAGGTATCTGATTTTACAGGATTGTATAATTTGATGATGAGAGAACAGATTTTAAATAACTGTCAAAACCAGCAACTGCATCAACACTTGGTTGACTCTGATCTGACCTCTCCCCAAGAATTGGGAGAGAAGGCAGACAAATGGGTCAGAACCAGGGTTAAGCAAAAGAACCAGAACCAGGGCCAAGGGGGTGATCAGAAGAAAACAGACCAAAAGGGTGGAGATCAGAAACCTAAAGACCAGAAGTCTTCAACAGGGCCCCAAACTACTGCTAAGGAGGGTGGGTCCCAACAACAGTCCAAAAAGAAGAAAGAAGGTCAAAAGAAACCCTGGTGCAATCATTGCAAAAATACAACTCACTGGACTAGTGATTGCAAAAAGGGTGGAGCCCCCAACACTGTTGCCCCTAAGGCACCTGCTCCCAGTACTACTGTTAGCAGTGTTGGTCCCCAGACAAAGGGTGTAGTGGGAATCACTATAGGAACTGAAGGAGATTCTGACTTAGACAGAACCCTGACACAGGCAGTCTTGATCTGTGATGGGGACATTGATTTGTCCCTGACTGTGAGCCCCAGTAACCTGGGCAAGTACAGACAGACTCCTTTAATAAATGAAAAAGTGGCTCAAGCCTACAGGGACACATGTGCCAGTGTCACTATGGTGACACCAGGCTTTGTGGACCCTGGACAGTACATCCCAGGTGAGAATTACCTGGTGACCAATGCCAGCAATGCCACTACTTCACATAGTGTGGCAGTTGTTAACTTCTCATGGGGAGGGGTAACTGGCCTCAAAAGGGTTGTGGTTAGTGCAGACCTCCCAGTAGAATGTTTGTTGGGCAATGACCTAGAGAGTTCTCTATGGTCAGAAGTGGAGTACAGGACTCATGCAGAGATGTTAGGTATATCATCACATGTCCTTGCTGTGACCAGGTCACAGGCCAAAAAGTGCCTCACTGAACCTCAGGTCTTGGATCCTGGAACAATGGACCAAGCACCTACCAAGAAGAAGAACAGGAGGGTCAAGGCTGTGCCTTCCCCCCTGCCTCAGAGTGATGATCAGCCTTCCCAGGAAGCTGATCTAGAGGACCCTGAAGGAACTGTCCCTGAAGAGCTTGAACCTGATCAGGTTGAGTTTCTGGGGACAGGGGGACCTTCAAGGGCTGACTTGAGGCAGGCTCAGTTATCCTGTCCCTCTCTTGAACCCCTCAGACAGCTGGCTGCTGCTGAGGCTGCTGGGAATGCTCAAGGTACCCATAAAGTGTATTGGGATGAAGGGCTCCTTTATTCAGAGGCTAGAGACCCCAAGCCTGGTGCTACCAGGAGGTTGGTTATACCTCTGCAATTTAGGGGCTTCCTTCTTACCTTGGCCCATGATATTCCTTTAGCAGGACACTTAGGCCAGAACAAGACTTGGGACAGGCTTGTCCCTCACTTTCACTGGCCTCATATGAATGAAGATACAAAGGAGTTTTGTCGCTCCTGTGTGACCTGCCAAGCCAGTGGCAAATCAGGTGGCACAACAAAGGCCCCCCTAATACCACTACCTGTGGTGGGGGTCCCCTTTGAAAGAGTGGGAATAGACATAGTGGGTCCCATGGATCCTCCCACTGCATCTGGGCACAGATTTATACTGGTGGTAGTGGATCATGCCACCAGGTATCCAGAGGCAATTCCCCTTAGGACCACTACAGCACCTGTTGTGGCCAGGGCCCTGCTGGGAGTATTCTCCAGAGTGGGGTTTCCTAAGGAGGTAGTATCTGACAGAGGTACCAACTTTATGTCAGGATACTTGACAGCTATGTGGAAGGAATGTGGTGTCAACTACAAGTTCACCACCCCTTATCACCCACAATGCAATGGGCTTGTTGAGAGATTCAACAAGACCCTAAAGGGTATGATCAAAGGATTACCTGAAAAGCTCAGGCGAAGATGGGACATCCTTCTACCCTGCCTTCTGTTTGCTTACAGAGAGGTCCCACAAAAAGGAGTTGGCTACAGCCCCTTTGAATTGTTGTTTGGGCACCCTGTAAGAGGCCCACTGTGTTTGGTGAAGGAAGGATGGGAGTTACCTCTCAAAAAGCCTAAGCAAGACATAGTGGACTATGTACTTGGTCTCCGCTCCAGGATGGCTGAGTATATGGAGAAGGCATCCAAAAACCTTGAGGCAAGCCAGGCCTTACAGAAAGCTTGGCATGACCAAAAGGCTGTCTTGGTTGAGTTTCAGCCAGGACAGAAGGTATGGGTGTTGGAGCCAGTGGCCCCAGCAGCACTCCAAGACAAATGGTCTGGACCCCATACAATCCTGGAAAAGAAGGGAGAGGTCACCTACTTGGTAGACCTAGGAACTCCCAGGAGTCCCTACAGGGTACTCCATGTTAACAGGCTTAAAGCATATGTTGACAGGGCAGACATGGGCTTGCTCATGGCTACAGATGAGGGACAGGAGGAAGAGAGTGACCCTCTCCCAGACCTGTTGTCTCAGAACCCTGAAGATGGCTCAGTTGAAGGAGTGACCCTTGGAGGCAACCTCACTGCCCATCAGCAGACTGAATGTAGACAGGTTCTACAATCATTTTCACATATGTTTTCCTTGATACCTAGTCAAACTGACTGGTGTACCCATGTGGTGGACACTGGTGACAGTCTGCCTGTAAAGAACAAACTTTACAGACAACCTGACCACGTCAGGGACTGTATAAAGGCTGAGGTACATAAAATGCTGGAATTAGGTGTCATTGAACCCTCAGAGAGCCCCTGGGCTAGCCCAGTGGTTCTGGTCCCCAAACCTCACACCAAAGATGGCAAGAGAGAAATGAGGTTCTGTGTGGACTACAGGGGTCTCAATGCTGTCACCAGGACAGATGCACACCCTATTCCAAGGGCAGATGAGCTCATAGACAAACTAGCTTCTGCAAAGTTTTTGAGCACATTTGACTTGACAGCTGGCTATTGGCAAATCAGATTAGCTGAGGAGTCTAAGGCCAAAACAGCATTCTCAACCCCAGGTGGGCACTACCAGTTTGTGGTGATGCCCTTTGGTCTGAAGAATGCACCTGCCACCTTCCAAAGGCTGGTGAACCAAGTCCTTACTGGGTTGGATGACTTTTGCGCAGCATATCTTGATGACATTGCTGTCTTTAGCTCCACCTGGGAGGATCACCTGATCCACCTGAAGAAGGCTCTTGAGGCTCTGCAAAGGGCAGGCCTCACTATCAAGGCTACTAAGTGCCAGATAGGGCAGAGTAAGGTTGTATATTTGGGCCACCTTGTAGGTGGAGGCCAAGGTCAGCCACTGGAGAGTAAGATACAATCCATCAAGGACTGGTCTCCTCCAACCACCCAGACTCAAGTTCGAGCTTTCTTGGGCTTGACCGGGTACTACAGGAAGTTTGTTAAGAACTATGGGTCCATTGTGACTCCTCTTAATGATCTGACATCCAAGAAGATGCCCAAAAAGGTTCAGTGGACAGTAAGCTGTCAAAAGGCATTTGATGACCTGAAGGAGGCCATGTGCTCTGCACCTATCCTGAAAAGTCCTGACTACTCCAAAGAGTTTATTGTCAAAACAGATGCTTCTGAGTTGGGTGTGGGAGCTGTGCTGTCACAACTTAATGTAGATGGTCAAGACCAACCCATTGCTTTTATTAGCAGAAGGTTGACCCCCAGAGAGAAGAATTGGTCAGCTATTGAGAGGGAGGCCTTTGCTGTGGTGTGGGCCCTGAAGAAGCTGAGGCCATACTTGTTTGGCACTCACTTCAAGATTCAGACCGACCATAAGCCCCTCTTGTGGCTAAATCAGATGAAGGGTGAAAACCCCAAACTGCTTAGGTGGTCCATTTCCCTACAGGGGATGGACTTTACAGTGGAGCACCGGCCAGGTACTGACCATGGGAATGCAGATGGTCTCTCCAGGTACTTCCACTTAGGACATGAAGACGAGACTGGTCAAGGCTAGTTTACTGTCCCAGCGTTTGGGGGGGGGTTGTGTAGGAGAGTAGGGTCTGCTATCCTATGGTCACCCCAAATTATTGGCATATTGAGGCTGTGGGCCTGCCAATCAGACCCCCAGCCTGCTGTTCTCTCTACTAAATTAAAACTATGCACCCTAGGTGCATAACCAATTGGAAGTGGATCACCCTGTCTGCCCCTGTACCAGTGTACACTAGGTGCCCAGGGCATTGGTGTACCCAAGGCCTGCCAGGGGCTGAAGCATGTATTATGCCACCCCAGGCTTGGCCTAACAATTTGACACAACTGGCTGATCACTCAGCTGGGTTAAGTTGGTGTAATCACCTCTTACTAAGGTGTAGTATACCTATACCTAACCTTAAATGGGACACCTGGTAACCTATAAGTCACTCCTATGGCAGGCCTTAACAATCCTGAAGGCAGAGTGCTTGGTTCCATGTGAGATGGTGCTCTGGCATGAGCTGAGCCTATCTGCAGTGGTCGGAACAACTTCCTTCTACTGTTTCCAGATATCGTCATACCATATACTCTTAAGTGCATTATGAACCTCGCGGTTAAATGCTAACTTTGGTTTGGCTTTATCAAAACATGTCGAGTAAGGTGTCATACGAATTGGAATACTAACCCCTCGCCAATTCTGGCGACGGGGTTAGCATTCCACCCTTCTAGAGGGACATGACATGTACAGTACCTGAAACCCGGGTAAAATCAGACATAGCCTCAGCTCCACAAAATGGATGCTGCCACCACAGACACAAGTCTGCCCTCCTGCTGCTGGGGGTCCTTCC
The DNA here is from genome assembly GCF_964204655.1 of Triturus cristatus. NCBI lineage: Eukaryota > Metazoa > Chordata > Amphibia > Caudata > Salamandridae > Triturus > Triturus cristatus. Next base: position 487,101 of record NW_028188247.1, read on the forward strand.
AGCTTGGGAGGTGTGGACAAAGGGTTTCCTGCCAGGGGAGGTGCATGCACCACCCCAGACAGGATTTTGTGTATTGGTCAGGTAGGGCTTGAAAGAAACCAGACATGCCTGTGGCTCACAAGGAGCCTCGGTGCATATGCCAGTTCAAACCGGTCCTGGGGCACACCAGTCCCGGGCCTGGGGCGAGCTGGACAAAGGATTGGGGGTGTAACCACCCCCCTTCCTGGTCCCACCCATAGGGAGGGACCTAGCAGGTAGTCCGGCCCCTAGAATCCGCTTAAAGGTAGGAGCTGTGTCCTAAGACTTCAGACATCCTGGAATCAACTTGAAACTAAGAAGAAGACGGGAACTTCGACATTCTGCTGCACAGAAGACTGAAGGAAATCTCCCCTGTGGTCAGGGAGTGACCACCTTGCTAACGCAAGCACCATCCAGCGAATCAACGTCTGCTTTGCCGCCGCCTCCCGCCGGAGCCCGAGCCCAGAGACTGACAAGACCTGGACCTCCAGACCTCTCACCGCCCGATCCACAGTCCCTGAAAAGAGGAGACCCGTGGAGGCACCGAGACACGTGGAGCCAGCCATCTTGAAACGACCACAACAAGCTGACAAGTGCAACAACCGAGGCTCCCTCCAAGTTGTGCTTTGGGATCGGAGAAGCCCAATCCTCGAGCAGCATCTGCACCAAAGGTGAGCCCTCCAGCATCTCCACGGTCTGCGTGGGGCCCTTCTGCATTTTGCCACTCGACGCGCCTAACCGGTTGCTGGCCCGCTGGCTAGCAGCCATCTTGGTGACGAACTTTACGAAATACACCACTGGTCTGGTTGCTCCAGACGGGCCCTTGCTCCCCTCCAAAGGAGCAGTCCCTCTGACCTTGCTGGTCAGAACCATCAGCTTATTTCATCTCCTACAACAATTGCTTTTGCCAAGGCTTGTTTGCTTAGATCAAGTAGCCGACACCGCCGACTGCGAGAGACTGCGTGGGACAGCTCGTGAACCGACTCCTGGACGTCGTCGACCTCCAGGGACCACGTGGCTGCAGAGACAAGCTACACCTTTCTTCCTGTTTGCACCCGACATTGCCTGGTACCCACCTGGTGCCACGCTGGTCACTGGCTAGTGACTGAACACTGTCCCCTCTGCTTACAGGTCTTCAACATCTCCGATCCACTCTTGGATCCACTGCAGCTCTCCCGGACCGACCGCCTGCAGCATCTTTGTCTTCAAGCTCCACGGAACAGATAGAAGAAACCCGATGCACTTCGAGGCCTATGCACCCGCTTCCTGTGGGTGAGGTAAAGCTGGCACACCTGTGCCCAAGTGTAGTATTACATCTCTAGTGCCTGTGTTCCAAATCTTGAGTTCCTAGTCCATCCGGAAGATCCTCTTTGCAGTAACTTTGTACTTTTTACGCACCCATTGAAACCTATGGGAGCACGCGTGTGACTATTTGCTCTGCACACGCCACCCGTGGACCTCCTGGTCACTAACTGAAGTTAGCTCCTTGTAGGCCCAGCGATTCTAGAGGCCCTAGGCCTTTTCCCTTTTCTGTTCGTGGTACTTATACCACAATTTTAGTATATGGTTTGAGCGGCCACCAGGGCCTATCCATATAAAGTGCAACTTCTGTGTATTCTACTGTAATCTTGTTTGACGATTTGTGCTCCTGTGCTCATAAAGAGACTAGGGGTTACTTTGAGAAATAAATACATATATATTTTGAATATATATCTGTGTGGTGTCCTTTCATTGGTATAAAAGGGGGTTGCATTTGGTAAAACAGCTGGCTTAACACGCTTCACGAGTTTAGCCTCAAAGACTGCTTAGCCTACGCTACCACTAGGGAGCTAGTCCGAAAAGGTTGACTTACAACCACACCATAAGGGTTGCTTGGCATGGTACAAGGTGATCACTTTAACTAGTGAGCATCATATACCAGGCCAACTTCTCACATTGGTGAGCAGCGGTTGGATTTGAGCTTGCTGTGTTTTACCATTGTAATCTCTTGGTTACCAATTGAAAGATCACATAGGTACCTGTAGGTACATATAAAACAAGATTAGATATACATAAGTTCTACTGAACTTAGTTGTTGTAGAGCAAAGGGAGTAGCACACCCTGACTACAACTACTAGATAGGTTTAGTAGGTAAACCCAAGTGTAGGTAGATTGCAACACATCCACCCACACTTAAGAGCAATGGCTGGGGCAGAGGGGTCCACTGTACCTATCTCTGTTGAGAGTGACCCCCAGAGGGCACCATCCATCTTTGCTACCCTTAATCAGAATGAGCTCAGGCATTTGGCAACTCTTAGAGGCCTTAAACAGCCCAAGAACCCTACCTCTGCTGAGCTCA